>NC_052050.1:60942560-61316036 GCF_903992535.2 Arvicola amphibius | reverse complement strand
ATACCAGAGCAGCATAGTCCTCTTCCTCCCCCTCTTTCCCAGAAGCTCCCAGAAAACTGTCCTGGGTTGGCAAAGCTAACAAAACACTAAATGGTCTAAGGTATCTTCCCATTAACCAAAAGCAACTAGGCAGGACTATCTTAGGCCCCAAAGAGCATGAAGGCCAGACCCTGGGAAAAACACCAAACCCAGGGCACCACGTGAAGCCTGGCACCCACACTAAGTGATCTGGCAGGCACTGGAGGGGCAGGTAGGCATACTAAGGAAGGGGTACTTAGATTAGAGCCTAGTAACCAAGAGAAGAAGGGAGGGCGTACTGGGTTGAGACAGGTGAGCCTCAAACACACAGCCTTATTCATGATCCTGAGGTTCGGATATGTGCGACTGGTGTCTCGTTCTTACTGTAAAACTCAAATCTCAGCCATGCTCCTTTCTGTAGCCCAACCTCATCATTACTGGTCTCTCCTTCCTCTCATTCCTGCAACCCAGCATCCAAACACCCATCCTACACATTTGTTAAAAGCCACACCTGTGCGTAACAACTCCCCACATGGATTCTGGATGCTCTTAAAGCAGAGTCGTCTATAAAGGTCTAAAGGCCCCCATAAACCCTGGGCCCAACTTTTCTCTTCTCTGGATGAGTGTCCCTCTAACTTTGGGCTCACTTGCTCATCTCTACCTCACACCCTTTGTTAGTGCTACGGCTCTGCTGGCACACTGTACTACTGTCACTCAGCAGGGCTGCTCAGATGCTATCATCCTCGGCTATCGGAGCAGCTCTCAACGCTGCACAGGAGCTTCAGGCTGCAGGACAGTCTGCAGTGGACATGCTCTGTGCTGTGTGTGGGGACTGTGTAGAGAACAGGGACATGTGTGGGAACAGGGCAGACTCTCGGCTATTTTAGGAATAGTGCAGAGCGCTCAGGTGCTCGGAGAATGGCAAGGAGCATTTATTTAGGTACTTCAGGAGCTGTGCAGAGTGCTCAGGCACTTGCGGACCGTGAAGAGCACTCAGGTATTTTGAGGAACTATACACAGTGCTCAGGTGTTCTAAGTGTGCATGGTCCTCAGGTACTTAGGGAACTGTGCATAGCTCTTGGATATTTGGGGAACTTTTTAGGGTACTCAAGAATTTGGGGAAACTATGAAAAGCATTTGGGTATTTTGAGAACTATAGAGTGCTCAAACATTTGGGAGAACTGCGTAGGCCAATCAGGTATTTGAGAAACCATGTGGAGTTCTAAGAAATTTGTGGAAAATGATAGAGGATGCTCAGGGAATTCAGGGAACTGTGCACAGCTCTCATGTATCTGGGAACTGTGTGCACCTCTCATGTATCTGGGAACTGTGTGCACCTCTCATGTATCTGGAACTGTGCACATCTCTTATGTATCTGGGGGACTATGCACAGCTCTAATGTATCTGGAAACTGTGCACACTTCTCGTGTATCTGGGGAACTGTGCACACCTCATATGTATCTGGGGAACTGTGCACATCGCTCATGTATCTGAGGAACTGTGCATACCTCTCGTGTATCTGGGAAACTGTGCACACCTCTCGTGTATCTGGGGAACTATGCATATCGCTCATGTATCTGGGGAACTGTGCGCACCTCTCATGTATCTGGGGGACTGTGCATACTTCTCACATATATGGGAACTGTGCACACCTCTCATGTATCTGGGAATTGTGCACACCTCTCATGTATCTGGGAAACTGTGCAGAACACTCAGGGAACAATGCAGAATACTCAAGTATTTTGTGAGTGCCCCTCATTTGTGTTGAGCAGATGTTTGTTTCATGAGACTGAGATTATAGGTTTGGGACAGAAGATCATCAAGGTGAGGTAATCTCTGTCATTATGTACATCACAGGTATATGACAGCCTATGGGACTTGAGCTGTCTGTCCCTTCTCTGTTTTGTAAAGGACTTCCATTTCTACACTTGGTACAGCCCAGTCTCTACAGCATCAATAATAGGTTCTCATTTTGAATGCAAAAGCAGTGTTCCAGCTAGGGATTTATCTTGTTCTGAGTTGGACACTCTTTTTTTTTTGGTTTTTCGAGACAGGGTTTCTCTGTAGCTTTGGAGCCTGTCCTGGAACTAGCTCTTGTAGACCAGGCTGGCCTCGAACTCACAGAAATCCGCCTGCCTCTGCCTCCCGAGTGCTGGGATTAAAGGCGTGCGCCACCACCGCCCGGCAGTTGGACACTCTTTTACTTGTAATTTTTCCTTTACAAAGTCACATCCTACAGTGCTGTAAAATATTGTTCAAGCACCTTCATCATTTACATTGTGGTACAATGGGTACTCAGCTGAGCTATGCTTTTGGTCCTCTTTTTTGTATATAAAGTTCTGGGTTGGCATAGCCAGGGCAAAAGATAAGTATATTTTGAAGGCTTCTGATAGTATCACTAAACAGAGCCCCAAAGAAGTAACACCAATTTACTCCCTGGACTTACATTTTCTGTTGTGAGGAGGCCGCTTCTTGGTCCCTGGCTGCTCAGCCCCAAAATAATCACACAGAAACTATATTATTTAAAACACTGCTTGGCCCATTAGCTCTAGCTTCTTATTGGCTAACTCTTATACTGGCTAAAGTTCCAGCATCTGTCTCTGGTGGGGCTACATGGCTTCTCCTTTATTCTGTCCTCTTCCTCCCAGCATTCAGTTTAGTTTTCGTCACCTAGCTCTGTTCCCCTATAGTTCTGCTACAGGCCCAAAGCAGTTCCTTTATTAACCAATGATATTCACAGCATATAGAGAGGAATCCTACATCACCTCCCCTTTTCTCTTTAAATAAAAAAGGAAGGTTTTAACTTTAACATAGTAAAATTACATATAACAAAACAGTTATCAAGCAAAAATTACAGTTACAATATTATCTACTTTATCTTTTATCATAACTAAGGAATACTATAAATTCTTCAACTCCATCAAAGAATCCAGAAGGATATAATATTATGTAAGTGAACAGGAAATACATTGTAATCAACTTCCAAAACTCTAGAATTGACAGAGACATCTCACTGCCTAGACAATCACCCAAAGTTCTTCTGTACCATTGGGGCATCCATCTTCAGCCTACAGGCCCATAGTATCCAGCAGACTTTTACATGAAGCAGGAAATTTGAAAGACTGTTTTGCCTCTATTGGCAGTTTGTCAATCACTTTCTTCTGTGTCCTGCAGAATGTCTGGCTGACTCTTTCATGAAGCAGGAACCCCGAAGGACTATCTCACCTTTAAGCAAGCTCAGCAGTCATTTCTCTGTGGGTCCTGCATGTTCCATTCATCAAGCAGTCCAGGCAAGAGCAGTTTCTTGCCCAAATGGCTGGCAAACTCCATAACGAGCCTCTTCGATGCCCATCTTCCTCTTGAAGTAGATTGATGCTGCCAGGAGCAGATGTGTCTCACTGTCATGAAAAATCCTAAGTTTTAAAAACATTTTAAATGCCATATTATGTATCTCTGAAAGGTTTGAAGGATGCTTATACATGTGGAATACATTTCTGCACATCTAGAAATCTAACTAACATGACTATAAGCTTGACTATTATAGATATCTATTAATCTATATTTCTTAATTATACCTTTATTTCTTAATATATTAATATATATAAATATATTTCTTAATTGCACCTTTAAATGAACTGTATAAACACAATACCATAATCAAGAGCAGAAATATACATAAAACAAAACTGATGTGGGAGGTCCTTCTGTCTATGTGTTACTTTTATTGGTTAATGAATAAAGAACTGTTTTAAGCCTATGTCAAGGGCAGAAAAGAACTAGGTGGATAAAGCTAGGCTATATGCTGGGAGAAAGAGGGAGGAGTCAGAGGGACACCATAGAGCCGCCACCAAAGTTAGACATGCCGAAACTTTAGCCGGTAAGCCACTGCCATGTGGCAATAACAGATTAATGGAGATGGGTTAAATTAATATGTAAGAGTTAGCCATTAAGAAGCTAGAGCTTCCCAGCACTCGGGAGGCAGAGGCAGGCGGATCTCTGTGAGTTCGAGACCAGCCTGGTCTACAAGAGCTAGTTCCAGGACAGGCTCCAAAAAAGCTGCAGAGAAACCCTGTCTCGAAAAACCAAAAAAAAAGAAAAAAAAAAAAAAAGAAAGAAGCTAGAGCTAGCCAGGTGGTGGTGGCGCATGCCTTTAATCCCAGCACTCGGGAGGCAGAGGCAGGCGGATCTCTGAGTTCGAGGCCAGCCTGGTCTTCAAGAGCTAGTTCCAGGACAGGCTCTAGAAACTACAGGGAAACCCTATCTCAAAAAACCAAAAAAAAAAGAAGCTAGAGCTAATGGACCAAGCAGTGATTTAATTAATATAGTTTCTGTGTGATTATTTCAGGTCTAAGCTAGCCGGGTGGCCAGAAACCAACAAGTGGCCCTCCTCCAACAAATTGGCACCCCATGTTGGGTGCCAGATGAACAAGGATGCTTAAAAGAAATCCCACACTATCTCAGAATTGAGGATAATAGAGGGTTATCTATTTAGGGGTAGACTCACAAATCACAATCTTCTGCTGGAATAGAGAACAGCAACCAAATTCTGCAGCCAGAAAAGAGGCTAGACATGCACTTTACATCAGTATAAATAGTATAAAAGGCCATGCCGAGTGGGCAGGTAACTTAATGGCTACTGGCAGTAGGAATTCCTACAGCAAAAACACTGATCTTAAATTTGTGTTAATAGACCAAGATCCATACCAATGCAAATCTCTATAGCATATCTCCCTTTAAATGTAAAGAAACATTTATAAACTATATTTGGAAATATGGGTGTAGTTCTTCTCCAAACTGCTTCCTGCTGTTTGCTGGTAGAAGTAATTTTGGGGGAGATGTTCAAGGTGACCTTTCAGGGGGTCTTAGTCCATCAAACCACATTATTTTGGAAGAAATCCACAGGTTCTCATCTTCTGTAGAAACAAAAGGAAAACCTCTTTTCCAAAGGAACTTATCCTTAGACTCAAATTTTGAAGTCAAGAAACCTTTAAAATATCTATGCTGGTTTAGCTTAGCAGCCAATGCAATGAAATGTCTCTCTGTACTTAGCTCATTCACAGTCAAAAAATTCAAAGAAAATACAATAATATACATAATCCAGACTCTCTGTGTATTTTTCATCTTTACGTGGCTTATTTTATTATCTTTACTCCCTTAGTCTATGACTATCTGTACTCTGTATCTTTAAAGACTTTGTTTCATGTTTTTATAAACCATTTACTTCCTTTTATAACTCTCTATACTCTTTTTCTTCTCTGTCCCAAGCCTACATACACTTTTTAAAATACACTGTGTTTCGTTTAGAGGTATGTCTGAATCTGTCCTATTGTGTATCTGAAATTTTTTCTGACCAGAACTGCTTCTTAAAATGCTAAGCACTTCTTATGAATTTAAGCAGCACCATTGCTAGGAGAAATATGGCACTGCCTGTTTGCCCTGCCCAGTCCAGCATGGTGGAGCTGTTTGCTGCTTCTGAGAGCCATACTCACAGCCTCATTTTTAAACACACAGTCTGTCTATGTTGCCTTTAAGCAAGTTGTAGCACTCTGTCCACAAACACCATTTAAATGCTCCATTGCCAGACCTCATTAGAGTTCCCTGGCAGCACAGTTTCAAAATGGTGCAGTTTCAAAACAGCATGGCATTTTTTCCTGCTACCGCTGAATCAGGAAAACCTCTCTTAATGGAGTTGTGGCACACCGCAGCAAAATGCTGGCTACCAAGAAGCCATGTTTAACTCTGTTCTTTTTGTTCTAAGTTATAAGTTTTCTCAGGTTTTAAGTGGATTTTAGTTGACCACATGGGCGCCAATTTGTTGTAAGGAGCCTGCTTGTTGGTCCCCGGCTGCTCAGCCCCAAAATAATTACACAGAAACTATATTATTTAACACACTGCTTGGCCCATTAGCCCTAGTTTCTTATTGGTTAACTCTTATATCTTTTTTTTTTTTTTTTTGGTTTTTCGAGACAGGGTTTCTCTGCAGCTTTTTTAGAGCCTGTCCTGGAACTAGCTCTTGTAGATCAGGCTGGCCTTGAACTCACAGAGATCCGTCTGCCTCTGCCTCCCGAGTGCTGGGATTAAAGGCGTGCGCCACCACCACCCGGCTTAACTCTTATATCTTAATTTAACCCATTTCTAGTAATCTGTGTGTTGCTACATGGCTAAAGTTCCAGCATCTGTCTCTGGCGGGGCTACATGGCTTCTCCTTTACTCTACCCTCTTCTTCCCAGCATTCAGTTTAGTTTCCCCACCCCACCTAGCTCTGTTCCCCCTATAGCTCTGCTATAGGCCCAAAGCAGTTCCTTTATTAACCAATGATATTCACAGCATACAGAGGGGAATCCTACATCAATTTTCCTTCATTTTCAAGTTTTTTTTCCTAGACAAAAATAATTCATGTTTTTTATGAGATAGCTGGAAGTTATTTATGGAGATTTGGTATCATTGATTATTATCACTTGTCACTGCTGCCCTTTACTGCGTGATTCCTGTTCATGCAAAAGCAAGAATGTGCCTCAAAAACCATTAAACCTACAGAATCAGTACAAGCATCTGTCCTTTTACCTCCTAAAGTTAACTGTAAAGAACTGTGTTAGCCAGGCAATGGTGGCACATACCTTTAATTCCAGCACTCCAGAGGCAGAGACAGACAGAGCTCTGTGAGTTTGAGGCCAGCCTGGTCTACAGAGCACATTCCAGGACAGCCAGGGCTACATAGAGAAACCCTGTATCAAAAGGAAAAAAATAGGACTGTTTTGTGTATGAGCAGGTATATGTGCCCTTGGCCTTATCGATGTATTTTTCAAGCATGCACATTCTTCAAGAAGAAATGAGCAGCAATGATGCACATATGAATCATTTTCCAATAGAAGCCTTCTCCACTTCCTCCTTTGCATCCGTCTCCTATTCTCCTGCTTTTTCTATTCTTTTTTTTTTATGTGTGTGGGTATTTCTCCTGCTTGTATGTCTTTGTACTACATGTGCGCCTGGTGCCTATGAGATCAGAAGAGGGCATTGGATTTCCTGGAACTGGAGTTATAGTTGTAAGCTGCCATGTGGGTCTTGAGCATGGGTCCTTGGGAAGAGCAGTCAGTGCGTGCTCTTAATTGCTGAGTAATCTCTCCAGCTCCATTGATTCTAATCTTTTTAATGTGTGTAAGCATTTTGCCTGCATATATGTCTATGTAACATGTATGTGTCTGGTTCCCATGGATGCCAGAAGAGGGCATTGCATCTCCTGAAACTGGAATTACAGACAGTTGTGAGCTGCTGACAGTGTGGGTGCTGGGAATCAAACCCAGGTCCTCTGGGAGAGCAGCCAATGCTCTTAGCCACTGAGCCATCTCTCCAGCTCTCTACTCTTCTTGAAATGAGGGTTTTTTTTTATGTTGCCTAGACTGATTCCAAACTCCTAGGCTCAAGTGATCCTCCTTGTGGGGAGCCAGATTGATCCAAGACTTCATGAGAGACCCTGATGGAAGGACAATGGGAACTTTAATTTTGTATTCTTGCCCACGAGTGGACTTTGCAAGGCTGGTCTGTGCCTCCTCAGTGGCCAGTGCCTCCTCACTGTTCAAGACCCTTATTCCTGTTGGTTTGGGTCACCTCCTGATTTATCTTCTTAAGCCACTAGAGATGTGTACCACCATGCCTGACATCCTTGGCTTCTATTGGCATGCAAACTCGTGTGTGTGTGTGTGTGTGTGTGTGTGTGTGTGTGTGTGTGTGTGTGTGTGTGGTTTTTTTACTGGAGGTTGACCCTAGGACCTTGAGCATGCTGGTGTGAGAAAAGTTTTGTTTGGTTTTTCTATCAAAAATAATTAGCCTATCAAGGGCTCATGGTTCCTGAACCTCCCCTTTCTTTTTTGTGCTGATTAGCCAGTCATGTCAGATTGTGAAGTCAAGTTCCCACCAATGGGATGAGACACAATCCCTACCTATGTTAGGGATTAAAGGCAAAGACCATTTTGGATAAGTGAGTTTGTAAGGCCAGTTTGGGTTCTGGTATTCCCCTTTTTTCAACACTGGCCTTGTTAAATTACTTTTACCTTGCCAGGTGGTGGTGGCACATGCCTTTAATCCCAGCACTCGGGAGGCAGAGGCAGGCAGATCTCTGAGTTCAAGGTCAGCCTGGTCTGCAAGAGTTAGTTTCAGGATAGGCTCCAAAGCTACAGAGAAACCCTGTCTTAAAAATTTAAAAGAAAATTACTTTCACCTTGTTCATGTGTTCCTTATGAGACACCAAGATTATTCTTTCCCCAACAATTTGGGGTCTCTCTGAAATTTCAAATACATCCAGCCAAGTATTCGGATCCTCTCCCTTGGAGGAGGCTTGCTAGGTCCCCATGATGGTGCCTCCAGGATCTCAGGTGAATGATATTCTTTCAGATCAATAATGATACCAGCATGACAAGTTTCTCAGAAACATGGGAAGCCTCAGAAAATACCATCCTGACAAAGTAATTTTTTTATTGAGCTATATATTTTTCTCTACTCCCCTCTTTTCCTCTCCCCTCCCCTTCTACCCTCTCCCATGGTCCCCATGCTCCCGAATTGACAAAGTAATTTTTGAGCACAAAACCAAGGTAGGAAATGCAAGTAACAGAAAAGTCCTTCTTTGTTGGTCAAGTCATGCTGGAGGTTGGATGAGAAACAGCGAATGAACTGTCTCGCTGACATGAAATAAATGTGGAGTCCTGATCTCTAGCTCCATTGGCCTCATTGGTGAGTTCTGATTGCTAAGGACCACTTGACACAGGACACTGAGGAGTCAGTTGGAAATTGATGAAGCTTTCAAAGTCAGAGTATAAAAAGAAAAAAAAACCAAAAAGCAAAAAAACCTCCATCTGGGAGGCTGATATTTTTGATTTATTATTGGAGCAGGAGAACTCTCTATTATGTGGGGGTTGAGATGTTAAAAGTTAATTCTTACACAGTCAGGATGTGAAACAATTATGTAAAAAGAGCTCCAAGGAAACAGAGTCCCCAAGACACTGGTCACCATCTCCTCTGGCAGGCCCAGAATATCCACTTACTCACTCAACATTCACAAATCTATCTGCCTCAACCCACATCATGCCCAAGTGTCCTTTGCTCTACGTTTATTGTGCTTTTCTAAGCTCTTTTAACTCCGGCATCATAGTTTTAACATGACTTCCTTAGACAAGTTCTGCCAGATGTTGTAAACATCAATTGCTGCATATTGCTGCATTTCTTATCTGTGACTTGCACTCATTCAGAATCAAAAACATTGTTATGGGAGATCATTATAGCTCAGCTTGTTAATTATTGGCAGAGATTGGATGTGTGTGCATTTTTTTTTAAAAAATGGGTAACACTGTAAAGCTTAAGCAGCTACAATTTGGGCAAATCACATAAAGTATGTAAAAGATGAGACTTTATGTATATAAAATTAGAACTTCTCAGGTCAAAGTTCAATACAGTCATGAAAAACATCTGCTTAAATGTATGTATAATCAAAGTTTATTTTTAGATGTTTGGTTTTTGCCTCAACTTTATATAAATATTACACAGTAGTTAAAAGTAGCAGACTGGTATAACTGACCTTCTGGGTGTTCAATAACCATATTTGGAAGCCTATAATGATGTGGCCAGAAATATTAAAAGAGGAAAATATTTCCCCTTGCTCTCTAAGGTCAACTAGGTCCCATGAAACCATGGGACATCTCTTGAAATGTCCTGTAACTGTGGGGAGTCTCCTGTTCAGGGAAGCCATGGAGACCCTACCCGGTGAACTCTAATCAGTGTTCAGTCTACAAAGAGGAGTACCAACGAAGAAGACATTTTTCTTCATGCTTCCAAATGCATAGATCAAACAAGGTCAAGAATTGTCCCAGTTCTATAATGGCAATTAGGATTACTTCTTTAGAGTAATAGGAGCTGGGGATGATAAAAAAAAATGGACTAGTCTAGAGTACAAAGACTCCAGAGAAAATAACCAGTTTCTCTTTAAGTTAAAAACACAATGTGTCCTCGGACTTCTTGGTAGCTTCATCTTTTCAGAGGCCAGAAAGCCAAAAGTGTTGTGGAGGCCTTGCTCTCTGATCTGGTTCCTAAATTATGCTAGAGTTAACTTTCCTGACAGGAGAATAATAAAATAAAAATAAAGGTCTGTTAAGGGAAAATACTTTCTGGTCAAGAGAATAGAATCTCTGGCCAGAACGGACACTTCATATTACAGTTGGACAAGGTCAACCATGTGGTCAAGGGACCATCTTTAGGAAGGTAGGATCATTTTAAATAATACTTGAATCATCACTTACCATAACAATAATTAAGTTACTTGAGGGTTCAAATGGTCAATATTGCTGGCTAAGTTTGAAAAATGCATAATAAAGAGGAAGGAATTGTGAGAAAAAACAGCCTTTTTCTATCAAAGGTAGTTAGCCTGACAAGGGCCCCTGTTTCCCGAGTCCACCCCACCCCGTCAGCGATTGTGTCGGATTGTAATGTTGAGCTCCCACCAATGGGGTACAATGCAATCACCTCCTACGTCAGGAATAAAAGACAAAGGTCATTTTGACCCAGCTTGTCCTCAGCCAGTTTGGGTTCTAATATACCTTTGTTGCAAAAGGAAATTGCCTTGTCAAATTATTTTATTTTGTGTGTTCCTTTGTGCAACAGTGAGATTATTCTTTTCCTAACACAAGGGGCACTCTAAGACTAAGCCACTTCTCAGCCTTTTTAAAGTCTGGTTTTTTGTTTTGTTTTGTTTTGGCAGTTTCTCAACAAGCTACTCAAGCTGGCCTTGAACACTCCACAGCTCAGACTGACCTTGAACTTGTGATTGTCCTTCCTCTGCCTCCTAGGTCACTGAAATTACAGGCCTGTACCACCAAGCCTGGGTTCCACTACTTTTTAACTTCACAGCATTTGGTCAACCATTGGTTATTTCAACACTATTTCTATTTTCCCAAGTTTCTCCAAATGTATCAAAGAACTACTTGCTTATATAATTCTCTAACAACAGACTATTAGAGTCTCTTCAGTTTCCTGCTATTAAGAACAATGAGAGTTCAAAAAAAAAAAGAACAATGAGAGAACCAGAAAGGTAAAGCTACTTGCAACAAAGCCTGAGGACCTGAGTTCAAATCCCCAGAATCCATATAATGAAGTGAGAGACCTGACTCCCAAATGTTGTCCTATGATTTCTACATGCTCATCATGCATGCATGCATGCAAATGTGAAAAAAATAATAATAATAAATAGGCTGGAGAGATGGGTCAGAGGTTAAGATCACTAGCTATTCTTTCAGAGGTCCTGAATTCAATTCCCAGCAACCACATGGTAGCTCACAACCATCTATAGTGGCACCTGATGCCCTCTTCTGTCATAAAGTACATGCAGACAAAGCACTCATATATAAGATGCATAAATCTTTTTAAAAAATGAAAGAAAGAAAAGGAAGAAAACAATGAGAGCCAGGCCAAAGTGCTAGCTCAGAACATAAAGAACTTGCCACAAGCCTGCCTGGAACCCATGATGGAAAGACAGAATTGACTCTCAAAAGTTGTCCTCTGACCATCACACATACACTGTGGCATGAGCATGCCCACATAAACATCACATACACACAATAATAATAGCATTTAAATATAAAAAATTACAATGAAAGCCATGTGGGATGCCTCATGCCTGTAATCCAAGTCCTTGGAAGGAAGATTGCTGCAAGTTTGAGGCCAGTCTGTGGTACAAAGTGAGATCATGTCTCAAAACCCAAAAGGTAGTGCTAAGGATTTAGATCAGCTGGTAGAGTGTTTTAGCATGCACAAAGTCCTGGATTACACCCACAGCATCATATAAGTCAGGTGTGCTGGCACATGCCTGCAATCCCAGTATTTCAGAGGATTGGAAGTTCAAAGTCATCCTTAACTACATATCAAGTTTAAGGCCTGGCTAGGATATATGAGACCCTGACTCAGAATTTTATTAAAAAAAGAAAGAAAGACCAGGAATGCACATCTATTATTCAAGTACTTGAAAAGTAGAAACAAAAGATTGGGAGTTCATAGATAGTTTTGGCTATATAGTGAATTTGAGACTAACCTTGACCATAGGATATGACAGCCTGTCTTTAAAAAAAATAAAATAAACCAAGAAGATGTCGGCTATAAATGCTTGCTGCAAAAACTTGATAAGCAGAGTTCCATCCATGGAAAGAAGGAGCTGAAGTGATGGCTCAGCAGTTAAGAGTACTTATTGATCTTGCAGAAAACCCAGGTTGGGTTCTAGCATCCACATAATTCACAAGCATCTGTAATTCCAGTTCCAGGGGATATGACAACCTTTTCTGAATTCCATAAGACCTGGGCTCCTGTACATATGTGGTGTACATACATAGCCTCAGCACATGCACATACACATAAAATACATTTTAAAGAGAACTGACTTCACAGACTTGTCCAATGACCTCTACTCATGTACAACACAACACACAACACACACACCATACAATAGCAATAAGCAAAATATTTATTTATATAAATGTTCTGTCTGCATGTACAACTGAATGCCAGTAGAGGACATTAGATCCCATTATATATAGTTATGAGCCACCATGTGGTTGCTGGAAATTGAACTCAGGACCTCTGAAAGAGCAGCCAGTGCTCATATATGCTGAGCTATCTCTCTAGCTCCCAACAAAATATGTAAATGCCTTCCTCCTTTGGTCTAGCTTTCAGAGTAGCAGAACACTATACAAATTGCCAAGGAAGAGAAATAATCATAGTCCTATCCAGTTATTATGCCTATGAACCACAACAATGACCAGCATGGCAAGATAGCACTAAAGGTGCAATAGTGGTATTCATATCTTAGCAGTAACCAGCAGCTTTTAAATTGGACTTAAGACTTGCTCAACAGGAGGGAAATCTTACTCGGTACTGGAAACAGAGCCAAATACCAGGGGCTAAGTTTCTACTACCTATGATCCCCCAACTTTACTTAACTAGCATAATTCCTACTGCTAAAACTAATTCTTTTTTTTTTTTTTTTTTTTTTTTTTTTTCGAGACAGGGTTTCTCTGCAGCTTTAGAGCCTGTCCTGGAGCTAGCTCTTGTAGACCAGGCTGGTCTCAAACTCACAGAGATCCGCCTGCCTCTGCCTCCCGAGTGCTGGGATTAAAGGCGCGCGCCACCACCGCCCGGCTGCTAAAACTAATTCTTATGTCACACATAAGCATATCTCTCATTCCCATCCATCAAGCTTCTCTTTGCAGCAAATGGAGACAGTTACAGAAAGCCACAGCTGGCCACAATGCTACGATCAACTGCTCATGGAGCAACCAGCCCCACTGGCTACATCTACAACACAACTCCTGCGCCCAAGGCTCAGGGAAGAGGTCAGAACCAACAGAAAGATTATCAGAACCAGAGGATCAGGAAGTCTGTGCTGCGATTGTCTCTCCTAGAGATGACAGGGAAGCTACACTCAGGATACCTCAACAATATGGCTGCTTAAATAAGACCTGGGCAATGGCCAATAAGACCAATAGACAGGCTAACAGGGAAGTGGAAATCTCATGGAACCCCACTCCTAGACAAAGAACAACAGGGTAACTACTGACTGCTGAGAGAGGAAGAAGCAGTCTTTCCCAGGGATGAGCCCTTTAATTGGTTATCCGATACAAAGCGGTGAGCCCCGAAATTGTGTACACCGACAACACTAAATGGACTCAGCTGCTTGTATTTATATATCTATGTGTATATTGTGTATATGTAACAAGGACAACCAAAGAGAACAAGGCCATCAGTTTGAGGGGAGTTGGTGAGTTTGAGGGACATGGGAGGGGTTGAAGGAAGGGAACATGTAAGAGACTGGAGGGAAGAAAGAGAAAAGGGAAGTGATAAAATTATATTTTAAAAAAATAAATAATAACCAACTTTTTTAAAAACAAAGAAGACAGAAAATAAAAGAAGGAAAGGAAGGAAAACATACACATCCTAGGATAAACCTCTTCCTCTGCTTGTGAAACCAGTTTTACAACCTATCTTTCTAGAAGCGGCATTGCTAAATCCAAGGGGTCCATATATGAGTTCAAAGGAACAGATAACTTCTCTTCTGGATAGACTTTCTGTTTCTAACATGTGATGCTCTCTCCTGGTGCATATCTGGAAAGCGTTGTTTTTTGTTTTCTGCTCTAGAGAAGCTCCCTTCCCTGCTATTCCCCATTCCAGTTGAAAGGACTTTTGAGATCTTTCAGTTCCATTTCTAAAACAGCAACCTGTCACCACCCATGAGAGTGTGCAGTAGCTCCCGCACCTGAAGGTCACTTGAATATAATGCTTGTCCTTTCTGTGCCTTAGTTTCTTCATCTATGCACTGGGAGGAAAAGAAGAGAGCACTGGAGAAAGAGGACCTAACTCAGCTCACTATGGTCACCATATCTAAACGTTGATTGGATCACCGTGACACTTATGGAGCTGTCTCATCAATGAAGGTGGATTCATTGGCGGAGTTGAGCGGCTGCAAGAAACTATTTTGCCTAAAAAGCTCAAAAGATATTTGACAACTGGCTCTTGAAAAACAAGTAACACATAAGAAAGGTGCCAGTGTAGCCAAGGTCAAGTCAGAGGCATAATAATAAATGTTAATGTGTTCATGTGCTTCGGGGCTGATGCTAAACTCCTACGCACCCATTAAATTGTTTAGTTCTCACAATCTTTTTGGTCACATGTTTTGCTTTATTTGTTTTGTTGACAGCGTCTCAGGTAGCCCACGCAGGCTTTGAATTCTGTGTTGGAACAGAATATTCCCAGTGTCAAGAAGAGACACACAAACATAGGCAGAGGAACTCACTGAGGCAATTTACTTTTTGCACGCTGGTGTACAATGATCCAAACCAGGTGAACAACCACACTGGGGCAGGAAGTTCACTTCATTTTTTTTATCCTAAAGCAGGTGGTGACTGTGTCTAATTCCACTGGTAGGAGCTTAACTTCGAGATTCGATATGATTCATAATTGGCGTGAAGGGGAGGGTGTGATGAAGTCAAATCTCAGGAATGTTTGGCATCCAGGGCTTGGGCAAACAGGCGTGTACACAGAGGCTCACAGGATGGGGAGGTTTGTAGGATCCTGGCCCTGGCCGAGCTAGCCTTCTCAGAGAAAAGTTTGTTCTTCACAGACATATACATGAGAGGATAACCTTCAACTTCTGACCCTTCTGCTTCTACTTCCTTCATGCTGGGATTACAGGCACATGCCTTCATGCATGACTAGTCCTCACAATCCAAAGAAGTAGCCACTATTTATAGAGCCTCCCCTCGGGATTCACACCACAGGCCAGCCTTCCCACCTGAAGACTAGGTAGGCCTGGGCCATAGTCTACTGACTTTGGACTTCAGAGTGCCACAGGCTGGCTCATCTCCAAAGAACTTTGTCTTCTTTCTTCCAGGGCCACTTTGGGGGTTTCTGAGATCTGTAGCACAGGAGGGGAAGGAAAAAGAAGGTGCTCTGGACTGTGAGGAGGGGCTGTGCCTTTTCTGATGCTCCAGGTTCAGCCTCCTTATGACCTGGCCCCATCTTGTCCAAAAGAGTCCTACCCAGCTGTTACATAAGAGTTTCCTCCCAGACCACAACCTTCCATAATGGAGGAAAGCTTCTTAAGACATTTGATGTAAGGGAAAAGCGAAACAGGCTATTTTAGGACAGGGTGTTTACAAGGAGGTGAAACGACAAGATATTCCATTTGAAAGAGAGTAAACACTCCATCCTGCACAGACACTCCCTTAAGACAGAAAACAACCCATTTAAAACAGCTTCTGGAAGTTCCTGAAACTGACCAGATTCACTAGGCCACTCCTACCCCAAGAGTATATAAGCCAGTCACTCTCAGACAAGCAGAGAAAACTCTGAGACAAGCTGAGAAAGCTGGAGGCAGCAGGGACCAGCCAGACTGCCTAGAAGAAACAAAGAACCGCTGAGCTGCCTGCAAAGGACAGCTTCCGAGCAGACCGTGCAGTGTGCTCCAGGTTTCCAGCTTCTGTGAGCTGTCACTTAAGTGGGGGTAGGCTTTGGTGGCTCAACTCCACTGAGTTATTTCTGGTCCCATAAATATGCCTTCACTCATATTCTTGTAAGTAACTTCAATAAAACTTATGGGTTCACCAAGTTGGACTTAAGTATATCCATATTTTATCTCTCGTGGGCTCCCTATCTGGGGTGAGTAGAAGGCTGTACACATTTCCCCAAGAAAAGTTTGTCTCCCAACACCCTCAGTTCCAAGACCCAAAGAACCTATCAGCAGAAACTGGCAACTCTCAAAGGATCGGCAGTGAAGCCGCACCGAAGCAGCGAGACAGACACTGTGCTCACTAGTGGTGAATACAGCTTGGAGAGTCCAAAGCCAACGGAGGCATCGCTCTCCTTGACCTCAACACCGCATCCTTTTTTAACCTCTTTCATGCAGTGATCAGAATCCTCTGAGACAACTCAATCCCCAGAGGAACTTTTGCTCACACTAACTGAATAAATACATCTGGGAATGGGGCTCTAAATGGGGACTATTAAAAATGCCCTGGCCTTCAAAAACCAAAGCTGTATCCACTGTTTCCAGAGATACCAAAAGATAAGGAATATTGGGTACTTTCAGAATCTGGGGAGTCTTCGCTCCAAAAAACGTGAAGAACTGAGTTCAATCCCAGAACACACACAAAGCTTGGTGTAGCGCCATATAGTAAAGGCGGTGGTGGTGCACGCCTCTAATGACAGCACTCAGGAAGCGGGGGGGGGGGGGGGGTATTTCTGTGAGTTCAAGGCCAGCCTGGTTTACAGAGCAAGTTCTAGGTAGAAAAACCCTGTCTTGAAAAACAACAACAAAACCAAAAAAAAAATCCCAGTTATCCTGAAATGAGTTGGGTTGGAGCAAGAAGAACCCCAGGATGGGCAAAATGTGTACACATTTGTAAACAACAAAGGCCTCAAATAACTTGAAACATAAGAACCAACACCCAAGGTTGTCCTTTGATCTTCACATATAAGGGCCTGTGCATATATGTATATGGCACATATACATACACATAAATAAATGCCAGAATCCTATGATCAGTTATTAGCGGAGAAGAGAGCCCATCTCTCATACGTGCATAACCATGTGGGAACATCCCCAGGGGACAGCCATCCACCAGAGCTTAGATAAATTGCAGTATAGCTGCACAATGGACAACAAGGAAGCAATGTAAAAAAAAGTGACTGACACACAATATTATGGCTAACCTCCACTGTCATTTGATTGGATTAATAAAAGTCTAGGGCATCAGTTAGCAACACCTTTGGGTGTGTCTACGAGGGTGTTTCCAGAGAGGACTAAGTGTGAGAACTGGTCCCTAAGTGTGGGGAGTGGATGAAGTGGCCAAGTGTTAACTCAAAAATGGCCATGTCAGTGACCCATGGAAATGTCAAACCCTTCCCTGAACAAGGCTCAGAGGAATGACGAAGCCTTCCTTTGGTCCAAGTACAAATGCTGAAGAATTGACCTTTGACTAAAACCAATGTATGCAGAAAGCATGGCCACAGCTTTCCTTCTCCCAGGTGTTACAGGCTGAGACCTTTTTCTGAGATGCACTAAACCTGACTCCTCCTTTAGCTGTATACAATAAGCTCATCTCCTTGTTCCGCTGTATGTAATAAAGCCACGATCCAGATGTATACAACAAACTTAGTTTCCAGGCTGCTGCTAGTGTGTACCATCAGAGCAACCCCCCTGAGCCTAGAGTTTTGTACACGTATCTTTGACTCTGTTCTTTCTTCAGTCTCCTGGTCATCATCCATCGCCGTAGTCTGGGCACTCCAAAGCCATGCAGGTTACACAGGATTGGTCACCTGAGGGTAGGCAGCATCATCCTATGTGCTGGATCCTGAACTGAAGAAAACGGGGAAAAGAAGAGGTCTGGCATTCCCTAATCTTCCTATCTATGGAGAAGTGAACATGGAAGCCTCACACACCTGCTTCTAAGGTCATCAGCAATGACTTCTGCCATGTCACACCTGCCATGAGGGATTGTAGCCACAAACTGTGAATTAAAAACCAAACCAAACCAAACAACAACAAAAAACTATTCCTTTCTTAAGTTGCCTCTTGTTGGGCATTTGATCACAAGATACTCAGTCTTGCTCTCTCTCCTCCAGCCTGGGAAGATGCCCAAGGGAAAGAAGGCCAAGGGGAAGCAGGTGGCCCCGGCCTCCGCCGTCATGAAGAAGCATGAGGCGAAGAAGGTGATGAATCCTTTGTTTGAGAAGAGGCCTAAGAACTTCAGCATTGGGCAGGACATCCAGCTCAAGAGAGATCTCACACACTTCATCAAACGGCCCCGCTACATCAGGCTGCAGCAGCAGAGGGCCATCCTCTATAAGCGGCTCAAAGTTCCTCCTGCTATTAACCAGTTCACCCAGGCCCTGGACTGGCAAAAAGCTACCCAGTTGCTTAAACTTGCCCACAAGTACAGGCCAGAGACCAAGCAGGAGAAGAAGCAAAGGCTGCTGGCCCGTGCTGAGAAGAAAGCTGCCGGCAAAGGGGATGTCCCAACTAAGAGACCACCTGTCCTTCGAGCGGGTGTCAATACAGTCACCACCTTGGTAGAGAACAAGAAGGCTCAGCTGGTGGTGATTGCCCACGACGTAGATCCCATTGAGCTGGTGGTCTTCCTGCCTGCCCTGTGTCGGAAGATGGGGGTCCCCTACTGCATCATCAAGGGAAAGGCCAGGCTGGGGCGGTTGGTCCATAGGAAGACCTGCGCCACTGTTGCCTTCACACAGGTTAACTCGGAAGACAGGGTACTCTGGCCAAGCTGGTGGAAGCTATTAGGACCAACTACAACGACAGATATGATGAGATCCGATGCCACTGGGGAGGCAACGTCCTGGGTCCTAAATCTGTGGCTCGGGTTGCCAAGCTGGAAAAGGCAAAGGCCAAAGAACTCGCCACTAAACTGGGTTAAATGTACTGCTGAGTTTTCTGTATATAAATATAATTACAAAACTTCAAAAAAAAGATACTCACCCAGCACTCGGGAGACAGAAGCAGGTGGATCTCTGAGTTCGAGGCCAGCCTGGTCTACAAGAGCTAGTTCCGGGACAGGCTCTAGAAACTACAGGGAAACCCTGTCTCGAAAAACCAAAAAAAAAAAAAAAAAGATACTCAGTCTCCATGTGGACATCTGAATGTCACAGATATAATGTTAAGAGAGAAAAGCCAAGTACACTGAGCAGACTCTCACTCATACCAAGTTCAAGGTCAGGCAGGATGGTGGAGAACAAAATAAGTGGTGACCTTCCTGTGAGCGTGTGTGGATTTGTGTAAATTCTGCTACTTCCCTGAAGGCTTTCAAGGGTGATAGTCAGAACCACACGCAAGACTCAACTGCCTTGGGTCCCACCTGAGAGGCCTTTTCTTGCTTGCCTGCCTGCTCACTTGTTAGGGGTATATATTATACATCACACTGAAAGCAATGTAGTGAGTTGTCTTTTTTGTTTGGTTTGGTTCTTGAGATGGGGTTTCACTATGTAGCCCTGGCTGTTCTGGAACTCGCCCTGTAGACCAGGCTGGCCTTGAGCTCACAGAGATCAGCCTGCCTCTGCCACCCCAGCACTGGTATTAAAAGTGTGCACTACTACACCTGGCCTGGATCACCTTGTTTTGAGAGAGGGTCTTGTTTTATAGTCCTGAATAGCCTGGCACTCTCTAAGAAGCCCCAGGTTGACCTCGAACTCACATCAATCCTGTTTCAGTCTCCCAAGTGTACCACATTACTTATCTACAATACTATGCGTGCTATGTAAGTGCTCAGCCACTGAGCTAAACCCTCAATGAATCAATTCTAAGTCTATAGCCTAATGAATGTTTGTATTCTAGGCCTCCAAAAAGGAACCCAAAGCTATGAGACTCAAATCTGGCTGGGTGGGTTTTATAATCGGATAAGGGAAATAGTTTGGTATGATGAAATAACACGTTCTCACCTATTCAGTTGTGGCTAGGAGTTGGCTGGGTACCCACTCTCTACTAGGCACTGAATTAGGTGGGGAAATTCAGTAGTAAGCCTGCCCCCGCTCTGCCCTAGGGATGCTGAAGCTACTGGAATTTTAATCCACTTCAGTGTTGTCCAGTTTCATTCCTTGCATCTCCGACGGATAGCTGTTCGAGTTCTGGCCCCGTTTCCTGTACTCTCTGGTCTTTCATAATCATTTCCTGATGGATTCCGTTTCTAAACTTCTGCTTGCCACTCATTTTCCAAACCAAGGGCCCCTACGTAAGTGCCTAGCCCAAAGATCCACAATTGCATTGGGACATGGTTCATGGCAGGGCACTTACCACCCAGTTTGGCACTCTCCACTGTCCAGGTGACGGTGGTGTCAGCCTGAAGACTTGAACTCTCACTTGCAAAGTACTGACTTAATTGTCACCATAGGCAAGGTCCTAGTATGCCCTGAGCCCGGTGGGCTTCTTTCAGATAATCATGAAGTAATAGTACCTACCCACCACCAGCAGCATGCCTGCCTTCTCAGGGAGTTTGCGCCACTCACTCATCCTCCCAACGTCTCCTCCATCTGGACAGTTTGAGTCTATAAAACCCTAGTGACAGCCAGGCTTCTGTTTGTTTCCACAGGCTGGTCTGGAGGTCCTGAGCCCATCACCCTGCTGCAGCGGTCTGGAAAGTCTTTCCTTCTTCTCCAGATGGAGTCTGACTGTCCAAGACACTGCCTTTTCCAGGAGCCCACACCCTGTGGCTACCGATGGAGTCAGGGGTTGTTTCCCAGGCAGGGCCCCACAACTTCCCAGTGGAAGGTGGGTGTTTGCCTCTTGTTTCCATGAGTCTCCATTTGCTGGAAGTACAGCTCTTGTCAGGATACTAGCCTCATATCCCTGAATCACGCTTCTTCACACCCACAGCTGTGACTTCAGTGGTGCCCGGCAGGCCTGGCAGAAGAGGCTCAGAAGATAGGCTATTTTCTTTCCTCCCTCCCTCCCTCCCTCCCTCCCTCCCTCCCTCCCTCCCTCCCTCCCTCCCTCCCTCTCTCTCTCTCTCTCTCTCTCTCTCTCTCTGTGTGTGTGTGTGTGTGTGTGTGTTGTTTTTGTTTTTCAAGACAGAGGGTTTCTCCATGTAGTCCTGGTTGTCCTGGAACTCGCTCTGTAGACCAAGCTGGCCCCAAACTCACAAAGATCCACCCGCCTCTACCTCCCGAGTTCTGAGAATAAAGGCATGCACGACCACCGCCTGGCTCAGCATTTTCTTAATAGGGTAGCCTTGACTGGCCCCAAGATATGGCTAGAACTTTGAAATATTTTTTGAAAAAACTGTAACTACATTTTAAGTTTACTTTGCGTGTGTGCGCATACATGTGAGCATGGCACACCACGGCATGCATGTGGAGGTCGGAGAACAGCTTGCAGGAGTTTGTTCTCCACTTCCACCGTGCGGCTTCAGGGGATCGATCTCAATTCATCAGGCTTGGCACCAAAAGCCTTTACACACGGCGCCATCTCGCTGGTCTAAGTCTTTCTTTTTAAACAAGTTGTACATGCACATGAAACAAAAACCCAAAAGGAGCAAAAAGGTTTTATAATGAAAATGAAAAGTAGGTCACTTCCCAATAACCCAGTTCTTCTCCCCAGAGGCCACCATTGGTATTGCTTTCTGAGTATTCTGTGCAGACAAGAGCTGCCGGTCTCCCTTTCCTCATTCCCCTTCACTTTTGGAAAAAATTCAAGCCAACAAGAAGGTTGCAAAAATAGTGCAGTAAACACCCCTTTGCCAAAATTCACTGATGAACATGATTGGCCATACTATGTGAAATATTTTTGCAAGCATTATTATCACTTACTGCTTGCCACACCATACATTCATGTCACTCTTGTACGTGTGGTCACTGAGGCGCCACCCAGGGGAAAGGGCTTGCCCACAGCTGGATCAGAGCTGGGCTTTCCCCTCAGGCTGTAGGAAGACTTTGATCTGGGTTCCTTCATTCCTGGTTCTTTCTGCAGGAAAGCATTTCTTTCTCAAAATGGAAATACACCTCCCCTGGGTAGTCACCAGCTGATCAGTGGAAAAGTACACAGCTCTGAAGGCATCCATCTTCTCTAAAGGCTCCTCACCGCTGGAGCTCAGCTGCTCTAAACGCTGCTACCACCTGCTCCAATATCACCTTCACCAGGGGAAAAATGAGTTAGCTCAGCCTCTGATAAAAACTCAGGGTGACTCCTAACTGCCAGTTGGCTGAGTCTGGAATCTCAGGCCTAAGGGATCCCTCCCACCCTTCTCTCTTCCCTTCCTCCCCACTACTCCTTAGAAATGTCTCACTATAATCCAGGCTGACCTCAAACTCTCCATCCTTCTAGATATGCCTCCAGACTCCTGGGACCACAGTCTCCTTTCTTGTTCCTCCTCCCCCACCTCTACCTGCACACCTTGGAAGCATTTCTGCACGCTCTCGGCTTAGATCCATCTCAGGGCGGCTGGAAGCACTCTCTCCTAAGGAGCAGGGATTGTCCCCCTTCACCCTGCCCCATTCTGCACTCCGCTGTTCTTTCCTTTCCAAGTGGCCTTTTGCCTGGAAGTCTGGACAACAGTGGCCTGGAGTAACAGTTTGGGTCCCTTCCTGGCAAAGTGACCTTACATAAGCTATTCCCGGTGTCTGAGCCTTTGTTTCCGCAAGCACGTAATGAAGATGGCTAACTATGTACCTAGCAGAATTGGGTTCACTCATCTCCCATAATAAAATTGATAGCTCCTTGAGGCTGCTGTCACCTAATCATCTCGGAAACACTTTGTATCATTATTTAACTGTTCCGCGCACCTCAGTTTCCTCACGTAAAACAGGAATGATCATGGAAAGATTGAGGAACTTTAATAAGCTAAACCACGGGGAGCACTAGGAACAGTTCCTAGCCCTAATAGTGCCATCTGGGTCGACCGTAGACCTGGCACAAAGTAGGGGTGCAGGCTGGGCGCGGCAGAAGGCCGCAGCCAAGAGGCTAAGAGGGAGGCAGCGGCCCTCGGGAAGACCGCGGGAGATCCGCGGCGCCCTTCCGGGAGCAGCCCAGCCCAGCGCCGCAGCTGTCAGGCCGCGGGCGTCGGCGCCAGTCCACCAAACCTGAAAGTTCCATCCCAGCGCCTCCACCTTCCCAGCCTGGACAAGTTACCTTGCGCCCGCGGCTCCCGGTCCCGCCCCCGCCTCCCATTGGCCGACGGGTTCCTTTGTTAGCAGGAGCGTGCGGGCGCCATTGGCCTGCGGAGCTGCCTGTTGCAGCGCCCCGCCCCGCCCCGCCCCGAGTGCGCGCGGCGCCGCGCTCGGTTAGTTCGCGGTGGCGGCGGGCGCCCGGTGAGCGCGACGGCTGGACTTGCCGGCCGGCGCCTTGGGGGCGGCCGCGGTGGAGGCAGCGGCCCGAGGCCGCGTCCGTCCATGGGCCCGCAGCGGCCGGGCGGCGGGGCGGGGCGCGAGGCGGCGTCCGCGCTCTGAGGCCGCGGCGAGCAGGCGGGGCGCGGCGTGAGCGGGGAGGCCTTTCCGGGCCTGCGGCGGCCAGCGCAAAATGCGGCGGCGGCCGCGCTGAGTCCCGACCTCCGGGAGCGCGCTGGGCCGAAGTGGCCCGCGCCGTGGCCGCTTGGCGACATGTCGGCGGTCAAGGAAAACCCGTGCAGGAAATTTCAGGCCAACATCTTTAACAAGAGCAAGTGTCAGAACTGCTTCAAGCCCCGCGAGTCGCATCTGCTCAACGACGAGGACCTGACGCAGGTGAGCTGCCGCGGGGTGCGGAGCTGGGAGTCCTGCCTACGAGTCGGGCGAGGAGCGCGGAGCCTGCGAAGGCCAAGAAAAAATAAAAATGGAGCAGGCAAAAAATGCTTGAGAGTTGGGGGATGGGGTTGGAATGGGGGCGGGAAGAGTATCGATAGAGCCGGGACAAAGGGAAAATCCTCAAGTATGCCGAAAAATAACATCCTTTCCCGTTCCCATAGCTCTGCCGTGTGATTCATGCTTTTTTGGTGACTCAAAAAATGTTTGGTTTCCCTGGTTAGGAACAAAGTGGGGCTTGCTTGATGCTTGTCAGGATTCTCCTACCCACCCCCAGACTCTTGTCTGTGAGGCTTGGCCACCAGACTGTCCCAGGAATTGGCTTGTCTGCGTGGGCCACCAGCTTCCATCTTGTGGAACAGAGCCTGCCCTCCTAAGTCACTGTCACCATCAGCGCTTGGAGAGAGGTGGGGTGTCTCCAAATGGGGATGGGTGGGTCTTGCTCTTGAACTGAAGGTAGGGGTAGCTTTTGGTGAGGGGTAGGGGCTTCCCTTCCTGTTTCTGCTCTCTGGCTCAGAAGTCCGAGATTTGTGCATTCTGGGGAAAGTTGACTCCCTCCTCTTTCTGTCCTTATCTGTTGGTCAGGATTTTGGATCAGGTTAGTAGTAGCTCTGTCTTACCCGCGTCAAAGTCACAGACATGAAAAACACGGTTCTAGGGCTCCATCCCCGAGTCGTGTAGGAGTTGGGTACAAGGTCTCCAGTTTGGGCGACAGGCCCTGTTGGCCCTTGGGAACTGGTAGCTCTCAGACTTCTGGTGTTGAAGATTCCTGGCCTTATTTGCATCACTTTGGGAAGGACCTGTGCATCCTGCTTACCTTTCCTCCTACTCTTTAGTTGCCTTTCCGGCACCTGCTTGACCTCTGCTTGCCGAATGCCAGCAGAGTTCCCCATGTATTCCAGCCCAGTGCTACCTAGTTGTAGCCCCTCCTTTTGGGAAGAGCTGTTTAGACCGAAAACATGGCTTTGAAGTGCCTGGTTTGACTGTTTTTTAATGCCTTTACGGGCAAGCAAGGTTTGACTTGTTTTATGGGGCAAACCAGAGTCTGGTGGTAGGGCAAGGGTTATGGCATCTTTCTCTGAGGTCAGATTTCCAATAGCCAGGAAGTAATGAGGAAGCTTAACCAGATTCTCCAGGTCTCAGTCATTTGTCTGTGAGGACACCCAAGGCCTTAGAGACCTATGTGCTTGGGAAGGGCAGAACTGAAGAGAGAAATGGTGATCCCCCTTTTCATCTGAACTCTGTTCTGGGAAGCAGTTTATGGAATTTATGAGGTGACTGCTTCTGGTCTTGGTGTGACTTTCTGAAGTCTGACCTTGAAGAAATCTCCTACCTCTGTGTGTTTTAATTTCCTTATCTGTAAACTGGTAATAGTGATTACTGACTTACTTCTCCCACAGAACTATTATGAAAAGCAAGAAATATATTTTATTAAGCTTTCCCTTTTATAAATTAACAAACCGAAAAACCACCATTGGACAGTCAACTCTGATTTAAGAAGTTTCAGGACTTGGCAAAGGCTGTTTTGAGGGAGGTTTGTAAGTTTCCAGGTTATTTGAAGCAACCACACAAACTGGTAATTAGATATTTATGCTACACAGGGCCTTCTTCTGATTCTTAAATTTAGATGAATGAGTGGAATTTAACTGTTTGAGTCTAAAATAATAAAATAAAAAATCTGTTGATTATTAATTAAACTCAAGGGATGAGACAAATTGAATGTATTGGACTCTTATTTTCAAAGTAGAATTTTAGGTTTTGAAACAGGCCTGAGACCTCCAGGGCACAATTGGAATAGTAGTTCCTAAAATAATGAGTAGGGCTATTTGTGTGGGGAAAGATTAGCCCAGCCTTCTACCTCCTGGGATCTTTCAGGAAGAAACTGCTCTTGAAAGGAGAGCAGGGAGACTAGAGGCTCCTGCCAGTAACATTTGTCGCTGCTTGGTATCCGGTTCTCCCAGAGCCTTTTGCTCTCCTTATGGCTCCATTGGAAAACCTCAGCCAATTGGTTCCTGTCAGCCTTCCCCCAATCCTCTGCTTCCTGCTGCCCCTCCCACCCAGAGCTTATTTTAGTCTGTCCAAGCTGGAAGATACATCAGCCATCATCAAAGCCACCCCCTCTGTAATAGTTGAGGATGTGAGTCTAGGGAGGTGGGACAGCTTCTGCTCTCAAGGATGTCATCTTCCCAGGAGCACACATTCCTTTGAGTCTTCTGATTTAAGCTTTATTTCCTCAGCTGTTGGTTTTGTTTATTTGTTTTCCCCTAGAGAGGTAGGGAACTTCTTCCAGGCCTGCCTATGTTGTGGCATCAGACCTGGGAAGCACTTGGAGGTCAGTTAAACTAGCCACTTCCTTTCACTGCAGAAAAGCCTGACGCTCTGAAGGGAAAGAGCTGCGGGAGCATAGCATGGATTCTTAAGTGCCTTCTTTGACCCCTTCTCTTAAGGGTCTATAGCAGCCACCTCATGAGCACATCAGGGCAGTTGAATTTCAGAAAGTGCTCAACAGTGTTGTTTGGGGCCAAGGAGTCCTGCTTTCCCTGCCTTGGAATTCAGACTGACCTGTGATATGTTAACCCAGATGATGCTGCGCTTGCTCAGCCTCTATTCCCAGGGTGACATTTTTCTTCAAGCCTCTTGTGCATTTCTCTGCATATTGTGGATTGAAATATTATTTAAACCTTTAAAAAAATTAACTTTTTTTTTTTTTGGTTTTTCGAGACAGGGTTTCTCTGCAGCTTTAGAGCCTGTCCTGGAGCTAGCTCTTGTAGACCAGGCTGGTCTCGAACTTACAGAGATCCTCCTGCCTCTGCCTCCCGAGTGCTGGGATTAAAGGCGTGCGCCATCACCGCCCGGCTAAAAATTAACATTTATGGTGTGGTACAGGCATCTATTTGCCACAATGTACCACCTGTGAGTCAGTTCTCTCCTTTTATCATGGCTCTAGGGATCAGATTCGGGTCATTAGACTTGGCAACAAGTGTCTGCCTGCTGAGCCATCTTATCTGCCCGCATTCAGCCTTGTTAAGCCTGAGCTCTATGTTTGTATTTGTTCTGCAGTGCACTTCTTTTTTTTTTTTTTTTTGGTTTTTTGAGACAGGGTTTCTCTGTGGCTTTGGAGCCTGTCCTGGAACTAGCTCTTGTAGACCAGGCTGGCCTCGAACTCACAGAGATCCGTCTGCCTCTGCCTCCCGAGTGCTGGGATTAAAGACGTGTGCCACCACTGCCCGGCTGCAGTGCAGTTCTTTCTGCTTGACGATACTTAGTGTTCCTTTTCATGTTGTTACAACTAAAATGTAAAATTGTTTTCCATATGAACCCATTTGGGATGGACTGTAATTTAATCTGTTCCCTCAGTTATAACACTCAAGCTGCTGCTGAGTTCTGCTGCTGTCAATAGTGAATGTAGGGCTAGCAAGATGGCTCTGCAGGTAAAAGTGCTTGCTGTGCAAGCCCAAGCCTGGTAACCTGAGTTCTTTCTCCTGAACCCACATAAAGGTAAAAGGAGAAATCAAGTTCATAGAATTGTTCTGTGACTTTCATATGTGTGCTGTGGAATGTATATGCCCCCACACATTTCATATATACACTTATATATGTATACAACTCACTAATTTTTGACAATTAAATGCCATTTTATTATCTATTTATTTACTTATTTATTTGGTTTTTCGAGACAGGGTTTTACTGTAGCTTTAGAGCCTGTGAACTAGCTCTTGTATTGTAGACCAGGCAGGCCTTGAACTCACAGAGATCCGCCTGCCTCTGCCTCCCGAGTGCTGGGATTAAAGACGTGCGCCACCATCACCCGGCTTAAATGTCATTTTAAAAAACTTATTTTTATTAAATTTAACTATGTGTAGGAACCTGTGCGTGTGTGCATATGTGTAGGTATACACACACACGTGTGTGTGTGTGTAGGCATACACACGTATACACGCCTCAATATGTAGATATGGATATGGAAGCCAAAGGTGTTGAATCCCTTGGAGCTGATTTAACTGACAGTTGTTAGTACCCTATTGTGGGTGCTGGGAACAGAATCCTGGTCCTCTGGGAGAGCAACAAGTGCTCTTAACCACTGAGCCACCTCTCCAGCCCAGTGTGCTTGTCTAACTTTTGGTTGGGTGTGTGTGTGCAGGAATGCAAATATTTCTCTGGGGCAGATAACTTAAAAATAGAATGGTTGGGTTAACATCAAGTTCACTAAATTTCCAAAACAATGTCATAACATTTTCAGAAATGGATATTACCAAATGATTTAATTTTTGATGAGTTTCCTATTGTTGTTTAAGTTAAACCCCCTTTTAAAGATTTATTTTTATTAATTTTAATCACCTGTTTGTATATGTGTCTGTACGTGGATATGTGCATATGAGTACAGGTTTGATGGAATCTTAATGGCCCAAGCTGTCCTTGAACTTGCTTTGGAGCTGTGGCATACCTTTTGCTGATCTTCCTATCTTCACCTTGAAATACGGGGATTAAATACAGTTCTATAGTACCATGATGGCTCTTTTTTTGTAATATTTACTGAGTTATTTTTATTTTTTCTGTGTATTGTTTGCATTGCATTGTTTGCTCATTTTTCCACTAGATTCCCATCCCCTGGTGATTGTAGGTTTTGTATATACTTTTGGTCAGGATCTACAAACCTTGTATAGAGGGCCTAGTAGTAAATATTTTAGCCTTTGTAGGCCGTATAGACTCTGAAAATTATGTAACTGTTACCATGGTACATAATGAGCTACAGATAATACATGAGACTTGGAGAGACAAGGGCTAAAGAGATGGCCCAGGGAGTAAGGGTGTTTGCCAATGAGTTTGATATCTAAACTGGATCTCTAGGACCTCCAAGTCTCTAATATTATTAATTGGTTTACAGTTATTTTTATGCTTAGCTTTTCAAATTTATCAAATTTCATTTCCGGAAAATCACTAACTAAAGGCAGATGATCTAGAAGAGGCCTCAGGTAGTCCAGGTAGATGGTTAGGAAGGTCTTCTCTCCATAGCAATATTAAGAGACTAGAGGGAAGGAGGCTGAGTAGATTTCCTGGTGGAGAAAGCCAGGTGTATTGAAGTATCTGTCTCACCCCCCCAAAACCCTACAGATGTATTGATTTGATGTGTGTGGGAGTTTTGCCTGTGTGTGTATATATGCCACCTTTGCGTGCCTACCTGGGGAGGCCAGAAGAGGAAGATATCAGATCTCATGGAGCTAGAGTTAGAGGTGGTTGTGGGCCATCACGTGGGTGCTGAAACCAAACTAGGGTCATCTGCAGGTACAAGACTTCTTAACCACCAAGCATCTCTCCAGCCCCAGTTATCTTTAACACAGACAGAGAAAGCAAATTTGGATTGGGTTTCTGGGTGGAAATTCTGAGGTAAATCTCACCTTGTAAGGTGAATATCCAGTGTGGCTCCTTAGGTGGAGCCATCTGCCCAGAACCAGAAGTGGACATTAGAGCTCAGTGATGAAGGGTCTGAGTGTTCATCTGGATGTTTGCTGAAGTTAGAGATGCGAGCGGTTTACTGAGGAGAGTGTGAGCACAGAGAGACAACCTCCATCCGCATGGGCAAGTAGAAGAGGAAGCCTTAATGGAAGCAGGGAGGTCTCAGAGAGAGGCTACTCCGTGGGGAAGTAAATTCTTCTAGGGCTTCTAGTCCTCTTGGTCTGATTATGTCTTCATTGTACCCTTACTATCTACTGCCATGACTTCAAGGGCTGTAGGGTGGGAAGCTTTGGTACATAGTGCCACGTTAGGACTGGGTTTCTGTAGAACATTCCATCAGGGCTCTATTATTGTTCATATTTTCTTAGAAGTTCCAGGATACAGAATTTGTCCTACAGTGTTTATCTCAGAAACAATGGAGAAGTGTTTTGCTCACCTTTATACTGTTGGTAACTGTGTCAGCTGTTGCATGTTTGGCAGAGGATGTGTCTGAAGTCCCAGATACATAAAATCCTCTTAAGATTCAGTGTCACTAGTCATCAGGGAAATGCAAATCAAAACTACAGTGAGGTTCCACTTTATATTCATGGAGATGATTAAAACAAAGCCAAACCAATTTAATAAGGTAGAAGAAGACCTGAAGAAATTGCAGTGCTTGGGCATTGCTGGTGGGGACAACATGGTATCACTGCTGTGGAAATACAGTTTGACGGTTTCTTAAAAAGTTAGGTGTAGAATTACTGTGAACCAGCAGTTCCAGAAAGTAGGTGTCCTCTAATACCTGGGTGTAAATACATGACCACACTACTCACAGTGGCCAGAAGATGACAACAGTCAGAATGTCCACTGGGCAGCAGGTGACAGCTTGTGAATCCATACACTGAATTGTCCTTAACAAGGAGCAAAGTATTAAGACATGCGGTGACATAGGTGTACCAAGAGAGCATGATGCCAAGTGAAAGACTCTAACAAAAGAGATCACACAGTGTGTTTGCATGAGTATACGGAGGAACCAACCGCGTCTCTAGAAATAGAAGGTAGATTGGTGGCTGCCAGAGACTGGGGGAAGGAGTGACAGCTAATGGGATTGAGATTCTATTTGGGGGGTGATGAAATGTTTTGGAACTGGATGGAAGAACTTGTTGCACAATATTGTGTAATATGCTAAATGGTACTGAAATGTTCACTTAATGTGGCTAATTCTATACTATGTGGATTTTACCTCAATAACAAAGGAAAAATATACAAGGATCGTGTCCGTACTTGCCCTCTGCTCCTTATGCCATTTGCACTGTCTGGTGGTTTCTGGAATCTAGACTAGGGATTGGAATTTTTTTTCTTTTAGGGCCAGATAGCAAATATTTTAGGTTGTATAGGCCACCTGGCAAAGTCAAGACATTTTTATAATTCCTTATATAACCATTTAAGTAATGTAAAAATGAGTGAGGCATACCTATAATACATACCTATAATACAAGCACTTGGAAGGCAGAATCAGAGTGAGTAAAAACAATTAAATGTAAAAGCCATAAAAATATTTTAAATTTTATTATGAGAGAGTGAAAGTGTTTGTATGTGTGTGCATGTGCACACGTGCAGGCCACATGACAACTTTATAGAGTTGCTTCTCTCCTTCCACTTTTAACTGTTTTTTTGTTTGTTTGTTTGTTTGTTTGTTTTATTTTTCGAGACAGCGTTTTTCTGTGTATCTTTGGCTGTCATGGAACTCACTTTGTAGACCAGGCTGGCCTTGAACTCCCAGAGATTCGCCTGCCTCTGCCTCCCAAATGCTGGGATTAAAGGCGTGTGCCACCATGCCCGGCACCTCTCCTTCCACTTTTATATGAGTTTCCAGAATCCAACTCAGGTCGTCAGCCTTTTGCTGCAAGAGCTTTTTACCCATCACACCAGCCAGCCCAGTTATGGTTTTTTTCTTAATCTGATAGATGAAAAACACTATCATTTTTTCCTCTGTAAAGAAGTTTAAATGTGTGAGTTAACCTTCTGATGGAATTCAGTTCATATATATCTACCTTCTTGGTGCCTTAGGTATGCATGACTGCTGCCCAGAAGTTCTGGCCACAACTGGGCCATATAGGCTCCTCCGGAGACTCTGGTGTGGCATGTGGGGATCCCTTATCTCCCCTCTCCTCAGTGTTACCCTAGAGAAGGCTCTGAGCTAGATGTTCTTGTATTGCTCTTCTCTTACTTGCTTCTCATGTCTGTGCCCTCTTTCTCTTACCCTTGGTATCTTTCTGCCAACTTTGGGGAGTTTTTTTCTATGAATATTCCATCTTCTTTAGTAATTAATTCCTTTTGATGTATTCAGAAACTCTTCTGTGGGTTCTGACCTCACCCTTGTAGAGGCAGGGTTGGTGGCAGAAGAAAGAAGGATTTGGCCAGGGCCCAGATTGTCTGCAAATGGCCTCTGGAAAGCTAGTGAGTTCTGGATCAGGCATGAGTGTGTTGTTGCTCTCTGTGCTGCCCACACCTTTTCAAGTCATTTGACTTCAGCCATGTCTCATGCAGCTTCTTGAAACTTTGTGCTCTCCCAATGTTTGGCAGTTGTCTCCTAGCTTGCTTCCCTGGGCTGAAATTCTCTTCAGAATTATTTTTCCCTTGCCGAGTAAAAGGATAGCAGTCTCAGACCTGTGTTCTCTCAGGCACAGGTGTGCAAGATAACCCAGAAAGGTGAATTGGAGCGTTGATCTGTGAAGTACATACATGTACTTATGTACGTACATGTGTGTATGTATGCTTTTGGACCTGTGGAGTCCTTAAGTACCCCCAGCATGGTCATTAATGTTCCAAAGGATGCTGATGGCCTTTTTCTGTGTGTAGGAGCTTGTGACTACTAGGACCCCTTGCCATTTAACTGAAATCAAGACAATGATTTGAATATTTGTGTGTTTTTTTTTTGTTTGTTTGTTTTTCGAGACAGGGTTTCCCTGTCGTTTCTAGAGCCTGTCCTGGAACTAGCTCTTGTAGACCAGGCTGGCCTCGAACTCAGAGATCCGCCTGCCTCTGCCTCCCGAGTGCTGGGATTAAAGGCGTGTGCCACCACCGCCCGGCGAATATTTATCTTTTTAATTTATTTCTCTGCTTGCTTTCATGCTCATTTGTTTAAGATAGGGTCTTATTGTGTAGCTCTGACTGTCCTGAAGCTCACTATGTAGACCAGGCTGGTCTTGAACTCACAGATATCACCTGTCTCTGCCTCCCGAGTGCTGGGATTGAAGGTGTGTGCCACCTCACTAGTCTGAATGTTTAAGTGGTTCTCAAGCTGCTTAATTTTATTGTATTTTTAATTTATCCTCCCTCCCTGTGTGTGTACGTACATGAATTCATGCAGTGATTTGGCACATTCAACTGCAGAAAACAGGTCTTTCTTTATCCTGGGAACTTTGCTCTTCAGGCTGCCCTTTTTCATCTGCATGGTATGGTTGGCCCAGTTGGATAGTTTTAGGTTTTTCAGTAAATCCGTATTCCTTCACCAAAGCAAAGCTCTGTATAGTACTGGCTAGGGTTCTTAGTGACAGAGGCACTTACTTAGGTCATCCCCGAGGGCCTGCGGGGCGGTTTGAAAACTGCCCCAGATTTTGTGCCTGTTCCAATTTCAGCAGTTGAAACTGTTTCCCAGCTGCCCTGGGTTGGACCTGCCACTGCCCTGCTCATCCACTCCCACAGTGTCATTATGTCCTTCTGGGGAAGGCGGGGAGAGCCAGTGGGTTGATTTGCTGGCATTTTGTCTCTAGAGACTGGAACTGGAATCTTCCAAATCCCTCACTGGTTTTCTCAGTCAAGGTCACCCTAGTTCAGCGAAAACCGCAGTTGGTTTTTTGCCTGGGGCTCTTCTAGCTTGGTCCTCCTGGAGTTGGTTTAGGATCGCACACTGCCCTGGTGAGTGAAGCTTATAGAGTGTCTACATATTTGGCTCTGCACCTCCTTCATCCCTACCCCAGCCTGAATATATTTAATCACCTATCAGAGTCTTGATTCCATAAGGCCCCAGATACTAGAGGCTGGCTTGACTGGTGGCAACATGACTCCTATGCAGAGAAAGGGGACTGCTCACAGTTGATTCACACTGAGTCTGTGACACAGAACTCAGGTATCTGTGACTTCTATGCCAGTACAACATGGGCTATGAACTCACTTTCCTCAGTTGAGGAGGGCCACCTTAACATAAATTTGCCATTTGTCTTTTGTCTGGCTAGGGCAGGTCTGTTGTCAGGAGTTTGTACATTATAGAATAAATTACAGTGCTAAGAAGAGGGACTGTCCCATCCCTGCCCTCCTCAGGACCCCATGCCATTACCTCACTAAACAGATGAATTGTCTTTGCTTAATTGATGGAGCAGCCAAGAGCTGTGAGTTGTGTGCCTAGGTCACAGGAAGGCTAGTATGAGCTTTTCCAGAGTTCCGTTTGGTTTCCTTGCCCTCAGTAAGTTCACCTGTTATCAGAGGTTCCCTGGTTTGGGGGTATTTACAGGGAATGTGTGTGCAGGATGTGTGCATGTCTGTGTTTATTTTGTGCAGCTATGAGGACCCGCGGGGAACCTCATGTCCTCCAGAAAGGCTTCTGGCCTGTGGTAAAAGCCACACCTTCGGCATATCTCTGAACAGGAGTCACCATTTTTCCCCCCTGGAAAAGGAATTCAGAATTGGGAAATAACCATGTCCTCTATCTTTTCAGACACTGGTTTTAACAGACAAACTGACTGACTCCTTGGTACACTCTGTGCCTATGCTTTCTTACCTCCTCATTCTTCCCCTGACTGAAGGGGCTGTGTGAAATGGGAACAGCTGCTGAGAGCCCCAGTGGAGTAGAGAAAGGGGGTCATTTTCAAGGTCCCCTGGTTTACACTCAGAGCCTCATTGTGAGGACTAGGGAAGACACTGGGGCATGGGAGCCTTGGGACCCTGTGGGGTCAAAGGATCTGCCTGCTTTCCACTTGAGAATGTACTGTGACCTAGAAATCTGACAGCTGCACTTTTCCATTTTAGTGTGCCACATAAGACAGTTGGAATAGCAGGCTTTCAGCTCAGATTTGGTTCACATCCAACATTTTCCCTATGGATTGAGCAGGCTTCTTAGGGTTAAGTGTCTGTGCCCTCATCTCAAACTCTGGGTTATTGTAACACCGCCTTGGAAGTCTAGGGAACAATAAGATGCATGCACAGCCCTCAGTAACTCCAGGGTAGTATAGGAGGGACTGAGAGCTCATAAACACCAGGTAGAATGGGTACTCTGTAAACAGGATGTTTTGCAAGCACTGAGCATGTGGGACATCTGCCCTGCCCTGGCATGTATTCAGCACACTGTCCTGTCTATTTAGCTATGTAAGCCAGTCTGTCAGTATCCTCCTGCCTCAGTAGCTTGAGTCTCAGGATAACAGATGTATGCCGCCATGTAGGGATGGCCAGTGTCCTAGAGCTAAACAGGGTAGGAGATTTTCCTGGATAGTTTTATGTCGCCTTGACACAAGCTAAAGTCATCTCAGTTTTAAAAATGCCTCCATAAGATTGGGTTGTAGGCAGGCTTGTAAGATAGTTTCTTAATTAGTGATTGGTGGAGGAGGACCCAGCTCATTGTGGTTGGAGCCATATCTGGGTTGTTGGTTCTGGGTTCTATAAGAAAACAGGCTGAACAAGCCATGGAGAGCAAGCCAGTAAGCAACACCCTCCATGGCCTCTGCAGGTTCCTGCCCTGTTTGAGTTCCTGTCCTGATTTCCTTCAGTGATGAGCAGTAATACTGGAGTGTAAGCCAGAGAAACCCCTTCCTCCCCCACTTGCTTTTTGGTCATGGTGTTTCATCACAACAATTACAGATTCTGGCTGAAAGGGCTAGCTTAGGCTCCACACTGAAGCTGAAGGAATACATAACGGTGTGACCTTTCAGTTGAACTGACCCTCAAGCCTGCTCTGTCTCTCCCAGCCCGCCAATTGTGAGCCCCTGAACTCTGCTGTTGTCCTGCTATTGCCGCTTTGTACCTCCAGGGCCATCTCATATTGGCCCAGAGAGATCAGCAGGCTCTGCTTGGTCTCGTTTGTGTAGGTTTGGTTTCTGGATGATGGCGATATGAGGATTGAACTGGTTTGAAAACTTTAGGAGTACAGGAAGTGACAGGGCCAAATGTTGTCCTCTTCATGTGGAAAGTGGGTAACACAGGTGGGGGAGATGCAAGAGAACCTAGGCTCATCTCTGCTATGTCCCAATGTCAGCTATACAGTTGCCTTTTAGATGTCAGGCAAAATGCTAAGGTGGCCAGAACCAGGCCAGGTCAAAATTGCTGGCTGACCAAGAAATCTGACCAGGGTGGGTTATAGCCCCTGCTCTCCAGCACTGAAGTGGTCCCTCGGCTACCACGCTGTCATTATTTCAGGACTCTTCTAGATGCTGAGCCATACGGTATGGAAACTAAGGCTCTTCTCACAGGCACTTATCACCTGGGCAGGCAAAGCCTTCTACTTTCCAGTCTACGTCTGCCTTCCTGCCTGGAAGTTTGTGAGTCTTCTTTGTGGACCATGGTTAGCAGGCAGCAAGGACATGGTCTCCCATAGTGTACAGGTGTTTCTAGTCTGAAATTACAGGGCTATCAGCTTACTCTGGAGTATGTATCTCTCTCTCCATGGTATTCATAGCTGACAGAACTATTGTCCCAGGCCACTGTTAACTCTTTCCTATTCACAGTAGCCTTATAGGTTCAGAGATAAGGGACTAGGTGTGGAGAAGTCCTGTGACTTGTCAGGAAGAGCTGGGCCAGAACAAGCTCCTGTCTTCCTGGGTAGATGTAGATCAGCTGCCTGCCAAGTGGGCCAGCTAGAGGATCTAGTCTGGGCTGTCTTTGTTTAAGTGTGCTTTCTCGTGTCTGTCTTCCTGTCATGCTCCTGCACTTTTTTGTGTTTGTTTGTTCTTTGTTTTTAATGAGAAGGGGCTTTGCATGGAACTGGTCATGACTTCTGTGCAGAGTTGCTGCCCAGAGGCTGTCCAACATCTGTCATTCTTCCCTCTGCCACAGAAAGCATTATTCTCCTAACAGTCCTGCAGAGTGGGCAGCCTGTCAAGGAAGAGCCTTTTAATAACACTCCCTTCTCCCACCCACCCTCTATTGGGGTCTAGGCTTGCAGGACCTCTTAGGTCAGTTGGATCAGAGGGGAGGAGGTATAGCCCATATCTGTAGGCCTGCCGACTATGTGCCAGGGGTATGGGATCTGTTGTTTTTGTTCTTTAAGATGTAATTCATGGGGCTGGAGAGATGGCTCAGCGGTTAAGAGCACTGCCTGCTCTTCCAAAAGTCCTGAGTTCAATTCCCAGCAACCACATGGTGGCTCACAACCATCTGTAATGAGGTCTGGTGCCCTCTTCTGGCCTTCAGGCATACATGCAGAGACAATATTGTATACATAATAAATAAATTTAAAAAAAAAAAGATGTAATTCATATAACATAAAATTAGTCACATTAAAGTGTATAATTCAGTTGCATTTAACACATTCACAGTGCTAAAATCACTATCATGCTCCAGTTGAAGCCATTTTCTGTGTCCTGTAACACTTCATAACTATTCAGCCATCCTGCATCTCACTTCCTGTCCCCAAGTTATCACTACTGTGAATTTGCTTTCATTCACGATGGGAATTTCATAGAAATGGGATCACAAAACCTATGACCTTTGATCTGTCTTTTTTCACTCAACTAATGTTCTCATGGCTCACCTACCTTGAGTATTATTTACACTTTCATTTTTTGGCTGTGTAATATTCCAGGGTATGACTGCACTACGTGTTGTTTACTGTTAATGACATCTGGGTTATTCCTACCTTTTGGCAAATAGAATAGTGTTGCTGTGAATATTTGTGCATAGCAGTGGTTCTTGACCTTCCTAATGCTACTACCCTTCAATATACTTCCTCATGTTGTGGTCACCCCAACCATAAAATTATTTGGTTTTTCCATCATAACTTATTTTGCTACTATTATGATTTGTAATATAAATATCTGATATGCAGGATATCTGATGTGACCCCTGTGAAAGGGTCGCTATCCACATGTTGAGAACCATAGGTGTTATACGTTTTTGTCTGAGCATCTACTGTCAGCTTTTTTTCAGTAGAGGACTGAGGATCAGCTCTGGACTGCTTCATTTCTGCTGAGGGGGTAGATTTGAGTCAGCCCAAGGAGCCAGAGGTTGACCTTGGATTGTCAGGTGGTAGATGCTGCCATGAAGCTGCCTCACTTAGATGACAGTGGCGTGGGATGAGAGCCACACTGTCTCAGCCACTTGGAGATTTTCACATTTTCTGCCCTTTCATTTCATTTGATGAGCTTCTGAACTGCAGAGGGTACTAGGGCTGTGTAGGAGCTGTTGGCAGAGGGCTGAAGGGTACAGGACTGGAAAGTTGGATCATCACTGGTAGGTGAGGTGCCTGGGAGCTATTGGAAGGGGTTTGTGGTACTCAGCATTGGGTCTCAGAGGAGGTTGGGTTTGTTGGGGAAGAAAGGCCTTCTCTGTCCTTTTGCCCTACAGGATTACAGTGTGTGTGTGTGTGTGTGTGTGTGTGTCTTTATTACTTTTGACAGTTCATTCTTTGAAACAAAACATGGAATTTGAGCCTGGCTTGGTGGTCCTCACTGGCAGCCTCATCACTAAGGAGGCTGAGGCTGGAGAATGATGAATTCTAGGCCAGGACAAATGGTACCTTAGTGCTTATAAAACATTTTCTTTCATAGGTTCTTTACTAAAAGGATACTAGAACTGCTGGCCTAGCTCAAGACGGTCTATTTGCAAACAAACTCCATATACCTGGGTGTAGGTGAAGTTTCTCTTGTGTCTTGGCAGATGCTTCCCAAATAATCACTCAGAGGCTTAATATTAATTATAAATGCTTGGCCAATACTCAGGCTTGTTACTAGCTAACTCTTACATTTTAAATTAACCCATATTTCTTATCTCCTCTCTGCCATATGGCTCATGGCTTGTTACCTCAGTTTGTACATGTCCTGCGTCTTCTGCATCTGCTCGCATCTCAAGACTCTACCCTTTTTCCTTTCAGCATTCTCAGTTTGGCTTTCCTGCCTGATCTTATCCTATTCAGCTATTGGCCAAATCAGCTTTTTTATTAAACCAATCACAGTGACATACATTAGCACAGTGTTAAGGAATATTCCACATTTCCCCATTTTTGTCTAATTAAGAAAGATTTTAGTGTTAACATAGTAAAATTATATCAAGTAAGAATTACAGTTACAATGGGAGGAGGGGAAGAAGTGGAAATTTTGATTGCAATTATCTATAAAGTAATAAATTATCAGAGAAAAAAGAAAATACAAAAAACAAAATAGTGAAAATATTGAAGCTTGAGTTTAAAGAACCAATTGAAAGCTATGTCAGTATAAATGCTATTTGGTGTTGGTGAGGGAATAACTAAATAGAACAACACATAATAATGGCATAGAAATAAACCCATGCAATCTTGGCGAATACTATCATAAGTCTTTTGAGACACGTGTCATTGAATCAATGGCCATTACTATGGAAAAATAAATAAAACTGACTCCTGAAAATTGTGAAAAAAAGGAAAGAAAAATAAGGATTTAAGAATAAAAATAGTTATAATATCTAGTCTATTTGTATTTGACAAAATTAGAGAAAATATTTTATTATCTATTTTATCTTAGCGAGTCTAAAGTTTTATACCTAATTTACCTTCTACTACAACTAAGGAAAACTTTTAACTATGATCATCTAGTCTTCATCTCCATCAAAAATGCCAGAAGGGGGAAATGTTACCTAGCAGGGACATCTGGGGCTGGAGAGATAGCTCAGAGGTTAAGAGCTCTCACTGTTCTTCCAGAGGTTCTGAATTCAATTTCCAGCAACTACATGGTGGCTCACAACCATGTATAATGAGATCTGGTGCCCCTTCTGGCCTGCAGTCAGAACACTATACATAATAAATAAATAAAATCTTAAAACCCAACAGGGAAATCTGGCTGCCTGGACAGTTGCCCTAGGTTCCTTTTTGACATTGGGGCATCCAAGTTTGGCCTATAGGTCTGGTATATCTGGCAGACATTTCTGAGAAGCAGGGAAATTTAAAGGACTATCTTACCTTGTCTTGGCAAAACTTGGCAGTCGCTTTCTTTGGTGTCCTGCTAGTCTAGTTTGGACAGTATTCTGTCAGTAATTGAGGCAAGAGAAGTTTCTTTGCCCAAATGGCTAGCTTTTGTGATAAAGAAAGCAAACTCCTGACACTGCCAGAAGCGGATGGGTCTCACTGTCGTGAAAAGCCTTAGGTTATCAAACACATTAAATGCCATTTTCTATAGGTCTTTGACGTGTTTGAAGACCATCTATCTAAATATATCTGTGTATGACCTTGAAAACATACCTAACGACTATAAGTTTGAGTATTATAGATGACTAATTATTAATCTGTATTTCTTAATTATACTGCATAAGCATAATACCCCAGACAAGAGTAGAAACATATATACAGTATAACAGAAATAACTTTAAATTTGTATCAATAAACTAAAATCTGTACCAATGTAAAATATTGTGAGATTAATTGCTGTTTTTTTGGATTAAGGTAGATTGAATAATCTATCTTTTTTTCCCTATTATTTCTATATTATATCCCTCTTTTTCTTTTAGAAAGAGATCTTTGAATTAACTTTTTTTGTTATCTAGACTACTTCCTGTTGTCTGTGGGCACTGTAATCTTTGAAGGAACCTTGAGAAAATCAGGATAATTATTAAGTCTTGGCTGGAGTATTCTGTGAGGCTGGGTCACTCAGTCAGGAACCTTGAAGCTGTTCTGGATGCTATATCACTTGGACCATCTGTTTTTATTGGTGTCTGGTCTCCTTGCTCTGAAAATACATACACTTTTAAAGGTAACATACATATTTGCATTAATACAAGTATGGACTGTACATTGTACATATCTCAGCCGAGGATGATGTGTTTGAGCAGGTAAGATATGCATCACTTGTCTTGTAGCTCTTCTAGGCTTATTTCCTTATGTCCACAGTTGGGATGTCAAGAAGTCTTCCTCAATCAAACCTGATTTTCTTTAACCCAGAATGAACCCACAGCTTCTCATTTCATGTATAAATAAAAGCAAAATCTTTTCCCCAAAGTAGCACACCTTTTGTTTTAAATTTTGAACTCAAGATACTTTTAAAATGTATAGGTTGGTTTAATCTGTCAACTTTTATAATCCAGTGTTTCTTAGCAGCCAAAAAAATTTTAAAGACAACACAATAACTTAGAGAATCAAAACTCTTTGTGTATTTCCCATCTTTATGTGGCTATATATATGTATATATTTAACTTTACTCCATTTTAAAGAACTTTATTGCTTTAAAACTTTTTTTCTTTTCTTTTCTTTTCTTTTCTTTTTTTTTTTGAGACAAGGTATCCCAATAGCTATGGAGCCAGTCCTGGAACTCACTCTATAGATCAAGCTGGCCTTGAATTCACAGAGATCCTCCTGCTTCTGCCTCTCTAGTGATGGGATTAAAGCCGTGTGCCAACCACCTCCCAGCTTAAAACTATTTTTTAATCCATGACTGTATATACCCTTTGTCTTTTCTCTCCCAAGCCTATGTATATTTTTAAACACTGTAACCCATTTAGAGATTTTTTTTTCCCATCTGGATCTGTCTTTACTAAGCATCTTTATTGTTTTTTGATTGCATAAGGCAAATCTAAAACTGCTATGTCAGCTACCAACATTATTCAGTTTAGCACATGGCAATAGTGCATGGCGGTTGGCTCCCTCCCACAGGCAGCTGCTGGGAGAAGCTTTTCTGTACTTTTCTATACTGCAGCCAGTGAGAGAGACTTGGAACCCACCACACACAGCTTAGCTCATTGAGCACTCGTGGATCAAGCCCGCAGGAGGCGTGACCTGTACCCTGACCAGCATGAGAGACAGGAGACTAGGAAGCCACTCTTGGTTCTGTTTCTGTGTCTAGAACCTTTTCTCAAACTCTCTCAGGTTTTATGTGAATGTAGTTGCCAAACGTTTGGGCACCATTTGTAGGTGGAGTTTCTGTGTCTCGTTAGACACTTGCCAAATAACTAGTCAGAGATTTAATATTAATTATAAATACTTGGCTCATAGCTCAGACTTGTTACTAGCTAACTCTTACTTTTAAATTAGCCAGTTTTTCTTATTTACCCTCTGCCATGTCACCTATGGCTTGTTACCTCATTTTCTATATGTCCTGCTTCCTCTGCATCTGCTTGCATCTCCAGATTCCATCTCTCTTCCTCCCAGCATTCTCAGTTTGGCTCTCTTGCCTAACCTTATCCTGTCCAGCTATTGGCCAGTCAGCTTTTTTATTAAACCAACCACAGCAACATATATTCACACAGTGTAAAGGAATATTCCACATCTGGGTGTGATGATTCTGCTGTGAAGACTGCAGTGTGGATGGAGACAGGGCAGCAGCTAAGAGAGACAAATTAGTGATGCAGGTTTGGCAGATGGGTTCCAGGAATGCAGAGCAGCAGTAACTGCAGATTTTGTTGACATTACCTTTTCTGGCCACCAGCATGCTCTGGATTGGTTCATATATGGTAGCACATTTTCAATGACCTAAGGACTGTCCTTCCTAGGCCCACCACCTAAAAGTTTCATCTTCTCCCAGTAACACCTCGCTGTGATTTTGCCTTTGGAAACATTCAGGTTCCAACTACTGCAACCTCCAGTTACCCATCCTAGCATATTTTATAAGCACATCTACATCCTACCCAGCTGTGGTCTGCTTTAATAGACTCTTGTGCTTTATGTATCCACCCCCAGATTCAGAAAGGCTGCTTGGGGAGTTTTACCAGACATCTCCAGAGGATGCCAATCACCAGAGCACAGTCTAAGCACAAGTGCTGGCCCTGTGCATTGGTGGGGGTCACAGAACAAATGGCTGAGTAGTGTATATGTATTTTCATGCAGTTTTTTTGAACAGTGTATGATGATCACACTAGAGGACCTTGCTCTACTTTGTGTTGTTTCTGTAGCTCAATGTCTATGGAATAATTGCACTGGCAGCACCCAGTGTCATGTTTCTTGCCAGCATGGTACACACAGCAGCCCCGCTGTAAGCTTATCTGCCTGTGTATTGTCTTCTTGGTGCTGGATTCTGACCAGTATCATTCTTGTGACCTGGTATTTAGGGTGGGAAAATTGGAGGCTCAGACTGGCTTATCAATGTCCCAGGAAGGCCTTATCAGCAGTAGTCCTAACATGCCTGGGGAGCAGCTCCATTTCTAGCCCAGTTGTTACTGACCAAAGCAAGGATGCCCGGAGTCATCTACCCATGTGTTTGCTTTTCAGCAGCGAGAGCTTAGCTCTGGACTAGGCTGGGCTAGGCCTCTGTAATGACTGTGCTATTGTAAGAGAAGGAGCAAAACTGATAGGGTTTAGGAGACAGGACCTCAGAGGGAGCAGGTGCTGCTACAGGTTGAGTTCTTTTGCACTCTTCTGTGCAAGCCCAAAGTGCCAAGTGTGTGGGAAAGAGATGAGCAGGAGAGCGGCACTGTAATTACATCTCAACCCAGAACATACTCCAAAAGTAGTTGATCTAAAGCAGTTGCAGGACTTATTGTCCTGCAGGGGTGTGCTATTTTGAGGGGCTGAAATGGGACAGTGAAACACCCTTCCTTCGGAAGGCACCAGACTGGAAGTCTTGGGAATGGTGGCTTCATGGATTGTTTGGTGGCTACTCATAGTCACACTTCCTCATTCCATGCCCACTTGCTCTCGGAGGGAGCTGATGAGTCCTAGGGAGCAGAAACCTGCTGGGAATTCTGCCACTAACTTTGCTTCCTCCATGTTCTTTGAGCCAGACAGGACATGGGAAGCCAGAGCCAACCTTGTCTGGTCTAGGTGCCTTGAGCCTGATCGGATAGGGTGGCAGTGTCCAAAAGCCAGACCATGCCTGAAAAGCATTTATTTAGTAGCTTAATTGTGCTTTATGAAACAGATTATTGACTTCTACTCTTGCCCCACCCATTTGGTCTGGTTGGAGACATTTGATCTTCTGACTCAACCCAGGTTGTCTCTAGAAGGATGATTAAGAGACTTGTACCATGAAGGAGGAAGGCCTGCAAGATGGAGCATGTGAACCTATGGCTGCCACAGACTACTGCTAGGCAAGTAGAAGTAGAGCGCATAACATGCTGCTCTGTACAGAGGATCTTGAAGATTGACTTCAAAGGCCTTTTGACTACAACTATGGGTTCTGGACTATAGCAGGTTCCTGTGTATAGATAGGATGGAGGAAGAAACATTAGATTTGGTTTTGTGAAGTTTTAAATTCTTATTTAATTGCATTTAAATTTTCCTGCATGGCTAGCTTTATACCCGAAATAACAACACACAAATTGTATTTATTTAAATACTGCCTGGCCCATTATTTTCAGCCTCTTACTCACATCTTGACTAACCCATATCTAATAATCTGTGTAGCACCACAAAGTGGTTTCTTACCGGGAAAGATTCAGCATGTCTGAATGGCTGGCTCCATTGCATCTCTCTCTGAGGAGAGGCATGGCAGTCTCTCTCACTTAGGAGAGGCGTGGCATCTGACTGAGCCATCTACCTCACTTTCTTCTTCCTGTTCTTTCTATTCCACCCACCTATTTTCTAACCTATTAGGCCAAGCAGTTTTCTTTATTAATTAACCAATGAAATCAACAGATTGATAGAAGACCCACCTACATCAGAGACATGGTCTCACAATGTATCCTTGGCTGGCCTGCATCTTACTGTATAACCTACACTAGCGTGGAATTTCTCTGACCACTTCTACATCCTGAGTGCTGGAATTAAAGACGTACCACCATGCTCAGCAACCTTATTTTAATTAATCCTTTACACCAAGATCATTGTACATAATTCTTCTGCTATAAGGTGACATGGTGATCTTGGTACTTTTACCCATTGTCCCATCATAACACCCCACAGCACAGAATGTTGCTGAAGCTGGTGTAGGCAGGAGCATCACAATCTGTTCCACCCACAACCCTGTCAGATGCTTATCTGAGCAGTTCAGTTCTGGCTTTCTCTAGAATTCTCAGAGGTTTGTGAATGGAATCTCATAGCACATCACCTGTGAGGTGACTCTTCCACTTTGTCTTGATCTCTGTCAGCCCAGAGAATTGTGTATGGGGTAGATCTTGCCATTCCATTGCTGACTGGTGGGCCACATGGCCCATGGAATTTGTTGAGCTGTTTCTGCAGGTCTTCTGGACTGCTGCCATTATCAGTCATACATAGCTTTCATTTGTCAGGCGTGTGTCACTGCTTTCATTTCTTTAGAGTAATATACAGGGGTGTAGTTCTGGTGAAATGGTAGTTTCATATTTAGTTTATAAAAAACTGCCACACTGATTCTCAGCAATGTTATGTGGATGCCCACTTACTTTATGTCTTTGGCAATATTTAGAGTCTATGTATAAATATAGTTATATAGTTTAAATGAATAAAATTATCTAGGCTGATACTACTTCCTCCAAGAGCCAAAGATGATCTGACAAAAACCTCAAAACTAGGCAAGAGAAGCAGTCTTTTAAATTGTTGGTCAGGATTGTCCAAGAGACTCCCAAAACATTGCAGGCTGTTGCCCTTGACTAACCCCCGGAGGTGAAAGTTAAGGCCTTATTGCTTAAGACACTAGGCACTTCAGTGTTGTCTGAGGTTTTCTGTCCTGCCTGGTTCCTGCAATCGTTTAGTCCCAAGAAATCACACAGAGATCTACATTAGTTATAAACTGATTGGCCCATTAGCTCAGGCTTCTTATTAACTCTTACAGCTTACATTAGCCCATTATTCTTATCTGTGTTAGCCACACGGCTCAGTACCTTTTTCAGCGAGGCAGTCACATCTTGATTCTTTTGTGGCTGGGCCAGGACTGTGCATCAAGCTTTTCTCTTCCCAGAATTCTATTCTCATTGACCTGCCTCTACTTCCTGTCTGGTTGTCCCGCCTATACTTCCTGCCTGGCTACTGACCAATCAGCGTTTATTTAAAATATAACTGACAGAATATAAACAATTGTCCCACACTACTTCAGACACAGAACCCAGAGGCCCCCGAACTGAAGCTGACCAGAAAGCCTCCTCCCTGAGGACTAGCTCTCATGGTACCAAAGGCACCATGCAAGCTTCCAAAGAAGGGAGGCCACCAGTAGTCCTACCCCAGCTATGGTGCCTATGAACCACAGCAATGATCAGCATGGCATAATAATCGTAAAGGTTCAGTACTGACAAGCATACATTATAACCAAGTGGGCTTCATCCCAGAAAAGCAAAGTTGGTTCAACATATGTAAATCAATAAATGTAATGCATCATATAAACAAATCTCAGGAAAGAAACCATATTATTTCACTTGACACTGAAAAGGCATTTGACAAAGTTCAACATGCCTTCATGTTAGAAGTTCTAGAAGCTTTACTAATAGATGGGACATATTTCAAAAATAATAAAGGCTATATACAACAAACCTATAGACAACATTATGTTAAATAGGAACTTACTGAGGATATTTCTTTTAAAATCAGGAACAAGAAAAGGATTTCCACTCTCTCCCTTCATTGCTAGTACAGAAACCCTAGCTATAGCAGTTAGAAAAGAGAAAGACATAAAGTGATAGTAGGAAGGGAGGGAGTCAGACTATCTTTGTTTGCAGATGACGTGATTCTTAAAAGACTCTGTTGGCCGGGCAGTGTTGGCACATGCCTTTAATCCCAGCACTTAGGAGGCAGAGGCAGGTGGATCTCTGTGAATTTGAGGCCAGCCTGGTCTACAAGAGCTAGTTCCAGGACAGGCTTCAAAGCTACAGAGAAACCCTGTCTCGAGAAACGAACAAACAAAAGACCCTGTTGAGTCTATTAGAAAACTAAGTGACAACATACAAAATCAATATTTAAAGAAAAGTTGTCTGGGACCTTGTGAGAGGGTTGAAGGAGAGGAGAGAGAGAGGGAGGGGAGCAGAGAAAAATGTAGAGTTCAGTAAAAATTAAAAAACAGTTGTCTTTATTTATTCTAATAGTCTACTCTCCAATAAATAAGAAAAATATTCCTTTCAAAATAACTGCCCCCCCCATTATTTAAAAAATACATCTAACCGGCGAAGATTGGAAATAACCAAAAATAGTCCTTTTATAATTACTCAATTTTAATACAAGGGGAGATAAGGGAACTTACAAAACCAAGGGTCCAGCGGAGCCAAAGGTGAGCGAGCACGGGGCAGCACAAAGAACGGGCGGCCTTCCGGCTCCCCAATCCTATTTAAGGGGAATGCTACCCCGCTGGAGCAGCCACGCCCCTAAACGCAGGGATTGGGCCAGCTGCCCCAACAAAAGAAGAAAAAGATTACCACTATGAGAATTGCCCAGCGTTTTAGACCTACTTTCCACCTTTCAGAGCATCAGGTCACAGTTTTTAAAGGTTTTGGAAGCTGAGCATGGTAGTGCATACCTGTCGCACCAACCCTTAGGAAACTGAAGGTGAAAGATTTTGCAGCATTTGGGACTCCATAGCCAAATCCTGACATTGTTTTGTTTGGTGTTTGTTTGCCTGGTCTGTTTTTTGTTTGTTTGTTTTTTAAAGAAAATGACAAAGGCTAAAGGCTTAAGAATGCTTCCTAGTCTTGCAACCCCTTCAGAGCCCTGCCTAAGAAATAGCCTCTGGTATGTACTGTTGTATGGTAGGGAAATCACTGGGGCAGTGGAATCCCTTGGGTCTTATATGACAAAATCACAGGCATGTGTTAGTTTTGAAACATGCTATTGTCTTAATGATGGAGGCATGCCACTAGATGGTCAGGACAATCCTTGAAGGGATATGGAATTCTAAGGCATAGGTGGCTTCTTTCATAAGGTGGTAGAGTGGGCTGGGTATCTGGGAGGGACAGCAGCAAACTCTCTAGCCTTTGTGGCTGTGGAGAACAGCAGCCATGGGGGTGTGTGGGGAGGTGTGTGTGTGTGCGTGTGCGCGCGCGCGTGTGTGTGTGTGTGTGTGTGTGTGTGTAGAGGAGGTGTCTCTGGATCTTTCTGTGCTCAGTGAAGGTAGCTGAAGGGCTAAAGATGGTTTCCAGTAGCACTTTCAGGGGTTCTATGGGGATAAGAGATGGCTGCTTCCTTTGCGTATTTTGCTTTAGTAGATGGATGGCTGTGCATTGTACTATGATGTTTGCCTGTGTGGCTAGTCTTTCAGGTTACTGGTGTCATCAGGCTATTGGTACCACATCTGCCCTTGCTCAGTCCTGGGCACCCTGCTCTCTTACTCATCTCGCCCACCACAGCTCTTACAAATCATAGATCAGTTTATAGCTGTTGGGACCGTTGACCCTTTCTTTGGGGCTGAATCACTTGAAAACTCACCCCTGCAGAGGCTTGACTTTCTTTAGGGTAGGAAGGAGAACTTTGTTTACTCACATGCTTGTAGTGTGGCATAGAAACAATCAATTTTTCCAGTACCAGACTTAGGTCTTGATAAATAAATGACTGTTTTTTGAAGCAGTCTTGCTCTGATAAGTGACACAGAGAGAGAGCACACACATACGTGCACATATTCGCTTGCTGTGATGTGTGTGGAGGGGAGAAGAAAACTATTTGGGGAGTTATATATCTCCTTCTACTATGGGTTCACAGGATTGAACACAGGTTGTCAGGCTTGCACATTTTTTTTTAATTTTAATTTTTTAAGATTAAAATATAATTATAGTATTTTTCCCTTTCCTCCCTCAGAACTCTTTTGTAAACCCCTCTTGCTTTCTTTAAATTTCATGGCCTTTTTTTTCCATTAACTGTTCTGGCGTGCATATATGTTTATGTATTTACATATATATTCCTATATATAACCTGCTTAGTCTTTATAATGTTACTTGTATGTAACATTGGGGAAGATTTTTTTCTAACTCTCTGATGTGAGATTCTCCTCTGTATGCTGTGAGTATGTTTTACTACCATTGGTTAATAAGGAAGCTATTTCAACCAGTGGCTTAGCAGAGTACAGCCAGGCTGGAAGAGATAGAGAGATAGGTAGATAGAGAAAGAGGGAGAGGAGTCAAAGAGACACCATGTAGCTGCCGAAGGAGAAAGATGTAGCCAGAGCTTTACTGGTAGGCCACATCCTTGCAGTGATACACAGATGAATAGAAATGGGTTAATTTAAGGTATAAGCGCTAGCTAGGAATATGCCTGAGTCAGCCAATGATGAGAGGGAGTCCTGGCGTTCTATGTCAACATCTGTAGCTTCCTTTAAATCGGAGTAATGCTTTCTTTGGGACAGAAGAGAGTCAGTGCCTGTCCCCAACCCTGCAAGACTTACTCCTAGAAAGATCCTGAGGGTGAGGGTACTTATGGGGTCCATTTTTATTCTAAGTAGCCTGGCACCCTGTTTCATTCTATCCAGGAAACCTTGGTAATCATGATAAATGAGCTGGGAAACCAATCTGATGAGAATACAGTATCCTTTGGAATTTTTCAAAACTATAGTATGTGCACAAGGAGTTAAAACACAGGAGCATGTCCACCAAGTACCATTTTGGCGGATTAGGTATTCTGCAGTACCAGTTGTGAGGGGATAGGCTTAATTACAGAGAAAAGCCTTGGCAGCTGGAACAAGCAAAGCCCTTGTCCTGTTACATGTTCTAGGGTTAGGGAGTGTGGTGAATGCCAGCGACATTCATTGGACTTAGCCGCTTCAGAGATGGTGCCTTGGACTGTGATTCCCTCATAATAAGGGGGAGCTATGCCATAAGCGAGCCAACAAGAGTTGGTTGGGGTCAGTCATGAGGAGTTGTGAACCATATAAGTCCTAGTCAGAAGCTCCAGGAGGAGATAGTGTTCGGACTGAGGCAATGTCAATAAAGGCTCCTTAGCAGCAGTAACTAAAGCACCTGGAGCTGGTATTTTAGGTGAAAGGTTGGTCAAAGCCTGGGGTCTGGGCTCCGGACTCTTCAGAGGCATGGATGGGAGAGTAGGTTTTGGATTAAGTGCCTTAATGGGGCCTATTACTGCTGGTGTTTTTACTGGCTCCATATTAAGCTGAATTACGAAGGTAGTGGGGCATGTGCCCCATATCTGTAATATATTACACTCCAGATTAGGCATGATGACCATCACGTGTCCTGTTTTCCCTGGTTGGTGAAGGTAATTTCATTTGGTGTAAGTCAACCAGCACACAGGGCTTGTCCGGCTGCGGGAGAGTGGGGCCATACCAGATTGGGTTTATATACTTAGAAGTATCCAAGTCTGGTTTACTTATAGACCATTTCCATTCTCCATCATTAGAGGTGACACAGGCCCAACTTTTGCAGAAGGAGGACTCCCAGCTCTCTTTCTACTTTTCACTTTGAGTCAGGGCCTCCACACTGCTTATTCTTGAGGTGACCTGGGCACACATAAAACCCATACCTCCTGGCCTCTTTCTAGCTCGTCGCTTTATAGATTATGTGATGTGGGAGGGTCTTCCGTTTGAGTTGATTTCATTGGTTAATAAAGAAACTGCCTGGCCCATTTGATTGGCCAGCCCTTAGGTGGGCGGAGTAGACAGAACAGAATGCTGGGAAGGGAAGTTAATAAATCGCCATGCCTCTGCTCTCTGGGTCAGACGCGATGAAGTTCCGGCCCAAGATGGACGTATTCTAGAATCTTCCCGGGTAAGGCAAGACTTCATGGTGCTACACAGATTATTAGATATGGGTTAATCAAGATGTGAGTAAGAGGCTGGAACTAATGGGCCAGGAAGTTTCTTTATTAACCAATGAAATCAACTCAAACAGAAGACCCTCCCACATCATTATGTTTCAGATTACAAAAGCAGAAATGCAGGTCAGGCCTCCAGGTGTTCAATGGGGGCCATGCAAGTAGTCTGGTATAGATTGTCATATGACTCTCTGTTCAAGAGAATCCAAGTCAGTCTGAATGGTACGTGGGGATTGCTCTCTTTAGCAGGTGCAGGGGGAATCAGCATCAGCATTAACAGGATCAGGAAGACACTTGAGTCAGACCTTTGGTGGGGTGTTGTGAAGCTTTCCAGCCATCTCCTCGGTAGTTTTCTTGGTGGGCAAATGGATCTGCAGGCTATGCATGTGACCAATGGGCCCAGGTGGCCACTCCACTAACCTTTAAGGCCTGTGGGCATAGTCATTGAGATGACGAAGGGTCCCTTCCATTGTCACTCTAGGGACCCCTTCCAATGATGGCAAATGAAGACCCATCTCCTGGCTGGAACCTTTAGAGCTTGGGGGGGGAGAAGGGCAGCAGATTCATATAGGGCCCTAAGTTTGGGCTATATATGCTTGTGGGTCCGTTGCAATCATTGGATGGAATTAAGTGTGTCCCAGTCATCCAGTTCTATCAAGAGTTCAGATTGGAGGCTGGGAATAATAGGAGGGGAGGGATCCCAAACATGGCTTCAAAGGGAGTTAGGCCTATCTGATAGAGGGAATTTCTCACTTAGTATAAAGCAAAGGAAAGGATAGTAACCTAGTCTGCGCCAGTCTCTAAGGCTAATTTATTAAAGGTCTCTTTTAGAGTTCTGTTTTTTCTCTCTGTCTGCCCTGAACTCTGGGATCTGTATGCACAATGTAATTTCCAATCAATCCCCAAAATGGTGGCTAGACTGTGATTAACCTGAGAAACAAATGCCAGACCGTTGTCTGTGGGGAATCCATACCTGGGTAGTATATCTTCCAGCAATTTCTTGGCCACTGTCTGGGCAGTCTCTATTTTGGTCCATCCAGAAAGGGTATCTGTAAAGACTAGAAGATTATCTATAGTCAAACTTACCAGGTTTGACTTCCATTAAGTCAACTTCCCAGTACGCACCTGGTTTTTTTCTTTGGAGCCAAGTTCCAGGGTTTTTGGGGTTGGAGATGGCATTGGTTACTTGGCAGGCCTGGCAGCTGTTGACCAGATCCTCTATAACCTGATTTCCATTTTCACTTTTTATTTCTGAATGCCTCAGCAAGTCCTGCATCTGACAATCCCCATGTGGGAGGCATAGTATATTTTGCGCAAGATTTGAAGGCCCAATTGCTTGGGCAGTGTGATTTTACTGTCAGCCGATCTCCACTATCCTCCAAGGCATTGTGTCATAGGGAAGGTTTTCATCCATGTCAGATCTTCCTGGGTGTATTTTGGTTCGTTTGGTAAAGCCCTGGAGCCCTGAATTCACCAAGACAGGCCAAAGTGGAGGTTATTGCTACCTCCCTGGCTGTTCGAACAGCCAAACTGTTTCCTTTTTGTATTGGGCCATCCCCCTTCTGGCCAGGGCAATGTTTTATAGTCAATTGGTGGGGGGGGGGGACACAATGTCCTCAGGAGATCCACAATTTCATTTTTGTTTTTACTTGTCTTTCCCTCTGCTGTCAACAGGCCCATTTTTATATGGCCCCGTATATGTGGGCAATGGCAAAGGCACAGTGGCCATCTGTGTAAATATTAATATCTTTCCTCGTTCCAGCTCTAAAGCCTTGGTTAATGCTATTAATTGAACTTTTTGAGCCAGAGTCCCTGCTGACATTGGTTCTGCCCAGACCATCTCATTTGGTCATTATTACTACTCCCGCATGCCTTAGTCCATCTCACACAAAGCTGCTTCCATTCATGAGCCATGTCTCCTCTGCACCTAAGAGTGGAGCATCTTTTAGGTCCAATCCGGTGCAGTGTGCTTGTGCCAGGATCCCAGAGCAGTCACGTAGCACAGGGCTTCGAGGTCTGGGTCTGACAGCAATGTAGTCGAGTTTTGAGCTATTGGGACTTTTTTTTTTTTCTTCTTCCCCCCCCCCCCCCCTATTGGGACTTAAAACATTATTTTAGCTGGGTTAAGGAGCAAAGTCTGATAATGAGTCATCTGAACATTACTCAACCATTGGTCAGACGGCTGTTTAATGCATGTGGCATGGCGGTGGTGATATTTTGTCCTAGAGTTAGTTTGTCAGCATCCTTAACTAGCATGACCACTGCCACTATGATGTGAAGGCAAGGGGGCCAGCCTGTGGCCACAGGGTCAAGTTTCTTGGATAGGTAAGCTACCAGCCCTTTCCATGGTCCTAGGGTCTGCATGAGCACACCCTTAGTTATTCCCCTATGCTCATTCACACACAGGTAGAGGGACTTGGTCACATTCGGCAGCCCTAGCGCCGGGACTTCTAGAGGCCTATATCTGTCCTCTGTTCAAATAAAATCTGTTCCCCCTTTGTGGCCTCATAGGGGCTTGGCAAGTTCAGCAAACCCTGGAATCCAGAGGCATCAGAACCCGGCAGTACCTAGGAATTCCTTCACCTGCTTAGTGGAAGCAGGGGTGGGACTCTTCAGTATCATTTCCTTGCAGGTGTCTGAGAGCTATCTCTGGCCTCCTTCAAGGACATACTCCAGATACATTACCTGTTGTTTACAGATCTGGGCCTTCTTTTCAGAGGCCCTGTATCCCAGGCTTCCAAGGGCCACCAGTAGGTTCTTAGTCCCCTTCAGATACATTTCCGGGTTGGTAGCAGCAATCAACAGGTCATCCATGGACTGTAACAGGCTTATATCTGGGTTTTGGGCTCAGTACTTACCAAAGTCCTCGTGTAGGGCCTTATCAAAGATGGTGGGGGAGTTTTTAAATCCTTGTGGCAGCCTGGTCCAAGTTAATTGGCCACTAATTCCAATCTTTGAGTCTTGCCATTCAAAGATGAAATAGGGCGACTACTGGAGGCTAGGGACAGACTGAAGAATGCATCCTTTAAGTCTAGGACTGTGTACCATTACTGGTCAGGGGGCAGTGTACTGAGCAAGGTGTAAGGGTTTGGCACTGTGGGATGGATATCCACTACCCTCTTGTTTACCTCTCTCAGGTTCTGCATTGGCCAGTAATCATTGGAGTGAGCCTTCTTCACCAGCAGCAGAGGGTGTTCTAGGCTGACTGAATGGGTCTCAGGACCCCAAGTTCCAGCCTTACTTGTGGAATGATTCTCCTCCTTGCTTTGAGGGGCATGGGATATTGGCAGACTTTTACAGGATCTGCCCCAACTTGATTTCCACATAGACAGGTGGCTGGTGGGATGCTAATCCCATGCTTCCCGTCTCTGCCTATGCTAAGGGAAACTTTTGAAGCCAGTCCTGCACAGAGAGATCAGGCTCCACAGGTTTCTGGTGGACCCCCGTATTTCTCAGTTAAGGTGCTGGTGACCAAAATTGGACTGGCGCCCCATTCTGGTGGAGCAGCTTAGCCCCATCATTAGAGAAATGTATTTGTGCTTTCATCTTTGTAAGGAAGTCTTGGCCCAGGAGGGGATATGGGCATTCCGGTATCACCAGGAAACAATGGGTTACCCATCCCATTCCTGAATCCATTGTTCTTCGGGTAGTTAATGAGTAGTGTTTAGTTCCCGTGGCTCCTTGTACCCAGGTCTTTTTATTAGATATAGGCCCCTCTGGTTTTAACAACACTGAGTTTTCTGCTCTGGTGTCTACCATAATGTCAATTTTCTTCCCTTCCACCTTTAGGGTTATCCTGGGTTCAGGGAGGGGCCTTGAACTCTGACTCTCTTAATCACTGTCCACATCTAACTACAGAATTTTGGTCTCTTGCTACTTCTTTGGACATTCTCTTGCCCATTGTCCTTCCTCCTTGGCAGTATGAACATTGATTTCTCCCCAGTCTCAGGTTTTTCTGATCTTTGTTTCTGCCTTCTCTATGGCCAGAAGCTGCCTGTCGTATTCCCTGGCGTGGGCCATCTATCTCTCTTGACGTGGCCAAAATCTTAGCCAACTCCCAGTGGTGTTGTTCCTGCTATGCCTCTAACATTTGAGCAAGACTCTTTTCTTGTCTTTTTTCCTTTTTAAGTTCTTTTTCCTCTGCACTTTCCCTAGTATTATAAACTCTCTCTGCCATCATTACATCTCTGATATTTCTCTCCTCTAGTCTATCTAGTTTTTAGAGCTTTTTCTTTATGTCTGGAGCTACCTGGTTCATAAAAGCAAAGATCAAGGATGTTTCTGTCTCTTGCACCTCCGGGTCATAAGGAGTATAGTGCCTGAAGGCCTCCTGGAAGCATTCCAGGAAGGCTGTGGGGCTGTTTCACATCATAAACCTTATATTGGTCGGCTGCTTGGCAGCTGCCTTGAGACCCACCAGTAGAATCTGGCAATAGACTTTGAGTCTCTCCTTACCTTCTGCCTTGTTATGATCCCATTCTGGCTGGACAATGGGGAACCCTGCATCTATGAGGGCTGAATCCTCAGTGGGCTCCCCAGTGGGTCCGGAGACAACTTTGCGGGCTTCTTGATGATCCTGTTTCTTTCTTCAGTGGTAAACAGGACCTGCAGCAGCTGCTGACAGTCATCCCAGGTAGGCAGGTGGATAAAGAGTACAGTTTCTAAGAGGTTAGTGAGGTCATGGGGATTCTCAGAGAAGGGTGCATTTTGTGAATGACAGTTATACAGATCACTAGTGGTGAAAGGCCAGTAATGATACTGTTGGTTTCCATCCTCATTTGGCAGCCCAGTTGACCCCAGTAGTAAGGACCGCATGACCCTGAGGTTGGGGAATAGAGTATTTCCCTGCTTGTTACGGTTAACCTGGGCATAGCCTCCACCTGCTCCCTGATTCTGTAGTGGAGCTTCCCCAGCATTGTCCTTGGCAGGCTCAGGGACCTCTGGGGGAGGTGTATAGGGTGGAAGAAAGATGGCCTCCTCATCAGATCCTCCTTGTAGCATTGGGGTGGAGGCAAGGCCCTTGGGTTTTCTCTCAGCAGCCAGAACCTTAACCTGTTGAGGCAAAAAATGCTTAACCCCTGGTGGAGAGGGTTTTCTATCAGTCCCCACCAAGTGACTTTATAGGAAATCTGATCTGGGTGGCCAGTCCTTGGTTAGTAAATGGCATTTTTCACTGCACCTATAAGACCGACATCAGAGATTCCCTCTGCTGGCCATCTGACTTTGAAGGAGGATCACTCTAAGCTGCAAAAGAGATTAAATTTTCCCTTTCTAGTTTCCACACTGTTGTTGTGTGCAGTCGCCTTGACGTCACCCCAATGTTCAAGGCAGAGCTCTAAGGAAGAAGGAGTCTATTCCATGTTAGCAGTCAGTGTCAGGTCAATTGTCAAAACAATGAACAGAGATACAAATAGCAAGACAAACACAAGGGCCCAACTAGAGGAAAAATACCTTGAAAAGAGAGTCAGCAGTCTGTGGTCTCAATGAGCCCTGGACTCCCTTTGTCTGGAGTCCGGGGCCTATAAAATGCCAAAGACTGTCTACTTTGGAGGCACTCCACTCCCCAGCAGAGTCGCCTGTTCCCTGATCCTGTCAGGACCTGGAACATCTCCCAGATCCTCACAACCCAAGCCTTCCAGCAAGTCTGCCTAGGCCACGTGGGCTGTTTCAGAAAAACTGGATTTTTGGAGAATTCCATGTCTCTGAAGCAGTCAGAGATGTAAAGGCAAACTGAAAGTAAATGGAGAGATATAATTGACAGATACAAATGAGAACTCACCAGTCTGTCTGAAACCTTCAGGGATGGGACTCCAGGAATCATGGGGGGAGAGGGGGAGTCCAGGAATCCCGGACAAGCCCCCAAAAAGTTATACCTGAGTTGAGAGACCCCCCCCCCCCATAAGACCACCATAGAGCTGGCTTTCTGATGCAAACACACAAGATTTCTTTATTTTTACAAGCTCACAAGCAGGGACCTCATCCTATACACTGACACAGCAAGTAAGGGAGGAAGGCTGCTAGCTCACAGTGCAAGGGGTCTTTAAAGGGAAAAACCACAGCAGGGAGTTATATGCCTTGGCATTACGGGATTGGGTAGGGGAATGTGTTTATGTTGTAGGTGGCTCTAAGGGGGCATTTTTGTAACTTTCCACAAAACACCTGGTAATTATAAAAACTTGTCTAGTTTCTGATTGGCTGTCCTCAGGTCTCTGGGCAGCTAGGCAATTTGGGGGCCTTTTGTGGCTTTTCTCAGAATTTCCAGGTACATGGGGCAGGGTGCCTGGTCGGGGCTACCTGCAAGGTTAGAGTCTCACAAAATGGGGCTTGGGTTTAAAATGGCTTTAGTCTTTTCTCTTTAGTTCCCTGAGCTTTACTTAGGGGCAAGAGTGTTTTGTCGATGCATCCATTGGGACTGGGCTCAACAACTCTGCATTTTGATTGATCGTGGGATTTTTTTTTTTTTTGTAGTACTCTCTGCTGTTACAGAGATGTTTCCTTGATCCTCTTATCTGTGGATATCAGGACAGATATTTTAAATTGTAGTTAAATATTATGCTGCTTTTGTAAAGGAGTGGTTGTAGGTTTTCTTTTAGTGTACATGACGTTACTAACTCTGAGTAGTTAGTTAGGCAGGTTTCCAGCACCAGGCATGGTTTCCTTCTTGTTGAGTGTGTTAAGTTACCACCAGTATATGCTTGCCACTACTGCACTCAGGGTAATGGTACCATGCTGGTAGTTGATGTGGTTCTCATAGGCATTAAAATTGGATGGGACTATTGGTTGCTTCCCTCCTCTAGAAACTTTCATGGTACCTACCAGAGGTACCATGAAAGAGGGCTTCTCATGTCTTGTATTGGGGTTTTGGTTAGGAGGTGTTTGACTCTTGGAGGGAATACTGTCAACACAGATGAGAAAAGTTTGCTAAAATTATATATGTATATTTATATACAGAATTATGTGTCATAGTTTTTAAGATAAACAATTAATAGTATGATTCCTTGTGACTTTTTTAGACATCCTTGTTATTTTACCCACCTCTTTCCTCTTTCTATATTAACCTCCCTCCTTTCACCTGAAAGAGCCCCTTCTCCCCATATCATATCACTGTATCCCATTATAACCTTTACTCTTCTGTATTTTCTCCTTCTCCCTCCCAGAAGTGCCCCACTTCCATCTCCCAGATCAGATCACTAGAAGTCTGCTATTTCCCTCTCTGTTGTTCTTAAACCCTTTTCCTGGTTTCTGTAATTACTTCAGGCTATGTACCCACACCTGAAGATTTGAAGCTATGAGCCCCCATGAGAGAAAGCGTAAAGCATGTGTCTTTTTGGGTCTGGAATATTTCACTCAATATAATTTTCTTCTGGTTCTATCCCTTTACCTGCAAAGTTCATGTTTTATTTTTCTTTATAGCTAAATAGTATTTCATAGAGTATTATACCACATTTTCATTATCCATTCTTTAGGTGAAGGACATGTCCTTTGCTTTCATATGTGAATAGGGCACCAATACATATTCTGAGCAATAGGATGTTGAGTTCCTTGGGCACATATGCCAAGGAGTAGTATGTTAGGGTTATGTGGTAGATTTACTTTGAGATTTTTGAGAATTTGCCACACTGATTTCCAAAGTGATGTGCACTAGTTTGTAGTCCCACCAATGGTGAGTGAATGAGGGTTCCCTTTTCTATACCCAGCATTTGTTATTGGCTGTTCCATTGATACTGCCATTCTGACTAGAATAAGATGAAATCTCAAAGTTGTTTTGATTTGCATTTTCCTGATTACTAGGGAAAATAAACATTTTTGAGATAGGGAAGGTAAACATTTTAAAAAGATATTTGTCAACCTTTTTTTCTTTTGAGAACTCTGTTAAGGTCTCTAGTCCATTTTTTTCCTTCCTTCCTTCCTTCCTTCCTTCCTTCCTTCCTTCCTTCCTTCCTTCCTTCCTTCCTTCCTTCCTGCCTTCCTTCCTTCCTTATTTTTGTTGGATTCGGTGTTTTGGGGTTTTTTTTTTTGTTGTTGTTTGGTTTTTGTTTTTTTCTTTTGTTTTTTTTTTTTTTGTTTTTTTTTTTTTTTTTTTTTTGTTTTGCTTCTTTTTGAGACAGGTTTTCTCTGTGTAGCCCTGGCTGTCCTGGAACTCACCTTGTAGACCAGGCTGATCTCGAACTCAAGAGATCGGTCTGCCTCTGCCTCCTGAGTGTGGGGATTAAAAGCGTGCTTCATAACCACCCAGCCCATTTTTTTAAATAAGTTATTTGCGCTTGTTTGTTTATTTGACTCTTTTTTCTTTTGTGTGTTTTTTGTTTGTTTTGTTTTGAGTTCAAGTCTGGATATCAGTTCTCTGTCAGATTTATAGCTGGTTAAGATTCTTCATCCTGTGGGCTTCCTCTTCACCCTATTGATTGTTCTTTTAGTTTTACAGAAGCTTTTTAGTCTTATGAACCCCACTTGCCAGTTGTTGGCCTTAATTCTTGAATTATTCAGAAAGTTCTTTTGCTTCACCTATATCATTAGAATAGTGCCTATGTTTTCTTCTAGCTGTTTCAGTGTTTCAGGAGTTAGTTTTTGTTCAAGGTGATAGACACAGATCTAATTTCACTCTTCTGCATGGTGACATCCAATTTTTCCAGAAGCATTTGTTGAAGATGTTTTCTCCAGCTTATGTTTTTGGTGTCTTTGTCAAATATTAAGTGGCTGAAGTTATATGTGCTCATGTTTGGGTCTTCGATTTTTTTCTTCCATTGCTCTACATAATGTTTGTGCCTGTACCATATTCTTTTGTTACTCTGGCTCTGTAATATATCTTAAAATCTGGAATGCCAGTTCCTCTAGCATTATTCTTTTTGCTCTGGATTGTTTTGGCTATTTGTGGTCTTTTGTGACTCCATATGGATTTTAGGATAGTTTTTTTTTTTTTTATTTTGTGAGAAATGAGATGGAGATTTTGATTGAGATTGTGTTGTAGTTTATGATAAAATTGTCATTTTCATAATGTCATTTCTGTTGATCCATGAACATGGTATAGCTTTCCATTTTCTAGTGTTTTTATCTCTTCAGAATTTTAAAGTTTTAATTGTAGAGGTTCCTCATTTCTTTGGTTAGGTTTATTCCTAGATATTTTACTTTCTTTGAGGCAATTGTAAAAGGTATATGCCCATGACCTCCTTCTCTGTGTGTTTGCTGGTGTATAGAAAAGCTGTTGATGCATGCAGGGCGATTCTGTATCCTGCAACGTTGCTGAATTTCATTATCATTTCTAGAAAATTTCTGGAAGTATTTTTGGGATCTCTATAGTATCATATCATCTGCAAATAGAGATAGTCAGACTTCTTTCCGTATGTGTATGCCTTTAATTTCCTTCTTTTGCCTTATTGTGCCAGCTAGTACTTCAGGTACAATATTGAAAAGGAGTAGGAATGACTTTAGTGAGATTGCATCAAGACTTTCTCTATTTAGGATGATGTTGACTGTGGGTATGGTATAATTTTTATTGTGTTGAGATATGTTCCCTGTAGCCCTACTCTTCTACAATTTTTATCATGAAAGCATGTTGGATTTTGTCAAAGGCTTTTTCTACATCTATTGAGGTGATCGTGTGAATTTTGTCTTTCAAACCCATTTATGTGGTTTAATGCATCTGTTGACTTGTGTATGTTTTACCATCCCTGCATTTCAAGGATAAAACCAACTTGGTCATGGTAGATAATCTTTTTTATGTATGTCTGTAGTCTGTTTGAAAGAATTATTTAATGAAAATTTTTTAATTCATTGGGGATAATGGCCTGCAGCTTTCGTTTTTGTTATTTTTTTTCGGGTTTAGGCATTGGAGTGACAACTGGCTTTGTAGAAGGCATTTAGGAGTGTTCCTTATGTTTCTTTTCTTTTTTGAATAGCTTAAGAAACATTAGCTATACATCATTGAAAGTCAAGTAGAATTCTGCTGTGATTCTGTCTGGCTTTGGACTTCTTTTCTTTTTCTATTAAACAGGAAGGTTTTTATTAGTATTTTATCGTCCTCATCTGTTGTGGGTCTGACTACTTCTTGGTTTAATGTTTGTACTCTGTTTGAATCTAGAAATCCAGTCATTTTAGGTTTTCCAGCTTAATATGAAGTACAGGTTTTTTTTTTTCTTTAAAACACTACTCCCTTATAATATTATGGATTTCTTTGGTGTCTGATGTTTCCCTATTCATTTCCTATTTTTGTTAACTTGGATCCTCTCTTTCCTTTTGGTTAGTTGGGCCAAAGGTCTGTCAGTCTTGTTTATCTTCTCAAAGAACCAGCTCTTAGAGCCATTGTTTCTTTGTTTCTATTTAATTGATTTCAGGTTTTTATTATTTCTTGCTATCACCTGGGTTTGAATTTGATTTGTTTTTGTTTACCCAACTTTTTAGTTCAACTCTTTCTGATTTTTTAATATAGGCACTTAGATTTATAAATTTCCCTCATATAACTGCTTTCACTATGTCCCAGAGGTTTTGCTGTATTGTATTTTCATTTTTATTTAGTTCCATGAAGTTTTTTTATTTCTTGATTTCTTCTTTGACCTATCATTCAGTAATGAGTTGTTTAATCTCTATGAATTTGTGTATTTGCTACAGATTTGTTTGCTGTTGATTTTAATTTTTATTGTATTGTGGTGAGATAGCATAAAAGAGTGGTTTCTATCTTTTTGATTCATAAAGATTTGTTTTTGTGTACCAGGATGTGGTCTGTTTAGAAAAGCTTCCATGTGCTGCTGTGTGTTTGATATTTGGGTGGAATATTATGTGGATTTTTGTTGATTCCATATATCAATTAATTCTGATGTTTTGTCTTTATTTTTTATCCAGATAATCCATCTGTTAGAGAAATTGGGGTATTGAAATAGAGTACTCATTATTAATGAATGTTAAGCCGTGTCTCTAAGCCCAGTAATAGATTTCTAAGGAAATTGGGTGCCTCAGAGTTTGATACATGTATAAGATAGTAATGTCGTCATGGTTAGCTGTTCCTTTGGTTAGAATAAAGTGTCCCTCTTTGTCTCTTCTGATTAGTTTTAGTTTGAAGTCTATGCTCTCATATATTAGTGTAATGATGCTTGCTTCCTCTCCCATTTGATTGGCGTACTCTTAATCATACTTTTACTTTAAGGTTGTGCCTTTTTTTTTTTAAGCTGAGATGTGTTTGTGTTTTCTTGGTCATGGATCAGGAGAATAACCTTCAGCTCTTTTCTCTTTAATTTCCTTGAGTTTGTTTCTTTATGTCTTCTTCAGACTCCTTGAGTTCTTTGAAGTTCCTATTATTGTTGATGTTGGAGTTGTATCCTGGAGTTAGTCTAGGTAATTCTCATTGGTAAACATTTCTATGGGACTTGTAGGTTTTAGAGAGAGGATATTTACCTGATCTTTCATATTGTTGTCATTTTTGTGATGAGATCTGCACATATGGACTTCTTTTGTTAGTTGTGAGTCTGTTATGGACAAACCAGGTTTGGGGCCGATGAGAGGATATACAGGTGATTTGGTCCTAGAGATTGGATATGTCTTAGATGGAATGAAATTAAGCGGACAGAAGGGACGGGGCTGGTGTGTATGATGTGCTTCCTGGTCCCACCCTGGAGTGTGGGGCTAGACCTGACTGGGTGGAAAGATAGGATATGGTGTGGGAACATCCTGTGGTTTGGGGGATAAGTGGAGAGGGTCCTGGCCAAAGCCTCGAAGTCCATTTTTGGTACAGGCAGGGGAGGCCAGACTAGGCTGGTGCACTATATGTTGGACCTAGGCTAGATCTGGCAGGTTGCATAAAAGGTTTGTTTGGGGATATCAAGGAGATGCACCAGTCAAGACCCTGGAGGAGGACCTGGGGAGGTCTGTATGCCAAGTGGGGTGATTGCAAGTGGTACAAGAGGAACCTGTGGGTAGTTACAGGCAGGGCAAGTCCTGGGGAAAACCTAAAGGTTGACTTTGTCATGGATAAAGGTGGTTAGATTAGGCAGGGGCATGGAGCTTGGGTCCTGCACAGTCAGTGGGTACCTAGACTAAATTGGGCCACTGGTTGTGTACCTGGGCTAGATCTTGTGGATTGTAGTAAAAGCATAGGTAGAGGGATTGGGAAGAGGGATGGGGATGACACTTGCTGGGCTAGATCCTAGAGGAGAACGTGAGAATTCTCTTTGCATGCTTTTAAGAATGGTTTTCTTGAGATGAAATTCATGTAATTGAAATGTTTAAAGTGCAAAACTCAGTGATTTTGATTATTTATAGAGATGGAGTTGTCAATACACTCACCCTGCACCCTTCACTGTCTCCCCAGCCTGGCTAGCCTCAGCTCCAGGTGTCAGAGGTATTGCAGTAAGCTGTTCTATGTCCCTTAAGATCTGCCTTTGTAAGTGTTTCAGGCACCAACTTCCCTGACAGTTCTTTCTGGTGCTGTATTTCTTACTCTGGCCCTCTACTTCTCTGGCTGCCTACCATAAACCGTTTTCTAGAGATACCAGGATCTATTTGTGACTATGTCCCAGAAAGTTCTAGTTGGTCTCTAGTATGTAGTACAGGGCCATGCAAAGTAGGTCTGGCAGAAGTTTCCTGAGTGACCAGTGATGCCAGTGAGGACTTGAACCAGGGTAGTCTGGATTTTGAGGCTGTTTACACCAATTACTAAGATCCCCATTGTCCCCTGTGGGGAAGGTCACATAGATATACCTAATCTAATGTCACCTAAAGTCCTGCAGCCATAAGCCAAAAAGATGCCACGCAATCAAACTGGGTAGCCTGTTATCAGACACTCAAGATGGAGGCCATGATCCACGGGGTTCAAGGAGCCATCTCACCCAAGCTCTGATTTTCCTATGCTGTGGATGGTCTGCTTATAGTGTGCACTCATCATGTTTACAGGGAGAAGGGAACATGTTCAGCTGGCTGGGCACTGCTAGTGTCCATTTAGCTCTTGGGCCTTCGCCAGTACTCCTGCATTCCATCAAAGCAAGGTTCTGTCATTCTCCAGCAGCCTGCCCCTATCCCAGCTCACAACTCTTTCTACCCACTCTCCCCAGGGGAAAAGTCATAGTTTTTTTTTTTTTTTTTTTTGTTTTTTTTTTTTTTGAGGGTGGGGTGGGGAGGACGTTGTTAAAAACTCTAATAAAGAAGCCAAGAAATGGGAGGATTCTTGGCTTTTTGTGGAGGCTATCTGACCCTGCAGCAAGCAGATTGCCCTCTCTTGAGTCACAGATTACGCAGCTAAATGGCGTGGCCTGATGGGGCCTCCTGGTTTGCAGAATGTTAAATAAAAAATATATTAAGCGAGCCTCCCTTCTCCATGGCTTATTCAGAGATCATTGTGTGATGCAGTAAGAAGGTTTGGATTTTCTTGTCACTGCCCCCCAGATGGCAGAAGGTACATTGGCTCAGTTGTCCCTTTGCCAACCTCTTCTCACCAACTGGATGTAGTTGTATTCTTATTAAGAGTTACTTATTAAGTCTCATTTTTTTTTTTTTTGTTTTTTTGTTTTTTTTTTTTTTTTGGTTTTTCGAGACAGGGTTTCTCTGCAGCTTTTTTAGAGCCTGTCCTGGAACTAGCTCTTGTAGACCGGGCTGGCCTCGAACTCACAGAGATCCGTCTGCCTCTGCCTCCCGAGTGCTGGGATTAAAGGCGTGCGCCACCACCGCCCGGCTATTAAGTCTCATTTTTATTAAGCACCTTGTACTCCTTTTGCCAGGGTCTCTGGTGGGTGATGCATTGGACAATAAAAGTATAACTATGCCTAACATTGGTTGAGGTTTTATAGGCCAGACAAAATGCTTGATGTTTTTTCTTTATGTAGTTTTATTGATGTATAAAATTCACCCCTTTAAATTGTAGTGTTCTCTAGCTTTAGCGTATTCACAGTACTATGCAGCAATCTTCAGTATCTCCCCCCAGAAGATTTTTACCACTTTCCAAAGAAACCCAGTGCCTTTTCCTCTTGCTCCTGAGTAACTGTTTAGTATACCTTCTGTTCTGTGGATTTGTCTGTTCCAGATAGTTCATGTGAATGGGATTCTATAATATGTAGGCCTTTCTGTCTGACTGCTTTCAATTATACAATGTTCTTGAGGTTCACATGCCTTTTGTGTTCATCAAAACCTCTGTCTGTGTCATGCTGTGCAGTCATTGTGTGGGTGGACTATAGATATTCAACCGTTTATCGGTTTGTGGGTATTTTAGTTGTAGCACCTTGGATAATCGGGAGTAGTGCTCTTAGAATGCTGCAGTGCAGGTTTTCATTTGTGTGCTTTTCTCACATGCTTACTATCTAGCAACGGAATTTCTGGGACTCACAGTAGCTGTATATTCATCCTCTTCCAAACTACCAGGCAGTTTTCCAGGTGCATCATTTTGCCTCCCTGTACTAATTTGTTTTGTTGAGACAGTCTCCCTCTGTAGTCCAGGCTGATTTGGAACTTATGGTGATTCTCTTGCCTCAGCCTTCCCAGTGCTATGATTACAGGCATAAAAACCTCACCTGGTTTCCGTGCTGGTTTTCCACTACATTATCACAGAAGCTTAATGAGGTAGAGTTAGAACTGTTGATGTCGTGCCTTTCAGCAGCTCAGTGGCAAAGCCCAGAGCTTTCCCCTTACCCTTGACTGCACATAGGTGCTGATAAATATTTGACCAGTTTCAATCTCTACCAGGCTTTGCTTTACATCTTCAGGATGGGAGTTTGGGGCTGTATCATTTACACTATTCCTTGTGCTCAGTCAGGCCCCATTCATTAACTAAAATGTCACCCTTTCCCGTCTTGGTGTGTTTGTAAGAAACTTGAGGGGAGGGATCCTTGTGTCTTTAGGGTTCTTTTGCTTTGTGGGTTTTCAGATGCCTTCTGGGTTCTGTGTTCCCCTAAGCATACTGTGTAATCCTGTAACCTTTTAAATTAGGCACCAGTTTTAGATATGTAGCCTGTGTTAGGGAGTGGTAGATGACATCCTTTTTGTCAATCTTCCCTGCTCTCTTGTCTTTGGTCCCATGCTGCTGATAACCTTCCATCCTTTTTCTCTTCTAGGCTAAACCCATTTATGGTGGCTGGCTGCTCCTGGCTCCAGATGGCACTGACTTTGATAACCCAGTGCACCGGTCTCGGGTAAGGATACCTGAGAAAATTCTTAAGAGTGGGAAAAACTAGAAGGAGGTTCATTTGAGAGCAAAATTGGTTAAAAAAAAAAAAAATTAGGGAGGGAAACACTGGAACCCGAGTGACAAAGTCAGCAGGGATCCAACATTTTGTAAACTCTGAGGTCTCAGAAAGTTCTGCTTGCACATAGACAGAGTCCTTGTTTCAGAATGTGCCATTTCTGGACTCTGAAAACAGTCAAATGGAAAAGACAAAAAACAGCTAAGTACATCTTTGCAGCATGTTCTCCTAGCTCCCGGGTCCTTCAGAACCAAGGCAGTTTCTTCTGAACTGGGGACTTAGCACTGTGAGTCCTGATAAAGGGCTGAGGCTTGGACACCCTTGCTCTCTGACTTGCTCTCAGACACTGTCCTGTCTTCTGGATATGGTCTCTTCTGGAGCTAAAGGGTGAATAAAGATACACTTTGTTGACCAGAGGCTTGATTATTAACCCTGAGCAATCCATCAGGGATTTAGCTCCAATCAGGGCATCTTTTCCATACACTTTTTCCTAGTTGTACTTAAGACAGTTGCCCTAGCTCTGCTCATCCCTTCTCACCTAGGTAGGGCCTCATGATTTCATGCTCTGGCCCACAGAACTAATAGTATTGTGTTTCTGGTCCTTGGGCTTCCTACTGGAGTAAATTCTGATTTCAAAGGTAACACATAGGAACCTTGGAAATGTTTTTGGAAAACAGATGCCAGTAGCCTGTTTTAGAACTCCAGCCTGGAAGCAGCCCTAGCAGGTCCTCTCTGCATAGCCCCGTAAGTCCTGTTTTTACCCCATAGTGGCCAGTGGTTCCAGCTAGAATGCAGTACGCAGGGAGCCAAGTGCCTTTCCTGGCCTCTATGAATCAGAACTGCCATTTTTTTGGCTGCAATGAAAAAGCCATTTTTTTAAAATTTATTTTTCTTGCCTAGAGCAAAGAAAAATATATTGTAGTTAATTCTATGGCTTTTCTTTCTTTATTTCTTCTTCTTTTTTTTTTTTCCCCCAAGTTGGTTTCTCCATGTAACAGTCTTAGCTGCCCTGGAACTAGCTCTTGTAGATCAGGCTAGCCTTGAACTCACAGAGATCCACCTGTCTCTACTTCCCGAGTGCTGGGATTAAAGGAGTGCACCACTACTGCCATATTAATTCTGTGGCTTTAGTGCTAGTCAAAATTTACTTGTTATTGGACATTGTGAAATGTTGAGAATAGAACCTTGGGTCCTTCTGAAATCACCCTGAGGGATTGTGGTGGGAGCTATGCCTGTCTGTGAGCCATAATTTAGACTCACAGCCTTATTGGGGGTAGGCAAGACCCTTCACACAGAAAGATGATGTGTTTATTTGTCCTTTTCATTTCAGCTTTCAATGGCATTTGACCACGATAACACCACTGGAGGCCTTTGTTGGGGCTCTTCTCTGATTCTTGTTAGCTTGTTCCACCACTGTTGAATTCCTCAGCCTTGGCTGTCTGCTTTCTTTCCCTGACAGTCACAAAACCAACCCATTTTATACCATTTCCCAGACTTTCTTGGAAGGGATGCTGTCTGTCACCATCCCTGCATCCTCAGGTTATTCCAGATCACATTAGATTATTCATCCAGTCAATTGACAAACATTCTATGAAAATGCTCTATTGATTGCCAGTAGGAACATAGAAAAGTGACCATATAACGGTTTCTAACTTCCAAGGAAAGCTCCAACTTTAAAAGCTTCATGGAGCATCTGGAAGCATTAGTCACTTGTGATTAGGCAGGCCTGTATCCTACCCCACCTGGCTAATGAATCACTATACATATACAATCTGGTTTCATTCCTCCTGCCATCTACTCCAGAAGTGAAAGCCTTAGAACCAGCATTCCTGAGATTCTGTGTGTCAGATATTAGGGTCCTGCCAGCTGAGACCTAAAGCCAGGAGACCTGACCCCCAGCTCTGTGTTCTGTTGCAGAAATGGCAGCGACGATTCTTCATCCTGTATGAGCATGGCCTTCTGCGCTACGCCCTGGATGAGATGGTAAGTGTCCTCAGTATTCCCTGATCCTGGCCATGCTCTCCTCAGGCTCCTCAGCTGTGGCACTGCTGACCACATTATATGTGTATGCAGCCCTACTCAGGCTTCTGTTTGTGAGTCTTGGATGTTTTAAAGGACTTGTAGTACTAAGTAGAAAATACTCTAAAACCCAGATCTTGTGCTTCAGTCTTGCTTTTTTTTTTTTTTTTTCAGTTGTTGGTAAGAGGAAACAGTGAAGAATGAAGTAACTTTTGTTCAAGGTTGGGGAAGGTCCTGGAGATCACCAGGGTTTGCAGAGATGGTGTTCCTATGGGCCTGAGTGGAGACAGGCAGGCTTGTGTCCTGTCTTCCCAGGACCGTCCCACTAGATGTTGGTATAGATTTCTTTTTAGCTGGCACTGAGGTCTACCAGTCCTGTGATCAGAGCAGAAGACTTTCTTTCTTCTCTTCCACTACCTGGTTTTCTGTCTGCATCATGGGTGGGTTAAGTGCTTGCTGCTCTTGCTCCAAAGGCCAAACCCCCAGTCCAATCAAGTAGAACAGACCCATGTCACCCCCCATTTCTCTAAAGGAAATTTCTCTCTCCTAAATGAAGCATTGGATGCCTCTTCCTCTGTCATTTGAGTAGACAAGTGTGTGCAGGTATGCACTATGGTGCCTGTGAAGACTGGGACCCCCAGGAAAGTCTAGTCATGCTGTTTCAAATAGATTGGCCCACTTGCTGCACCCAGAGCAGATTTCTTTTCTCTTCTCTTTTCTTTTTTTATGTTCTGTTCTGTTCTGTTCTTGGTTTCTCTGTAGCTTTTGGAGCCTGTTTGGGAACTAGTTCTTGTAGACCAGGCTCACCTTGAACTTGCAGAGATCCGCCTGCCTCTGCCTCACAAATGCTGGAATTAAGGCATGCACCACCACTGCCCGGCCCAGAGCAGGTTTCTTAACTCTGATGCTGTGAGACCCTATAGTGTGAGTTAACTGTCTCCAGAGACTTTGCAGAGGGTTAGGACACTAGGATTTGGGAAATGATCATTAGCATTCACATGTGCCAAGCAGGCCCCTTTCCACCTATGTTTGTTGATGTGGCATCTCACTCCTTTTATTCTGAGATCATTAATGGGCATGATATTGTAACTCTAGGCCCCCCCCCCCCATAACTGTCACCTCATTGATTGCTTAAGATTTTTTTCCTCATTGTTCCTTTTGATGAACCTGAGAGTGAAGCACAGGGGGTTTGCTGAAGAGCCATCTGTGAGCCAGAGTAATTTGAAGTGGGCACTGACAATGACCCAGCTAGAAACAGGAACAGGTAGACATGCATGATGTTCTTCTCCAAGTTTAGGAGGTACGGTCGGCAGACTCTACTCCTCTCTTGCTGTCCTCCTGTCTTAGCTGTCAGTGGGCAGCAGCTCTGGGATAGGAGTTGGTCTCTCATAAGCCCCGGTCTTAAGTTCTGTAACTAGTGAAGAGTGTTGGAACCTCTAGAGGTCATTTGATTATGATCTTGTTGGGTTCAGACCATGAGCATCTGACAATCAGCACAGGGATTCTTTATTTAGGCCCCACTGAAACCTAGAAGAATTCATTATTCCATTGATTCAGTCACATCAGCACAAAGAGAGTGGCTGCTGGGACCAGCACCGATTGCCTCTGCCCTTAACAGCTACTTCTTAATAAGACCATTGAGCCAGGTGTGCTGACACCTTTTGGTCCATAGCATCTCCCAGAAACCTGATCTCTATTACTGCAATAAAGACCATGATTAAAAACAACTTGGGAAAGAAAAGTTTTATTTGGCTACAGGTCCTGATCATAGTCCATCATTGAGGGAAGCCAAACAAGGAACTTAAGCAGGGCAGGAACCTGGAGACAGGAAAGGAAGCAGTGATCAGTGAGGAACACTGCTTACTGACTTGATATCAGTTTGTACTTTTGTACAACAGAGGACCACCTGCCCAAAGTGCCACTGCCCATAGTGGACTGGGCCCTTCCATATTAATCAAGAAAATGCCTCACCAACTTGCCTATCAGACAGTCAGATGGATGCATTTTTTTAAAATTGTGGTTCCCTCTTCTCAGATGACTCTGAACTTATGTCAAATTGGAAAACTAAAATGCAATAGCCAGCGTACAGGGTATGGGCTAAGGCAGAGGTGACTGTGTCAGGACTGTGAGAAAGGAAAGGAGGAAAACTTGAAGAAAGGACATATCGGGGAGGGGGTCATCCAGTTCTGAAAGTGTTTGTGGCCATTTTTACATGGCCTTGTATCTGGAAAGACAAATCATGTAGCCAGTTGTTATTTTTCTTCCCAGACCAGAGTAGTGCACATAACCTAGTACTTCTGAGAGTGAAGTGGCAGAACCAGCAGTGGTAGTCATGTTGAAATGTCTTCTAGACTTTTCAATACTTTTGTAACACTCACTGATCACTGCTTCCTTTCCTGTCTCCAGGTTCCTGCCCTGCTTAAGTTCCTTGTTTGGCTTCCCTCAATGATGGACTATGATCAGGACCTGTAGCCAAATAAAACTTTTCTTTCCCAAGTTGTTTTTAATCATGGTCTTTATTGCAGTAATAGAGATCAGGTTTCTGGGAGATGCTATGGACCAAAAGGTGTCAGCACACCTGGCTCAATGGTCTTATTAAGAAGTAGCTGTTAAGGGCAGAGGCAATCGGTGCTGGTCCCAGCAGCCACTCTCTTTGTGCTGACTTTTGTAAGACTTTTCCATGTTGCATCAGGAAGCTCACATAAAAGCTACAAAGGAGGCCACCACAGTGAAGACCAGGCAGCAGGAGTTAGTCAGGATAGGGGCCAGGAAGGAAGTAGCATGAGGGTTCCTCTTGCTAGGACTGAGGGTGAAGGGAACTTACCCATGCCCTCTGGTCTGCATCATGTCAGGGTTGTTTACCCTTTGTAACCATTCCCTGGGATAAGAAAACATGTCCTCTACCACCCTCTGCCCATTTGGATGAGACCTGAGAATAGATAGATGCCCGTGCTTGCTCTCATGTGGCTGAGCCCCAGCACAGAACTTTACCATGTTCTTTCTGATTGCCTTTAAGAGCCATGGTCTTCAGTGGGGTTAGTGTGCCTCAAGGCTTTGGCAGTGTGTGGTTTGGTTGAAACAGCTAGAGCAGTGATGCTATTGGTATATACCAGTGGGAGGCCAAGGATGCATAAGACATCGCCCACAACAAAGGAGAATCAGCTTAAAGTTTCTGTAATGACCAGGCTAAGAAAGTCTGAATGATTTGGCTGGTGACTTATTTACGTTTTTTTAAACTTAAAATGCTTGATTTGTTATTAATTATTAGCACAGAACACAGAACTTACCTATTTCCTGGATTGGGATAATAGATGACAGACTAGGGTTATCTTACAGCCTTTCTTCATCTTGAGAGGTTTCTGTGGGACCCTCTGTACCCCTCCTGCCTGTGTTTGCAACTCACTCAGGGAACACATCCATATTTCCTATGGCATTCTTGGATCCTGGTACTTATGAAGTACCCCCATCTGGGTGCTTGCATCTAAAAATAGCATCTTTCAGCAGTCTGTGACTGCCTCTGGTCCTCTTGTTATGCTGGCTAAATGGCAGACCTCACTGGTAGCCTGCCCTTCCCAGCATACTGACTGCACCATTAAGTTGTAGCATTTTATGGCTGACTTCCTCCCTTAACAGTTAGTCACAGTCTGTTTCAAGTTGTCATTTTTCTGTTATACATTATCCTCACATCCTCCCTCCCTTCCTTCTTTCTTTCTTTTTGGTTTTTCGAGACAGGGTTTCTTTGTAGCTTTGGAGCCTGTCCCGGAGCTAACTCTTGTAGACTGGTTTTCAAACTCAAAGAGATCCACCTGCCTCTGCCTCCTGGGTGCTGGGATTAAAGGCGTGCGCCACCACTACAGTTTTTCTTTCTTTTAAATGCTTTTTTACCAGCCAGACTTCGGGTTTCCACTGTGATTGGGGTCTTGATAATTCTTGATTTCTTTTCATATTGTCTAAGTGGGGTTCAGTGGACCAGGCATAACAAGAAATGTGGAATTAGCGCTCCCCAGCTGTGGTGAACTGGAAAGACGATAATAGATAATAGGGTAGTTCCAGAAGTGTTGGGAATGTGATAAATTTGAATTGCTCTTACAAAAAGGGGAGATAATGATGTCCAGAAAACACTTAAGAAATAGTGAAGAAAACACATCCCTGGCCCTTGGCTGGGCTGTGAAGCAACAAGTGGAATGCTTGATGGTCATAGTGTTCCCTCAGGAGGTAGATAGTGGTACTAGTTCTAGGAGCTTTAGGACTCTAGCTGGCTAAATAGGACAGTTAAGGTCCCTGGTCTGACCATTGCCTTTTCAGGCAGAACTAAAATGGCACTCATTTTTGGGAATCTTTCTTTTCCTTTAGTGTGTGTGGAGTCCAGTTATATTTCCCTAGAAAAGAAGAGAAGCTTCCAGTGTGTTTGTTGAAGAGAGGGGCATGATGGCCCACAGACATAGTGGATCCTGAAGAGGCTAGGCCTACTGCTTTTCAGGAGAGTACAAGCAAGGAGCCTGAAACCCCACTGTTGCCTAGCCTTTGTTTTTTGCTTCGTATCTGGATCATATAGGAACTGATACAATACTAAAGGCCTGCTTGCATCTGACAAGAAGTTCTGGGTGCCATGATGGGCCTATTCTCTTCCTATGCCCACATACAAGTAAGGCAAACAGATGGCTGAATGCTTTGTTGTTTTTTATTGTGGTAAAATACACTTGACATAAAACTCACTACCCTGAGCACATAACACAAAGTACATAAGGTGGCAGTGAGTACACATACAGCTATCGCCACCCACGTGCAGAAGCACTCTGTTGTCTTCTCAGCAGAAATTGTTCCCAGTAAGACCCTAACTCGCCCCTTAGCCCCATTCTCTGGCTTGTGTCTCAGCTTGATTCCATCAAAAGCCTCATACAGGTTGGTGTCTCTTACCAGAAATGTTTGAGTCAGGTGAAGTTTAGTATTTTGGATTTTTTTCCCTACATTTGGGGGGTATGTACATTGATATTACATGATGTCAAGGGGATGAGACAAAGTCTAAATAGAAAAATCATTTATGTTTCAACTATACATTGTATACATAGCCTGAAGACAATTTTATACAGTTTCTTTAAATATAAATTTGACTATACCCCATCATGAGGTTAGTGTGGAATTTCCTGCAAGTCAGAGCTTGATTATATTTTGGATCATTTCAGATCTCAGACTTTGTATAAGTGAACTCTTAGCTGCTTGTATCTAGGATATTGCACTCTATATGTGTTCTCAATACACATTGTTATGGTATAGTGCAACATGTGGCAGGATTCCATGCCCTTTTCACTGTGGTAGATCCACAATTCTTGAATCCCATCTGCACTAAGATGACCTGTACCTCTGCATGGAGGTCATTGACTTGTGATGCCTGTCCTGAAGCCAGGTGCAGTGACAAAGGGCTACAGAGTCCCAGATGGAGCCCAGAATACAGGAGCTTTGGGACTCTTGGCTCATGCTGACTTCGAGCTTCCTTGATGTAGCAGGTGAAGCCCTTACAGCTTTGGGACATGCACCTTTTTTAGGTTTGTCTGGCCACCTCTAAGTTTGTAAGTCCTATCAGATACAGTAGCCCAGCATGGTTCACTATGGATGTCTGTGTCTTGTATGTAGACTGGATGGTCTTTGGGGGTCCTCAGCAGACTGTCTCAGATTGGCTTGGATTGCATTAGAGATGTTTCTTGTAGGAGATTCTAGGTCACTTTGACTTTGGAACTTGTGTGTACCTTTTTCTGGGCACATTTCTGTTACTATTATGTCAAAGCCACAAGCATTACTTGCTAGAATGTCCAGGCCTTTCAGAAATCAAGGAAGGGCATCAGTACTCCTGCTCTTATTAGGAACTGGCAACTAAGGTGTCATTTTCTTTGCAGCTGACCTCCTAGATCCTGATTATTCTCAAAGCTGTGGTTGCCCTGCATTAAAAACCGCATACGGGGTGAGCTGAGAAACCTATTTATAAACACTCTTGTTTTTTTTGTTTTTTTTTTGTTTTTTTTTTTTTTTTTTTTTTAAGGGAATGTGACAGTTGAGAAATCTGTTTTGAACTCTGACTTGTTTTCTTCTTACTCAGAACTTTGCTGGGCAGGCTACCTGAGCAGGTGAGAAAAGGGTCTGTCTTCTCCTGACTTGTTTTGGTCCTGCAGCTATGTCTCAGTCTTTATTAGCTCTGGGGGACATCACTGATAGAGGATGGCCATGAAGCACTCAGAAAATCCCTCTTGTGCTCAGGCTGTGGGGACCAAGGTAGCTGTATAATTGCACTCTGTGCTTGGTAAAACCATGATGAAAATACTGAGAGGCAGTAGGTGGTTTGGGACTCAGACCAGTCTCCTAGCAGGAAAGGGGACTCTCTGAATGCTTCTGCTTGCTGCAAGATTTCAAGGGAGGAGCCTGCTTCTTAGCCCCCAGCTTGGTGCTTTGTGTACATTTTGTAGTGTGGTCCCCCAGTGACGTTGGCTGTGGATCAAGATTAGAACAGTCTCTTGTTCTGCTAGCCAGAGAGTTTCTAGTATTACCTAACATGTTATAGTCAAGAAAGCCCAGTGGAGGTGTGTGACTGAAACTGGATCCTGGGGGCTGAAACTGGGGTTCTTAGACAGGAGTCCTAAGCATCATCCTTGAACTTCTCTCTGGAGTGTAGAAGGGGTGCTGACTGTTCTCATACAGGGCCAGTACAGAACAGTTTAAAGCTTGTTTGTGACTATGGTTTGGATAGGCATCCTTCTAGAAGTCTGAATATAAAGGCTTAGTTCCTAGGGTGATATTGATAAAGAGATGCAGGCCAAGGATCTTTAAGAGATGGAGTCAGCGGGCAGCCTTTAGGTCATTGGAATATGGCTCTCAAAGGGACTGTAGGGTCCTGATTTCTTCGTCTTGGAGATGTGACCACTGGCTCTGACACATTCCTACCATGATGTACCATCCTCACCAGAGGCCCATACCCGTAAAGCTTCAAAACTGTGAGTCTAAGCAAGCTTTTCTTACTTAAGTAGCTGGCCAGGGAGGTAGCCCAGTAAAAAGAAAGCTTGCCACACATGCCTGATGACCTGAGTTCAGATCTCAGAGAAAAACCAGAAATGATGGTGTGTGTCTGTAATTCTAGTACTCCTATGTTGTGGTGGAGCCAGTGAGCTTGGAATATGTAGTGCACTGGGAAAAAAAGAGACCCTGCCTCAAACAAGATGAAGGCAGGATCCTTTCACTATCACACTTGCACAGATATTCATACACATCTGTACACACACACACACACACACACACACAAAACAAACAAGTAGCCCATATCAAGAATTTTGTTGCAGTGTAACAAGCTAGCTCTCTGGTATATGTACCTCCACTTTGGGATCCTTAAATGAACACCCACAAGCCTTAAAGAGAGAAGTTAAAGAAGAGTGGGCAGGGGTAGTCAGGTAGGCAGGTATGGCCAGTTTTAAGGTTCAAGTCCACTTATATAGATGACCCACTAGTGCTGAGAGGAGACAGGTCACCATATTACCTCCTCCCTGTGCCTTCTATCCTTAGGATGCTTGCTGAATCATGGAGAACTTGCACTTCTGGGTATTTCCTACAGGGCACTAAGTACTTTGATGCAAGGGCAGAAAACAGTAGTTAGCTGTCCATCTAAGTTAGGATCATAATTAGATCCCCAGTTACACATCTCCTTTAAAGTTTCTGCAATTCCTTCAAAGGGAAGCTTCTAGGCTCTATTGCACTATCTGCCCAGCCCTATAGTTGTTATATCTGCCCAGCCTTCTAGTGGTTATAGTGGTATTTAGTTGATGGAGGCAATGGGAGCAGCAGTTTTATGGTTTTGTTAGTTTTTGCTGGGGAAACATGGAAAAGATGCATTGTGACTGGCACCTGGCCATTGCCTGCAGAGAGTGGGTGAACTTTCCCATAGCAGCCAGGCCGTGACCTGCAGGCCATAATGATGAGCAATTGTCTCCCTCCTGAACGTAGAGGAGTGCAATAAAAGCTAGCAGCTTGGAGTTAATTGTCTAGGAAACTGACTAAGCAACAGGTGGGAAACATCTGTTGAAAGAGTAAGTTTTGTGGAAAACACACAGGGCCAAAGAAGCCAAGCCAAGTGGGTGATGCCAGTGTAGTCAAGAATGAGCTTGCAATATCATCAGGTAAGATGGAGTGTGGAGGCTATCAAGTCTTCTGGGATAACTTTCATTCCCTTTCCCCTTTTGGGTCTCTAAACTAGACCCCCCCATACTCAGGTGTCCCATTCCATTGACTTCAGCACACCTGATCGTGCCCTTCACTTTGGGCCTTCTGTAAAATAAGTTACGTTGCCCATCAATATAGTCATACAAACCTGTTCACTAAGGGGGCTGGCTGCCTGGCTGCAAGTTTAGAAAACCAATGTCAATCTTCCTGTTCTCTCCACCTCTAAGCCCACAACCATAGGGGCCTCTCTGTAACCATAAATGCAGAGGAAGGCAGAGGGGATGTCTTTATGATAAAGAAAACTCTCAGGATTCAGGAAGTAGCTGCTTTTGAAGACTCTTGAAGATCCAGGAAACAGTGTGGGGAATCTCAAAGAAGGTGAGACCTTGCGATGTACTATGTGCTCATCTGTGTGGAAATGTATTGCAGTGACCCATATAGGGTAGGTATCAAATGTGTACATAAAAATGATAGGTATGTACTTTTACAGTTGCCATAAGTTTAATGGCCTAAAATAGTATGAATTTAATCTCTTTCAGTACTAGAGTTTAAGAATCAGGTCAAGGTGTAGGTGGCAGTTTCTCTTTGAGGCTCTACTTTCTGCAGACCTCAGTTCCACTGTCTACTGTTATCACTTTTTGGTCCTTCTTTCCATCCCTGCAGCCTCTTATTTGTATTTGATGTCTATTTTCTGTTCTCCTGTCATTCTTCTCAGGCCTCTTTCTCCCAGGACCTTTAGGATTGCATTGAGGGATTTGCACTTGTATATGCCAGGATTGTCTCTGGAGTATGTAAACCCTATTCAACCATACATAAAGAAGCCCTTAACTGACTGTGGGCACATATCATGGTGGAGAGATAGGGCATGTGTGCTTTTGGAGGCACAGCTCCATAGGATATCATCAGAGGGAGCTGCTTCAGAAACAGAACTTGTAGCACGAGTAATAAAAATCCAGGGACAGATACTGGGGTTCAAGCTGAAGATCAGAAAAGCAAAGCAGTCAACTACTATAGACTTTTTTTTTCCTCTACCAATCTTCATCCCAAAAGGGCAAAACCATGTCTCCATGAATATTCAGACTCCACACTCCAGTGAGTTCCTTTCTCTTCCCACCCAGCACATCCCTATCTGTTTCCACCTCCCTAGTGCCAGGATTAAAAGTGTGAACCACCACCACCACCTGGATCTGTTTCTGGATCAATCTTGTGTAGCCCAGGGTAACCTTGAACTCACAGAGATCCATCTGCCTCTTCTCCTGGGATTAAAGGTGTGTGCCACAACTCCCTGGCCTCTAGTGACTTAGCTTTGCATTCTGATCTTCAGGCAAACTTTATTTATTAAAACAAAATATCACTACAAGAACTTTATGCCTCGAACAGTTTCCAGAGCAATGTTGCCGGTCAAGCCAAGAGCTACACTGGCCTTGTCTGGAAGTGTAGCAGGAATGGCTGTCCTCTTCCTGGAGACCTGACACTGTTGTATGAGTGGAGGTCATAGCTCTTAGTGAACTGTGAAAACTCTGTAGGAGATGCCCTGGCTGTCACAGATAGACCCACCTGAGGGCAATATCACATTGTCTTGTGTAGGAAGGACCTGGAGAGCCAGCCCCTGCAGATGGGTTAATTAAAGACAGCCTTACAGCTCAGCTTAGCCAGTGGGAGGTCCCTTAGTGGAAGATGTAGCAGTGTCTCTGCTGCAGTCATCTAGAGCAACCACAAGGAGAAGCAAGTAGGGGCAAGACAAGCCCCTTTTTGTCCTTTAGAATCTGTCATCCTAGTGATGATCCTAGTGTTGTGTTTGCTTCTCAGGAGATATAGACCAAGCCTCTTTCACTAAATAAGGGGACAGGAGTAAAGGAGATAGAGGGGGACAGAAATACCCAGAGCAATAGGACCTAGAAGGACTTCGTGCACTACCAGCTGTGTCCCACTTCTAGCCTCATAAAGTAGGTTTTATCCTGTTGAGCAAAAGGGTCTTAAAGAGGTGATTTGCCCCTTTTGTTCTTCCTCTAGTGACCTTGCTTTTGGGCTTCAATCTGTTTCTGCATCCCCAAATTTCCTAAGTGACAAGTCATTCTTTTCTTGAGCCCACCCAAAGGTTGTCTTTGTCTCTTGTCAGAACACTCAGCAGTGGGAAAATAACCGTCCATCCACCGGGCATATAGTCGATGATGGACTAGAAGCAGACCTCACCTCCTAGGTACTTAGACCTCAGTGATCAGTGCAGAAGTGAAAGAAGTGAGACACCAGCCATAGCTCATTTCTCTCACTGCCTTTGCTCCTGGAGGGCAGAGTACATTTCTCAAAGTTGAGTTAGTCTGGTCTGAAATGTTGGGTTGTAGGCAGGTTGGCCAGGCATTTCAGAGCCTCACATGGTTAATGTGTGAAGAGTATTGCTGGCTGCTTGAAGGACCTGGAATAGAACTCCAGCACCTCTACATCAGTGGTAGGCATGGATTCTCCTAGCTGGTTGACACCTTGTTGTAGGAGGCTGCTTGTTTGTTCCCTGTTGCTCAGCCCTGAGATAACCACACCGAAACTATATTAATTAAATCACTGCTTGGCCTATTAGCTCTAGCTTCTTATTGGCTAGCTTTTACATCTTAATTTAACTCATTTCTATTAATCTGTGTATCGCCATGTGGCTGTGGCTTACCAGCAAGGTCCCATCAGGCGTCTGTCTCTAACAGTGGCTACATGGAGTCTCGCTGACTCCACCTTCTTTCTCCCAGCATTCGGTTTAGTTTTCCCTGCCTAGCTCTATTCTGCTAAGCCACTGGCTGAAACAGCTTCTTTATCATTAACCAATAAAAAAAAAACACATATACAGAAGGACTTCCCACACCATTTCCCCTTTTCTGTTTAAATAAAAAGAAAAGTTTTAATTTTAGCATAGTAAAATTACATATAACAAAACAGGTATCAAGCAAGAATTACAGTTACAATATTTATATATACTTTATATTTTATCATAACGAAGGAAAACTATAATTATAACTATATATTTTTCAACTCCATCAAAGACTCCAGAAGGATATAATATTATCTAAGTAAACAGAAAGTGCATTGTAAGCAACTTCCAAAACTCTAGAATTGACAGAGACATCTCGCTGCCTGGACAGTTACCCAAAGTTTTGTATCGTTGAAGCATCCATCTTCAGCCTACAGGCCCATAGTATCTAGTAGACTTTACCGTGAAGCAAGAGGTTTCAAAGACAGTTCCATCTATACTGGCAGTTTGTCAGTCACGTTTTTCTGTGTCCTGCAGAATATCTAGCAGACTCTTCCATGAAGCAGGAACCCCAAAGGACCATCTCACCTTTAGGCAAGTTTAGCAGTCATCTCTCTGTGGGTCCTGCATGTCCAGTTCATCAAGCAGTTCAGGCAAGAGCAGTCTCTTGCCCAAATGGCTAATCGATGCCATAAGGAGCCTCTTTGGTGCCCATCATCCTCTTGAAGTAGATTGGTACTGCCAGGAGCAATTGTGTCTCATTGTCATGAAAAGTCTTAAGCTCTTAAATATTTTAAATGCCATATTCTGAAGGTCTCTGAAAGATCTGAAAATTACCTAACTGAAATATATCTCTATATATCTAGAAAACCTGACATGACTACAAGCTTGACTATTATAGATGGTTATCTATTAACCTATATTTCTTAATTATACATTACATTTTTAAATGAGCTGTAAAAACACAGTCTCTTAATCAAGAGCAGAAATATACATATAACAAAATTGATCTTAAATTTTTATCAATAAACCGAGATCCATACCAATACAAATCTATAGCGTATCCCCCTTTAAATGTAAACAAACTCATTTAGGGAATTTGAGCATAGTTCTCTCCAAACTGCTTCCTGCTTTTTGTTGGGCGAAGTAATTTTTGGGGATATTTACAGCTATCTTTCAGGGGGTCTTGGTCCATCAAACCACATTACTCTGGAAGAAATCCGCAGGTTCTCATCCTCTGGAAACAAAAGCACAACCTTTTTTCCAAAGCAACAGATCCTTAGACCCAAATTCTGAAGACATGATACCTTTAAAATATCTTTGCTGGTTTAGCTTAGCAGCCCATACAATGAAATGTCTCTCTGTATTTAGCTCCTTCACACTCAAAAAATTCAAAGAAAACACAATAATATACATAATCCAGGCTCTCTGTATACATTTCATCTTTATGTGGCTTATTTTACTTACTTTATTACTTTTTCTACAAGTTTAATATTTATTTCATTATCTTTACTCCTTTAATCTATGACTGTTTTTACTCTTTTATATTACATTTACTCTCTCTTTATTCTTTTTCTTCTTTCTCCCAATTCTCCGTACATTTTTTAAGCACACTGTGTCTTGTTTAGAGGTCTTTTATGTCTGAATCTGTCCTATTGTATATCTGAAATCCTTTTTTTGTCCAGGACCTCTTCTTAAAATGCTAAGCAACTTTTCTAGAACTAAGGCTGCTCTGCCTTTTGGCACTGCTGAGTCTGACATGGCAGACGTCCGTTCACTGTCTCAGTGACTGCAGGGTGAGAGCCACACTCATGCTGGTAACCAGTTGGCCCATGCTGCCCCCAAGTAACTTTCAGCACACTGCCCACAAACCCCATTCAAGTGCTCGGTCTCCGAGTTCGTGCTGGTAGCACTGGCCAGGAAGTGCCGTTTCAAAACTGCATGGGTTTTTGTTTTTGTTTTTTTTCTACAACTGAATCAGGAAGACTTCTCTTAAAGGAGCTCCATCATGCTACCAGCATGCAGAGTCCATAGGGGGGAGGGGGAAAGGAGGTGGAAATGCAGCTAAACTTTGTTTTTTAGTGTCTAGAATTCCTTTCCAAGCCCCCTCAGGTTTTAAGTGGATTTAGGTAGCGCATGTTAGAGCGCCAATTCGTTGTAGGAGGCTGCTTGTTTGTTCCCTGCTGCTCAGCCCTGAAATAACCACATAGAAACTATATTAATTAAATCACTGCTTGGCCTATTAACTCTAGCTTCTTATTGACTACCTTTTGCATGTTAATTTAACCCATTTCTATTAATCTGTGTATTGCCACGTGGCTGTGGCTTACTGGCAAGGAAGGTCTGTCTCTGACGGTGGCTACATGGCATCTCACTGACTCCACCTTCTTTCTCCCAGCATTCAGTTTAGTTTTCCCCACCTAGCTCTATTCTGCTAGCCGCTGGCCAAAACAGCTTCTTTATTTATTAACCAATAAATAATTTCTCATAGTGATCATGGGTCAGGAGATTTTGGAGAAAGAGAGTGTGCTATGTTATATATACTCATTTTTTTCTCTCTACCCTTGGTCTTTAATTTTGATATATGTGAGAGCTGACAGTGGACCAGATGGGAATTTTAAAGGCTTTAAACAGACTTGTAATTATTCATTCAAAAATTATATAGTTTTAAAAGTTGACATGGTTGCTGCAAGTTTATAACACAAAGAATTCCGTCTTCCCTGGCCATCTGTGTCTGCTTGAGAGGAGGCTGAGTTTATCTTCATACTTCACACTGCTTTCTGGAGTCATGAGTCATGTGATTCTGATTGGTGCTAGGGGTGGAAGCCAGAAGCTCCCAAGTCAGGCAGGCACCATATTCACAGTCTTCTGCATTCCATGACACTGCTGCTTTAGTTTCATAAGATACTATGTATTGATTTTATGCACCATAAAATAAAATTTTAGGCTTTTTTTAGCTGCCGAGCATCCATGCATACACATCAGATGTGAGTGGTAGGCACATGTATTGTCATACCCCTTCATAGCCTTCTTCTAACAGGATAGTTGTACGGAGTTTAATCAGAGTTATATTAGTGCAACAAGTAGAAAGTAGGCACATTCAAGCAGCCATGGAATAAACTAGGATTGTCTTCCTTTTCTTATGTATAATTGTAGGATAATGAGTCTTTGTTGTGGTGGGAACTTTCACATAGGGCCCTCTAATGCTGGTGGTGTGGCTTGACTCTTTTGCTTGCTATATAGCTTTTGGTCTGGACTCTCCACCACTCTAGGGAACGTCCCCCTTCCCGGTTTGGTACGCCTCTTTGTTCTGGTCTTTAATCAGGCAGTCTCCTTAGAAATATATTTGGTACTTTGCTGGTAGGAGACCATTGTAGGAAGCCCACACTCTGCACATGCCAGTGGCTATGCTTGATTACTACTAGAATATGAGATTGGAAATCATTTGGAATTCTGAAGGCATTTTATTTTTTTATCCCTAACCATTACTGTGAAAAGTTCGCATGCAAAGGTCTGGTTCCTGAGCATTTGTAAATTAACTGGATTTTCCCTCTTAGAACTTCTATGTTTTCTCTCGTCAAAGTGGAAGCATTTAGCTTGAAAATTTATGTCCTGATGGAGACTGTTCTTGTGTGCTGGTCTCCTTGGGAATTCAGTGCTTTGCATTGCTTGCTTGCTTGTTTGCTTGCTTGCTTGCCTTTGCTTTTCTTTTCTTTTCTTTCTCGTCCCTCCCTCCAGTCCTTTCGCATGCACATGTGGCTTGGAACTTACTATGCTGTGCAGACCAGGCTGGTCTCAAACTCTGCCTCTAACCCTGAGTTCTGGAATTAAAGATGTATGCTACCACACCTGGTGGGATTCTCTGTATTTTGTCCCAAGGACTTCTCTCTGGAGCTTTTCTGCTTTGCCTCTTGTACCTGAGAATGCCACACTCCTGCCTTTGTTATGCACTTCTTGTTTTCTGTGTGTCCTGTTTCCTGGATGTAGTTCTTTCAAATGATTTTAGTTATTTTGAAGACTTACCCTGTCCCTCCTCTGACTTGCTCTGTCTCTTTGCCTTTCCAACTCACTCCCTTTCCGTTGGCTTTGATCTTAGGTTTTCTCAAATGAATAGCAGCCTGTTGCATTAACTTCCTGATAGATGTGACAAACATCTATTCTCCTTAAATAGAGTACAACAACAGACCAAAGCATGATTGCACTAAATCCAGCTTGGCAAACCAATTAGTTTATTATGGTTACTTAGGGAGCACTGATAAGGTGTACTTATAGGAGCATGGATGACCCCCCCCGACACCAGCAACATTACAAAGTCCCATTCCATAGTCCCCTTTTTCATTAATCTTCTATTTCTTGTGTGCTCTAGTATCGCTCATGATCTCTTGGAGCTGGGGGAGGGCAGAAAGAAGTGATGGCTAAATTCTCAGGTGATGATTCTTTGACCCTCCCCTCTATCTTCTAAGGAGTATTGGTAGCCCCATTGCTGTTACCAAAGACCCAGATACCTCTGTCTTGTTCTTAATTAGTTACCATGGTTACTAGGCCTGGAATCTCCATTCCAAGATGTACATAGGGTTAACATTACATCTGGAGGAAAAAGGAATACTACAACATGGCCCTTAGACTACACATGCTTACAGGGTGCACAAAGATCCATTCACCTACAGTACCTGCCTGAGGAGGATTGTGAACCCTAGCTTCTTTGAAAGGTTCTGAATGTCCTCAGAGATAAGCACCTGGCACCCATTCTTTAGAATATGATATTCTCAAGAGGTCTTTTAGATTTTTGTGAGTTCTAGGCCAGCTAAAGCTACTTGGTAATACCCTGCCCCATAAATGGATGGATGGATGATGGATTATGGATGGATGGATGGATGGATGGATGGATGGATGGATGGATGGATGGATGGATGGAGATAGATAGATGGGAGGAAGAGAGAAGGAATGGGGAGCCACACAGAGAGATAGACAGGCAGACAATACAGACAGACCAACCGACCATGAGTGCTCCAGCCTGCACTTTTTTCATGAGCTGGTCAGTTTTCCTAAACTGAGCCCTTTCAGCTCCAGTGTGGGGATGCCTGTAGGCAGCAGAAGGACTTTGGGTGGGGTTTTGACTTTAAGGGTGCAGACTTTCTCTGAGCTGTGTATGCTATTCCCACATTAGAGCCTCTGGTGTGTCTGCCTAGGACTGTCAGAGCAATAACTGTCTAATGTTTTGTGGCAGCATGAGCCTACTTCCTCCTGGCTGTCCAGATTTTCTCTCCAAGCTCTACTTCCCAATCAAAGTCTTAACTGATATCTCATGTCTGCTGTTGTTCTCCTTCATTGTTTGTCCTTTAGAATTGATACCTTGATAACCATTTTTATAAGGTTTTCAGTAGGAAATTAACAAAACTTTTACATTAACTGTGAGTGACTGGAGTCTTTTCAGGAATAGTCTGCATGCTGTTGGTGCATGCTGGTCTCCCACAGTGAGTGAGCCATCATCGACTGCTCCGCTGTCTGTGCCATACTGCAGTCCCCGTCCTTGTTTGGTTCTGTGAGGGTCGTGTTATTCCTGTGGGTCTGTATAGCTCTGTCTGTGTTCTTGGTAGGGCATGTTAGTATGTATGAGTGCAAATTCACCACTCAGCCCCAGTGACTTCTGCAGTTTTTGCATCCTGAATTAAGTGCACCTGTTTGTTACTTGCCCTTTTCATCAACAGTTGAAATTGCAAGCCCTCCTGGTTAGAAGCCCAGGGGTTACTTGCTGCTAGAGGAGGGAGTTTATCTAATCTCTTCTAATGAATGAGCCCTTTACTAAAGGGCCTATTCACCTTCTTGGGACCAACAATAATACCCTTGTGGTGGCCTGGACAGGTTCTGCTACTGATACTCCAATAACTTTGAGAAATAACAGCAGAGACCTGAAGCTTAGACCTGTCCTCATTCCAGGGCTATGGAGCATTAGTGTCCTTTTCTTCTCCCGTTTTCCTGAAGGTTCTGTCTTTATCCTTGGAAAACCATTGAACTTGTTCCTTCATATGGTGCTGCTTTGCTATGTGCCTTAAAGCTTAAAAGTTTGGAAAGTAAAGATGGAAAAGGGGTTCTTGCTTTCCAGGAACTCAGTCTAGCCAGTAAAACAGTCAGCTGCCTTGAGATGTGTGAGCTGAGAGGTGGGTAGGGAAGACACACTTGCCCTCTTTACCTGTGGCAGGAGCCAGTCACACAGCTAGTAAGGTCAGCAGCATCCCTGGTAGGAACAGATGAAGAATAGTCTGGGCTGTGAAGATGGAGGCTTCTCAGCAGGGCCAGTGTTCCATGCAGAAGGTGGTACTGCCAGAGCAGTGAGGCTACAGAAGTAGGGCTTCCCCTGGAGACAGAAGATAGATCAGTTCATGTGAAAGTTTTGGAAAGCAGAAAACAAAAGTTGCTTTTGTTACTGGAGGTAACGGTCAGTTCAAGGGTTTGTGTAAACTGTTAGGGTACATGTAGTAGTATACTTTTCCTAAGGCTAAAAAAATAAGATTTGTTAAGTATATAACATGGTTATTTTTAAAGAAAAATTTCTATTCAGCAGTTTTCTGTTTCATCCTTCTAAGTACTGTCTTTGATCACTATTCCATGATTTCAATTTTCGTTGTTGTTTTTTTATTTTTAAATGTAGGCCTCAGAGACCGTTCTTGGATGTAGGGATGCTGGCATGGAGATGAGCATTTTTGAGCTCCAGTAGCATGACATGTGTCAGCTGACTGACTGTGCTTCCCTGTTTTCACCCTTTTCCATTTCTCTCTATCCTATCCCAAACTTAGGTGTCACTACCCCAGGCTATCATGAGAGGCTTTTTTTTTTTTTAAATTTTGAGTAAAGCCTCCAAAAGATTGAGTACCATGTTTGTGATCTTCAAGACCTGAGTTAGTAGAAGCCTGCAGATAACTGAAAAACCTTATTTTAGATCTGGCCTCTCTCCCACTGTCAGAATCAGCAGTGGACCTCAAAAGGTCTTCACCCCGCCCCTTGCTCTGAGGCTGAAAAGGGGGGAGCTGGGTGCAGGTACACAGGCTAGTCACCATCTGTTAAAGGGAAATAGAGGAGAGAGTGGCATTCCACCTCTTACCCTTCAAAGTCTCCCTGTCTACTCCTCCTTCAGCCACTGACTTCTCCACCACCCATTTGCCTTTTGGAATTAGGATGGAAACAAAACTGTTTCAGGCCACAGAAGGTCGCTGCTTACTTAATTCCCATGTCTCTAAAAATATCTGTGAGCTTTTGCTGGCCCAGTCTCCTCCCCCATATACTGCTGCTCTCCCCCCACCCAAGACTTAGGGGAAGAAACAAGATCTCCTTCTCATTGTTCTTTCCCAGCTCAGAAAGGAATAAATAAGAACACCGAGTTTCCAAAGTTGAAAGGGAAAGAACTGCCTTTGTTGGGCCTGAAGGGCCACAACAGCTCCTGAAGCCATCCTTGCTGGGGACAAGTCCACACTCTATAGTCCCTTCTCTGGGAAAGGAATGAAGAGGCCAGAGCCCAGACTCCTTCCTTCTTATATATGTGGGATGGTGAAGGGAGCTAGGGCCTGTGCACCAGTCCAGGCTGCCTAGAAGAGCTGTATGTGGGAATGGCGTGGCGCCCAGCCTCTGACCAGGCCTGGTCAGCACAGGCCAAAGGGGGCTGTGGGAAGCGTCCAACCTCAAAGCTGCTTGTGGCCCTGGGCGCTTTCTCAGGCATTTCTGGATTGGGATAGAGCTTCAGACACTGCTCTTCCCAACCCCCATCTCCTAGCATTGGCCTCCTGCCTAATTGAGGCTTTATTTATCTCCATGTTTCCCAGCTCTTTATGAGACAGACAAGTGGGTGAGGCCCACAGATTCTCCAGAAGCACAGCGGAAGAAGGGCCCAAGGGAGGAAGAAAGCATAAGGGTCTGCTGGGTCTGCTCCCTTCCCCTCAGAGGGGCTGTACAGGGAGGAGCTAGAATAAGAGCAGGGCAAAGGAGCTTCCCAGTAAGGTGACTATGCAGCATTTCTTTTCATTTTCAACCCATTTAGAATCTAAAAATAGCCGTGTTAGAAGCACAGCACTGCATGTGGGAGCTCTGCACATGGGAACTCAGAGAGCTGTATTCAGCTGCTAGTTGAAAGCCACTGGCTGGTCTCCCTTTTCCTTGCAGGCCAGACCCTCAGGATCCAGCAGAGATTTGGGGTGAAGAGGAGAATAAGACATCCCTAAATGCACTCAGCAAACTACCATATGTTTCTTTCTAAAGAATAAAAAAAAGTTTCCCTTTCCTTAGCTTTTGCAAAGTGAAGAAAAGCAAACCTACCTCTAAAATGTAGGGCATTTAAAGAAGAAAAAAAGACAAACTGTTGGATTTGGTGTAGTTATGTATAGGAGGGCAGAAACACAAAAAACTTTTTGTCATTTTGCCTAATTATAAAGTCAAGGTATTTATCATACATGTTTTTAAGACATGAAAATAAGAGAAGATCAATTATCCAGAAAGTCTGCTGCTGTTTGGTCTTTGGTTCAGTTTTTCAGTCAAATCAAAAGGAAAATCCTTGTAGGTGTCACATTTCTGTCCTGTGCCAGCTTGTCACAATAGTAGAGATCAGCGTAGATACTTATCCTTAGGGCAGTGTGCCCTCTCTGGGTGGTTCTTGGTAGCCGTGGGTTGATTCTTCCTAGGCACTTAAGGGTCCTGGGCAGGGGACCAATAAGTGGATACAGACATGGGTGACTGTGGAAGTCAGCATCTCCCATTCCAAAAGGATTCAGAGTGTCTTGCTGGCATCTTCAAACTCCTAAGCCAGTTTGGCTGGAGGAAGAGTTCTTAGAGACCACAGGGTACCTGGGACAGGAGAGCAGTCTTCTTGTTTACTCTAGGCTGGGCTTTCTCTACTTGTGGAGTCAACCAAAACAAAATAAGTTGAATTAGTTTGCCTTCAGGCAGTCGTCAGAAAATAGATGAGTTGATGTGTAGGGCTTAAGTTCCGGTTGTGCTTGCTGTCAGCTCACCCAGAGGTGCCTCTGTAACTCACTACACCCGTCTGTTCTCATCTGCACTGGGAAGACTGTAAAGAATGTGTGGACAGAAAACCAGAACGCAGCAGAGCCCTCGTTCCTGTTTTTGAGCATTCATCTGAAGAAACAGGGAGAAGACAAGGACACCATCAGGGTGTCCTGCTTTCTGTGCTTGCTTGGCCAATGGACAAAAAGAAAGCCTTTGTCCCTTGCAAGATAGTTTCTTCCCTTGCCTGGAGTTCAAGAACACCTGATCACTGGTGAGGAAATAGTTTAAGGGTTCAGCAATGTTACATCTAACTAAAAATACTGTTCATTTATTTAAAGGATAAAAGTCTTCAGAAACATTTGACAGTAGTGTAGGCAACAGCAAGGACTCCAGTTATGCATATAGCTCCCTATTTGCTTATATTATTTCTTAAGAATAGAGTTCCGAATATAGGATTTGAAGGATCAAAGGCTGAAGAGAATTTAGCTTCTAGAACCTGACTTCTGTAGCTTATGGTAGTTCAACTCCCCTCTTAGACCATGAAGTCCTGTAATTGACCCTGGAATATGCACTTATTCCAGAGGACTCTGTTTTCATTTCAGAGTGTCTAGACCTGTTGGCCATATTGGGTTGGATACCTAGTTACCTTTGTGGTGGGCTATTCTGAACTAACAGCTGGATACAACTCTTCTTCCAGCCTTCCTCAGTCCAGCTGGCTACTCTGTACTTGAGCTTCCTTTATGATTTATTCTTGTGGCCATGCCCATTTTCTGTGTCTGAATTGATACTGTTTATTGAGCAGATGTAGTTGCAGTGGTACATGTCAGTAACTCAGCTGTTCACAGGGTATGTACCTCCAGATATAGCCTGAACACTTTTTCCACCCCTCAGGTATTATCTCCCTGAAGAGAGGTATGATGGAACAGATCATGGGCTATGAATTGGTTATTTACTTCAGGTAGTTGTAGGCTAAATCACTGTCTTGCCTGGCCCTGGTTTTTAAAGGTAGACTGGATACACTTTTGAAAGAAACCTGGGATAAAACTGCTGGCAAGTATAATGCTAGAGAGGAGGCCTTTGTGTGTGCTTGCCTCACTGGTCTTACTAATGTGGAGCCAGGAAGGAGGTTGTAATTGATGCCTCATTAATCTCACTAGTGTGGTACTAAGGAGACCACACTTGGTGTTGTCTTTCTGGTTTCACTAGCTTATATACCTGGTAGCTTGTCACTTGACCCTCCCCTGTCCTGAGCCCTGGCCACAGAAGTCCTGCCCCCTAAACACTGCTTAGAAAGATGTTCAGGCTGTGGTGCAGTCACTCATGGGTATTTGGGTGCTCTGCATGTGGTTATGGGAACCTGTGAGCTACCTAATTGAAGACTTGCTAGGGTTTATTACCCTTCTTTTTTCCTGCTTTCATCCTCAACCTTGCCTTCTCTTTTTGCATAGAAATGTTGAAGTTCATACTGTACCACAATAGATCAGTTTTTCATGAAACAGAGGTCATTGCTGTCCTTCTCCATCCCCTTCATGTCTCTGTCCTTTAAGTGGTTTCCAGTGGGCCTTTCTGTCTGATGTGTTGTTTTTAGCCACTTGTGTGTGGCATGCATTCTCACAGATCTGTGAAAGGAGCACCCAGGGCCTTGACTTCCAGAGTGGAAAAGCTCTTTTCTGTTATTTATTCAGAGGTCTAAGCATCTGCTGAGTTTCAGCTCTGCAGAAAGGACCTAGCAAGCAGGAGGACCTTCTCCTACCCCCAGGAGTAGATGACTCTGTTGGGAAATAGGATACATATAGAAGGAAAGAAAGCCTTACAGCCACTGTGTTAGGTACCAGGTGCAGTCTGGCTGAATTGGCACTATGGAGGTGTGCACTGCTTTAGAGAGTCACAGGTAGATTGGATTAGGGGAGACAAGGACTTAGAAAGAAGTTGGGGGTAGGTCCAGCATCAGAATCGTATGGTCTGTCTGTGGAATAAGGTAGTGGGAATTGCCACCTGTGTGTCCCTGACGTTCTCGTGTGTGTGTGTGTGTGTGTGTTCCTCATTACCTCCTTACCTAAATGGGAGCAAAATTATACTTTCACAGAGGAGAAAATGGGTCCAAGGTTCCACCTGTAGGAGGAGTGCCTTCATAAAACCTGTAGGCTGGTGCGAAGTAGTGAAGTTGCACTGACCCATCAAGTCAGACTGGGAGCTCCACTGCTAATGCAGTGCAATACAGTGCGGAAACACATGTACATGCACAAGAGTAGCTGGCAAGCATTAGAATTCAAGCAAGCAAGCATTGTTTTGGCACAGGCTATGCGAATTCTTTTACATTCTGATCCATGGACATATCAGAGACATGAAAACCACCATACCTGGTTCCTGAGGGATGAGGAGAGGTAGCAGCAGTCTAGCAGACAGATAGGGCTTTTACCACATGGCCCAACTCAGCACTCTGCTCTGTGTATGACCTGGGTGGTAAAAGGGTTTGGGTGGGTTTTTTTTTGTTGTTGTTGTTGTTGTTGTTGTTAATAATTTTCTTGAAATTTGATTCACAACTTTAAATGGGTTTAAAGTAAACACATGATTTTTTAGTATATTTAGTATATGTACAAGTAGTATGTTTGTAACTGTCATTGTGGTCAATTTAAAAATATTTCATCATTACAAAGAAAACCCTGTGCCTTTTAGTAATTCAACTCCCTGTTCTCCCTCAGTACCAGTTTTCTCTCTCTCGCCTTCTCTCCCTCTAATCTGGCTAACCTGGATCTCAATCTGTAGAACAGGTTGGTCTACAGCTCTAGCTGCTTCTGCCTTCCGAATGCAGCAATTAAAGGCATGTGTTACCACACCCAGCTAAAACTTATTTTTAATGCTGAAAAATAGTCCATATTTTGCTTATCTAGCCATCTGTTGATGGATATCTGTGATCCCACCCTTGGGCATCTATAAATCAGGCTATTGTGAGCAGTCACATTACAGATTTTTGTGTGGACATGTTTTTCTGTTTTATTGAATGTATGTCTAACAGTAGTGCTGCTGGGTCATAGGGTCATTGATATTTAGCCTTTGGGGGAGCCACCACACTTTCCCACAGTGGCTACCGCAGATCTCATTCTGACCAGCAAAGTATGAGGGTCTTGTCTGGGCATATCCTTGTCCAATGTGTTTGGCCTGTGTCAGTCCTCACTGTAGTTCTCATTTACATTTTCCTGGTGGCTGAGCAAGCTTTTTAACCTCTGTGAGCCTGTTTCTTCTTGAGGAAACCTAGCATGCTACTGAAGACTGCATTATTTATTTGTCTCATAGTTATACAGCATTTGTTGCACCTTAAATATTCTGTACACATTCACATTAAATTCATGTCAGTCTTTCTGAAGTAGGCCTCAGTGTACTCATCTTATAGACGAGAAACTGAGGTCTAGAGAGCAGAAGGAGCCCCCACATCCATGGTTCTGTGTTACATTCCATGGTTATCTGTGTTTGGCATGTTACACATAGGTAGCACTTTCTAGATGTACATAGTAAAACACATCACACAGGTTGTGGCCATGGAGTTTTGCTGAGCTGAATCTTTGCTCAGTTGTGGTTGCTCTTGGCTCTGAGAGGGGCTACTGTGGCACATGGAAGCCACAGCAGCCTTTTGTGTTGAGAGTCTCCTTCTTCTCCAGGTGTGGGCACCTGCTCCTGAGTGAGGCCTACTCAAGAAGCAAAAAAAAGGGAAGGACAATCTCTTGTTTGTGCCTGGGTTGGAGGCTCAGGCATGAGAAACTCAATTTCTGGTCAGTTGAAACCCTACAAAGAAAAAATACAGAATGTGGGATTGCCCCAGGGACACAGCGCTAACTCTGGCCTGGGCAGGCCTTCCTTTCAGTTCACTTCAGTGTTTTAATCTTTGAAACAGTCATTCTCGTAGCAGATAGGACTCCTGTTGAGGCCTTTTAGAAATCTTTGTTATAAAAACAAAACAAAACCCTGCGGTGGTGGCATACACCTTTAATCCCAGCACTTGGGAGGCCGAGGCAAGTGGATCTCTGTGCGTTCCAAGGCCAACCTGGTCTACAGAGCGAGTTTCCAGGACAGGCTCCAAAGCTACAGAGAAACCCTGTCTCAAACACTCTCCTCTCAAAAAAAGAAATAATTAAAAAGAATTCTCACACAAGCCAAGCTGTGGTGGCATACGCCTTTAATACCAGCACTTGGTAGGCAGAGGCAGGCGGATCTTTGTGAGTTTGAGGCCAACTTGGTCTGCAAAGTAAATTCCAGGACAGCCAGGACCGTTATACAGAGAAACCCTGTCTTGAAAAACAAAACAAAACAAACTCTAGAAATGTTTTTATTCGTTCATTCATTCATTTACTTTTACAGTGCTGGAGATTAAACTTGGGGCAATAAATACACTAGGCAAAGCCACATGCCCAGACAGCCATTTTTAAAAATTTGTGACTGGGCTGGAGAGATGGCTCAGAGGTTAAGAGCATTGCCTGCTCTTCCAAAGGTCCTGAGTTCAATTTCCAGCAACCACATGGTGGCTCACAACCACCTGTAATGAGGTCTGGTGCCCTCTTCTGGCATATGGGCATACACACAGACAGAATATTGTATACATAATAAATAAATATAAAAAAATTGTGACAGTCTTACTGTGTAACCTTGAACTCACAGTCCTACCTCAGCCTCCCACACCTGAATGACAGATGTGCACAACTGCTCTTAGCCTAGAAACATTTACTGAATTGATACATTGAGAAAGTGCACTCATCATTAAGCACTAGGTGACATTTCCAGCAGAACAGGCCTAAAGAGCCAGTACCTAAGCTGGAAACCTGGTACTTCTCCAGGTGGATTATCTAGGTGGGACAGTGTTCTAGTGTCATGTTCCTTAGCCCCGCCAGTCTGGATACAGTACAGGTACTCAACATTCATTGTTCACTGAGCAAGTAAATGGGTGAGAGGATGTGAGTTTCATATCAGGTTTCCCTAGTATGGGCAAAGGACAGAGCTAAAGGATCATAGCCTGGCTGTGTTCTGATGGTCTTGCTACTACCTAGGCCCTCTGTCCTCTTTGTGTGTTTGACCAGGTTGGGCCTAAAAGGCCTATGATTTCTGCTGTATTTTGAGCTTGAGTTTCTTGCTTTCTAGTTACTTTGAAATTTGGGGGATTTTCAAAGGGTGTTTGAATTCCTTTGAGCTTTTAGCTTATGTGGATCCAGCTAAGCCTGCTCTGAGGTTGCCCCCTAATGTCAGAATGTGGCGCATGATCTCTAGCGGTTGGCAGGAAGGAGTTTTGTGAGCTAGGTGTACCAGTCTACAAATGATCTATGTCAGCCAGATTCTTGCACCAAGCAGAACCTAAGGCTCCAGTTCAGAGCCTAGTCTTCAGTTAGGTATCCTTGTTACTGAGGGGCTGGCAAAGAGACACTATTTCCAGACTTTGTCCCCTCTCATCACACACAGTTCTGTCCACGTCACTTCTGTCACACATCTTTGAAAGGGGCTGCTGTCATATCGATGGAACAGTTGCCTGATACGCCTGTTGTCTCTCTCTGTTTCTCTGGTAAGTGGTGTCATGACTTCTTCAGGAAAGATACTGTACCTGTATCCCTTCTCCCCCCGCCCCCCACTCCTTAGGTTCAAGCTTCATTTTGTTGTTGTGGCTGGCAGGTGATTTAGGGGTGCTGGTCCAAGATTTTTGTGAAGCCATTTCATTATCCACAACCTGTCAGCTCTGTGCAGCTGTGTTCTGTCTCAGATTCTCAACCCATGTTTGTTTTGTCAGGTCATCTTGGCCCCAGACAAAAGATGTGAGTGATTCCAAACAGCTGGATGACCAGCCTAAGAAAGAGCCTGCTGTGGTAGCAACTTGATGCCAGTGTCTCAAAAGTTCTGAGGCACTGGCTCCAGCCTCAGCTGGATTTCAGAGGCACCATAGGAAGCTTTTACCCTCCTGATGGCCCAGTCCTAACCCAGGAAATGGGAAGCAGTCTCTGAGCACGAGGCTTCTGTTTTCATTTCTGGCTGATTCTGTCATTCATCAAATGCTGAGCCATGTGCATATAGCTTGACTTAGTAAACCATCTTCTTCAGGCTTGGGATGCCAGCTAGCCTCTGCCTCCCTCCAATCAGTTCTCCCTCTTACCTATCCTAATATTGAAACTGCACAGTGTGGTCTGAATCTGAACTGCTTCACCAAGACCATGTGCTAAGTGTTTGGTTGATAGCAAGGGCTCATTTATTACTAAGTTTGATAGTCTCTTAGAGTTGATAGAAACTTTAAAGATACAGGATCTAGGTAAAGGGAGCAGGTCCTTTGCTTCTTCCCCTCCCCCATTCATTTCCTCTTTCCATGCATCATGATGTTTTTGCCTCACTTCAGGCAATCAAGCCACCAGACCATATATTTTGAAACCCTTGAATTTGTGACCCATGAATCAAAATAAAAATTTTCTCCTTCAAGTAGATTTTCTCAGGTATTTTGTTACGGTAATAGAACTCACTAATTCATCTCTCTTGCTACTCTCCGTTTTTTGTCTTCATCCGTATATCTTGAAAAGGTCTCAGAAACTCATACTAAAAGGTACCACATTTTTTACCCAGTGATACTCCCAGGCTCCTTTGAACTCTTAGACATATAGGGACAGGTGCAGGCTCTTTGGTAGTTACTGAAGGAGATTCTCAATGCTGATATAACTAGAAGGGTACCTGGAGGCTCCAAGACAGGAGTGTGGTACCTGTGGTGCATAATTCTTTCTTAGAGAGGTTCGTCTCAGTGCACAGACTGGTCCTGAACTGTTTAGTAAGTAACTGGATAGTAGTTGGTGAGAAGTAGTGTTGGAGCCCAAAGGAAAGAGTAGGCCATGTAGGGTGGTGTAGTATTGAAGAGCTCAGTGTGCTTAGCCAGACACAAACATCAGCAAAGACACAAAGTGGCAGAAGAGATTGTGCTCAGATTCTAGCAGCATGTACATTTCCTTAATGGGCAGCTAAGAAGCCTAAAAGCCTGGATACCCTAAGAGCAATAAGAATACCCACCACTTGCCTAGGGTTTTTAATGTCTCTCTCCAGGATAGGCCCCTGGCTCTGGATAAGGGGCTGATCTAGAGCTGGGCAGAGGTTGTCCTACATCAGCCTGGAGCACCTTGTCCTTCAGAATGAGGAAGTGCTCTGGTACCACAAAGGAGCCACTGGAAAAGCTCCTTTAGCCAAAGCTGGAATAATGTGAGCAAAAATAAGTAATTTAGCATTTGATTTTAATCCAGAGTATAAGTTAAATATCTGTAAGTCCATGCAGATATAAGTTAATGGTTGATAAATATATAGGGAAAAAGAAGGAGGAAAACCGTGCAAAAGAATTTCAAATAATCCATGCAGATTTCTCCTCTTAGAGGGAGCATCATCACTCATCCTCCTCACCAAGTAGACCATGTAGTATGTAGTGATTTTCTTCCAGATCTGGGCAATGGTTTATCACAAGACATACCCAGCCTTACCTCGGTGTCTTTCCTTCTTAAGATCCAGAACTATAGTCTAGCTGTGAGAACAACAGATATACCCAAATTGAGGCATATTCTAAATATATATATATATATATATATATATATATATATATGGCTAGTACTTCCTAAAACTGTCAAGATCATAAAAAATAAGGAACGTTTGAGAAACCTATCACAGCCGAGAGAAGCCTAAGGTTCCATGACAATATAGTATGCTATGGTCTTAGAACAGAAAAAGAACACTAGGAGAAAACCCAGAAGACTCAAGTAGCATGAGTGTCTATTGATTTGGTTTCAGTATTGGTTGGCTACTTGTAACAAATGCACCACCCTGGTAAAAGTCGTCGATAACAGAGTCACCTGGGTAATGAGTATATAGAAATTCTAAATTATCATTATAACTTTTAAAAGTTAAAACATAATAAAAAGAAAAAAAGCAGTACCAGAGATTCAGAGGAAAGAGATTGCTCTAGATGCAGCTTCTAGCATAGGCTAGAAAAAGAGGCTCCTTAAAGGATTGGCAGGGGCAGGGCAGGGGCCTAGACTGTAAGGAGGGACACCCTGAAATAAAACCCACATACTAGGACCTCTTCTGTGTCTGTCATAGGAGACCTGGCTGTGGGTGGCTCAAGAGAACCACATATTCCAGTGGGGCAGGATGTGAGCTGCCATCCTTGTTAGTTCTTATCATCTCAGAGCTGCAGGATTGAGATGGACGAATCATCTGCTGGTATTTTTGTGGAGTATGCTGGTTCTTGACAGCCTGCATGACCTACCTCACTATCTTCCTGCTTCTCCAAGCTTAGGTGAGAGTCCTACTATGACTGCTCATTCTCTTTAGCTTATGCTGCTCCCTCCTGACGCTGTTCTGCTTGCTTGTGAGGCTTATTCCAAGAACATGGAATAGACCAGACTGCCCCTCCCTCTCCTGTAGAACCTCTGCCATACTTGGTCTGTCTGCATGATATGCCTGACTCATCCCCCAGTTCAGCCTCCAAGGATCAGAGCTCTTGTTGTTTAGTTCATTGCTATACTCTTAGCACTAGTTGCCAGCATCAGCCTTGGCATACTGCTTTACTTCACCCAGTGACTTTCTTTACTTGTAGTGGAGATGGTGCTATTTCACAGTTACGGAGATACAACATGTTTATGGAAAGGCTCCTGGTGAATGTACTTGCTCATCTGTCCCTCTGCTCTTGTGCTCTTGGAGCTTACCTCTTCATAGGACTTCATAAACTAATCTAACCCCTATGTCACTAGCATCCTGAAGACTTTTGGCTTCCTCATGTTTGGCCTCTTTGACTCCATGGCTGTTTTCACACCTTTGTCTTAACAATTCAGCTATGTGTGCCCTCTTCCCCTCTGCACTGTGAAACATACAGCAGGTACTGTGGCTTACTCTTCAGTGTGGCTCCTGGCATCACATCCAGTGGATCCTTTTGAAATAAGTGACATGGGAACAGGCCACTAGCTGGCAAATGCAAATAACATTCAGACAGGTGACCATTTATTTAATCCATGTTTACAAAACCAGTTCCTTAATATCATGTGCCAAGGGCTTTGCAGCCAGAGGCTATGTGGTTATGCAGAGACTACGCAGCCAGAAGCTGGTGGGAAGGAGATGGGTGTCTTCCGGGTTGTGTTAAGAGCTTTGGCATCTCGCCCCAGGAAATAGGCTACATGCTGATCTCTCTGATCCTGGCTGTGTTGAAAGGCTCAGATCTCAGATAGGGCAAATTTGTGTGTGGTTTGACCTAGGATTACCACAATCCAGAAACAGTGGTTCATATGTCAGCTGCTACTGCCCCTAAAGTAAGGGTGAGCGGAAGAGCAACGCCATGCCCAGTTGTGGCAGCCTGTATTCTGAGTCTACTGAAAGGGTCTCTGCAAGGCCACCAGAACTAAAACCAGAGTCAGCCAGATTTCACAACAATCTGTCCAGCTCCATCCGCAGAACTGCCACTTCTACATAAGGGTGTGCTAGGCATAGCAGCAAGTCACACTTCTTAGCCTGTTTCTATTCCAACTGTGTTTATTGTTTGCATTTGGGGACTCTGAATTGGTCTAGGCTGTGTGTGTGTGTGTGTGTGTGTGTGTGTGCGCGTGTGTGTGCGCGCGCATGCGCGCGCGCGCATGTGCACACACACACACTTAACATGTGTGTGTGTTCATCCAAGTATGCATCACAGAAGTTAACACTTCAGCTATTCTTACTTGCTGGTTCTGTGACACTGAGTACACTCAGACTGCTGTGCAGCCATCACTACCATGTGCTCCAGACCTCTTTCCAAAGTGAAACAGACACCATTAAACACTAATATGCTATTATTCTCCTTTAGCCCTTAGCTATTCCCATTCTACTTAAAATTTCTATGAATCTAACTACTAAGCTCCTTATTTAAGTATTATTACAGTGTGTGTCATTTTTGTGATTAGCTGATTTCACTCAGGATTTATCCCGATTTTAACACACATCAGAACATAATCTCATTTCTCATTTTATAACTAAATACTCCTGTGTATGCATGTTCTACATCTTGTTTATCCATTCATTCATCAGTGGGCAATAGCATTGCTTCTGCTTCTCTGCTTTGTGGGAAACATGGAGTGTTTGGGTTACAGGCCTGTCCCACCAGTGCCTGGCTTTATGTGGTACTGTGGATGGGGCACAGGGCTTTGTTTATGTTAGTTAAGCATTTACCACTAATCAGTTTCTTTTTTATTATTTTTATTTATTAATGAATACAGTGGCCTGCATGCCAGAAGAGGGCAACCGATCTCATTATAGGTGGTTGTAAGCCTCCACATGGTTGCTGGGAATTGAACACAGGACCTCTGAAAGAGCAGCCAGTGCTCTTAACCTCTGAGCCGTCTCTCTAGCCCCTGATTTCTTTAGCCCTCTGTGCTTAATTACTTATTGAGAAATCTCCATAACTCTTTCCCATAACAACTGCATTATTATATAATTACTGTAAGTGATAAGAAGGTTCCAGTTTTCTATATCCTCATCAGCATTTGTTATTTCTGCCCATCATCCCCCCCTCTTTTTTTTTCTGTTGCCTTGTGATCTTCTGTTGGAGATTTTATTTGCATTTCCTTAATGACTCATGATGTTGAACATATTTTCGTGGGCTTATCAGGCACTTGTCTTTAGAAAAATGGCTTTTCAAATCTGCCCAATTTTTAGCTGTTATGTTTTTGCTCATGGCTTTTAGTTCTTCATATACCTGAATATTTGACCTTTGGCAACTGTGTCATTTACAAGTGTTTCTTCCCACTTTCTTAGTTGCCCTTTCGAAGGTTTTGGATCTTTGTTTAATTTTGATGGTGTCCGTTTTGTGGGATTTTGTTGTTGTTGGGTTTTTGGAGAGTTTTTTTGTTTTGTTTTTGTCTTTTTGCCTGTGCTTTTGGTGTCACATCTAAGAAATTGTTAAGTCCAATATATGGAGCTTTTGCCTTTGGTCTTCTAAAAGGATGATTGTTTTTGCATTTTCCCTCTGCCTTTGGAGACAAGGTCTTGACAAAGCTACTTGTGAACTCACGATTCTCCTACCCTTGACAAAGCTTGCCCAAGCTACTTGTGAACTCACAATCCTCCTACCCTTACCTTCCATGTCTGGTGTAGTATATTTTTTATTGTTGCTATTTGTTTTGACAGGTCTTAGTGACTTGCTTGGCCTTGAACTTTCTGTTATTTTGCTTCAGCTGCCTAGGATAACAGGCCTATGCCGCCACATCAAAGCCATTTTTGCTCTTATATGGTGAGCTGTTGTCGCATACAGTAATAGTAGGCACTTGGTTCTTGTGGAGGTGGTCAGGTGGGTGAAGAAGCTGTCAGTTCCTCTAGCCTGGGCTTTAGGAGTAAAGTGGGCCTTGGCTGGGTGGGGCAGGCTTCCTAAGGGAAGATCAATCAATTGGCTACTTAATAGCACCTAAGTGTCTTGCTGTCTCACCATCAACTCCAATCAGATGGGGCTGACACAGTAGATGTGAGAAGGAACTTCTTAGACTTGACGGTGTGTGACAGAGGTCCATGTTCTATTCTTTTATTCTTGCAAAATAAATTTAGATAGCCTAACAGTGCTCCCTGGGAACCTGGGTCATTTCTGTACCACCCGATAAAGTCTTCAGACCTTTGCATATAAAGATGTCTCAGTGGGTGGTGCCTCACAGCCTGAGTTTAATCCCCAGGATCCACATTGTGGAAGGAGAGAACTGATTCCTATAAGTTGTTCTCTGACCTCCAAAATTGTAAAGTAAAAATAAAATACTGATTTATAATCTCATTTCACATTGAATATGTGTACTTGTATGTATGTATGTCCAACACTAAATAAAAGTTTTGTTTTCTGTGGGTCTCAGTCAGGTGTTTTTGAAAGACCCATCCTGGGGATTGGAGAGATGGCTCAGTGGTTAAGAATACTGGCTGTTCTTCCAGAGGGTTGGGTTTTAATTCCCAGGATCTACATGACAGCTCACTACTGTCTGTAACTCCAGTTCCAGGAGATCCAACGTTCTTATACAGATATACAAATAGGCAAAACACCTATTTAAAAATGCACATAAAATAAAAATAAATCATTAAAAAATAGAAAAGGAAAAAGGAAACCCATCCTGGACTTCAAGTAGTGGGCAGGGTCAAGCTTCATTGTGACAGAGCCTTTCAGATCTTTAGATTTAGAAAGCAGTACTCCATGCCAGAAGAAGTCTTGGTTTCTGTGGGATTGTTTTCTATCTGAGTGAAGGATGATTCCCACAAAGTGTCCTCTGAGCCACTTCTGGTTTCATAATAACAGCTGCTTTTTTTTTTTTGAAGTGGGGCTCTTATCAGCCTCACTTTACAGCTCACTCATCCCATTTTCTTGCCTTACGCTCCTAAACTCTCTAGGGTCAATAATAAACAGGGTGGGCCAAGTGTGGTGCATACATCTGTAACCTCAGCAGTCGGACAATAGAGGCAAGGGGATCAAGAGTTCGGGGTGGTTTTCCCAAAAGTATACCTACTGGGATGTAAGGGAAGATCCTCAAGTAGTAAAACTGCTGTAACAAAGTTATCCTAACCCAGGAGAGTCGCCTTGGCCTCTGACAGTTTTCCTGGATGCAGTACATACCAGGGCCAGCTAGCAGAGGACAAAGAATAGGACTAGACTCTCAGAGTATGTTCTGTCCCATCTCTGATGAGAAGCCCTTGTCCCATCTCTACCACCTCCAGTTTGCTACCTTCCTTCTTACATGATCATCAGCTTATAATAGCTCCGCTGTCCTAGCTCTGGCATATGGGAACCAGAAGTGGACTGGAGACCTCAGGTAGCTAGAGGGCTGGGTTGAAACTGAACCTATAACTGTAACATAGAAGAAGCATTGGTTGTCAAATGCCAAATCTGGTTTGTGGGGGGGGTTGTTTTGTTTCTTATACAAGAACATTAGAGACCTGAGTTGCTAATCTCTGCAAAGTGTTGAACTTTGATTCCCACATGTGGCAAGGAGGTTATTGGGGCTGGCTCCTTGGCAGCAGCACCTAAGGCTGATTTTTCCCCCCAGAATTTGGGTTACAGCATAAATACTTGCCCTTACTTTTGGAACTTGGGCTCCAATCCTGCAAAGCTACTTCCTAGTATATTAAATTTGTAGTGTCCTTCCTCCCTGTCTGTAAGGTGGCGGCAGTGGAGCTTCTTGCCTCTTTGGGCTGTAGCAGTTTTCAGCAAGAGGATGAGGTAGGGCCTGATGTGAGTAGGGTGAGTAGTACTTCTCCAGTGCTGCTATGACTCGGGTGATTGCTCCTTCCTTCCAGTGTCACTGTTGAGTTGCGGAGAGCTGTTTTCTTACTTGACCTACTGCCCAACAGCAGTGGTTAAAATTACCTGATAAGTGTAATTATAAAAGTTAAAGCCAGATGGACGGTTGTGGCGCACGCCTTTAATCCCAGCGCATAGTAGGCAAAGACGGGCGGATCTCTTGTGATTTCAAGACCAGACTGATCTACAGAGTGAGTTCCGGGACAGCCAGAGCTGCACAGAGAAATCCTGTCTCAAAAAACAAAACAAAATAAAACAAAAAGTTAAGGCCAGTTTTCTCTCCTTGATAGTGTAAAAGGAGCAGGGATGGATGTGAGCATGCAGATGTCTCTGTAGTAAAAGACATTCTTTGGGCACCTCCCTAGCCTACGAGTGGGATAGCTGGTCATAAGGGAGTTCTGTGGTTTAGTTTTTTTTTTTAGAAGCCTCTACATTTCTGTAGTGGCTGCACTCACACTCCCATCACTGAGTTAAGAGTCCCTCCTTCTCCTATATCCTCACCAGTACTTATTGTCATTTTCTTCATTACCATTCTTACCAGAGTAAGATGGAGTTTCAGAATAGTTGTGATACATGTATACAATAGAATTCTATTGAGGAGTAATAAAAATAAGATTATGAAATTTTCAGGAAAATGGATGGAACCGAAAAACATTGCTTAAGTGAAGTAATCCCTTCTCAAAAAGATGATCCTACAAGATTATCTCCTATGTACAGATCCTAGCTCTGGCCGTTAAATATGCGTAGTCATGGGGGCTGGAGAGATGGCTCAGAGGTTAAGAGCATTGCCTGCTCTTCCAAATGTCCTGAGTTCAATTCCCAGCAACCACATGGTGGCTCACAACCATCTGTAATGAGGTCTGGTGCCCTCTTCTGGCCTATAGGCATACACACAGACAGAATATTGTATACATAATAAATAAATAAAATATTTTAAGAAAATGCATAGTCATGTAGGAGACATGTGGGCAAAGGCTAGGGAACTAAAAAGACTAGGGGAAAGAGAGAGTCTCTAAGGGGGAAGAACAATAGAGCAAAGTAGAAGGATTAATACTGAGGCCAGACAGGTACAGTGGTGGGTGATGCAGGAAGAGGGGGTGTGTGTGGGAGGTGAGAATCAATAAAAATTAACTAGGTGTCAAAACCCCAGATGGAAACTTATTATTTTGTAAACTAATTTTAAAAATAAAAGTGAGAGTCACAAGTTGGCTATGAGGTAAACCTGAATTCAGTCCCAAGGATCACATGGTAGAAGGGAAGAACCAACTCCTGAAGCTTGTTCTCTGGCCTCCATACATGTACTGTGTACATGCACACACATACTAAATAAATAAATGTAAAGACTTGAAAAAGTAGCTTTCATAATATCTTTATTAGGCTGCCATTTATGCTACTCCCATTAAAAAAAAGGCCAGGTAAGTGGGGGAAGTTAATGTGGAGTAAGGTAGATAGATGGTCAGTGGATAGAGCACTTGCCTCACAAGTGTGAGGGCTTAAGTTCAGATCCCCAGAATCCACATTGAACTGGCGTGTCAGTATACATCCATCACTCTAAGGATGAAATGGGAAGTGGAACATAGGAATCCCTGAAAACTTGAGTGTCAGCTTCCCTTGTTCATGCAGTGGTAAACAATAAAGAGACCAGTCTCAAACAAGTGGAAGGTAAGGATGCATACTGTGGCACACTACACCCAAGGAGTTAGAGGGGAGGTTTTTGTTTGTTTGTATAGTTCCAGAGCCTTTCACAGCTCATAGTCAAGTGATTCGGCCACTTCAGAAAATAGTCTGTTGCGTTTGAAAGAGTTAAATATACAGTTTCCATTTGACCAAGCAATTCTACATTTAGCTATCTACCTGAAAGCAGTAAAAGTATGTGGCCATTCAAACATGTGAACATGAGTGTCAGCAGTATTGTTCACAACAGTCCCAAATGGAAACAGCCCAGGTTTCTATCAGTGGTGAAGTGAAAACACAAAATGGGGTCCATCTACATGGTAGATGGTATTCAGCCTGGGCAAAAAGGTGGTGTGTTGAACCTTCAGAGTGCGGGTAAGGAAGGAGCTTCCAGACACAAAGGGTTGCACATCATGTGGTTCTGTTCGTATAAAACATTGGAGGAATAACTCTTCCGAGGCAGAGAAGTTGGAGGGAGACAGAGGGAAATAATGGCTAATGGCCTGAGGTTTGTAGGGGTGAGTATTGTACAGTTCTGTAAATGCTGAATAGTCATTGAACTATACTCTGTAAACAGGTAAGTTGTGTGCTACAAATTAATTTTTAGTAAAGCTCCATTAAAAAGAAATTAGCTATAAATGAGAGAATTTAATTTTGGAACAGTTTCTTCCCATCTCATTGCAAGCCCTGTGGATGGATTGGGCTCTAGAACCATAGCTACCCCTTCCTTCTATAGTATTCTCTGATTGTTCCTAGTTGTATGTGTGTCAGGATCCAGTGATTCCCCCCTCTTCTGACAAGGCGGGGGGGGGGGCATCAAAGACATTAGTTAAAGGTGAATGCCAATTTCCTCCTGTCCTATCCTAGTTCCTGTCATTCTTTCAGCCCTGGCTAGCCTGGTTGTCCTTAGACTTTCATCAGTCCTCTTTCCTCTGCCTCCCAGGTACTGGGATTACAGATGTGTGTCAATTTACGTGCCTACCTGGCTGTTTTTGCCCTCTATGGACCATTTTGTAACCCTTTCTAAAGGAAATAGAGCTGAGGCCTGGGAGGTAGAGAGGTTGAAAGTTTAGACCGTGGCGATACTCAGCTCTAAGTTAGGGTCTTTGGCTCATGGTCAAGTGTCTAGTACAGACTGTTGCTGTGTAAGAGGGGAAAGTAGGGCTGTAGGGACCTGAGCAGTTTGGTGACACTGAATCCTTGAATGGCCTAGTGGCCAATCCCTGGAGAAAGAAAGAACAAGATTTTTGTTGATATGTTTTATCATCCCCACTTAACTAATCTTTTTGTGTGATATATTGTCATATTTCATACTCTATTGACATAGATCTGAAATCCATCATGGCCATTGCTGTGTTGTTGTCTTGTTTTGTTTTGTTTGAGACAGGGTTTCTCTGTGTAACAGTCCTGGCTGTCCTGGAAGTCGCTTTGTAGACCAGGCTAGCCTCGAATTCACAGAGATACACCTGCCTCTGCCTCCCAAGTGCTGTGATTAAGGTGTGCACCACCACATCTGGCCTTGACTGTCAGTACTTTAATCTCAAGGATTGGAATGGAGTCCCAGCAGCAGGGCAGAAGAGGCATTCCTTGCAGTTCTTTCTATCTGACCACCCCCTAGCTTTCTGCACAGCTTGTCATTCTGTCCTCCCAATACCGATAGCATCAGTTTTTTCTCTTCTGTCTCAGAAATAAGGTGTGCCTTGTACAGGGATAAAGAATTCTTAGAGCACAATTCACCCAAACCAGGTTTATGAAGCATACTAGAGAGGACCAATGATTAAAACTGATGTGGACTAGAAGGATTGGCACTGGAAAGAAGAGGCGAGGAAAATTAGGACCCTATCCTGGGTCTCCCCATCCAGAAAGACCAGGCTTTGAACCTAGGCAAGACTGAGTATTAGACTACTATCTCTGTCCACTGGTCCCCGAGAAGCCCTGCTGGGGTTGCAGGACTCCCTCTGTTGCAGAGCTGGGCTGGGCCCTCTTAATATACCCTCCCCTGTGATATGTGCTTTTGAGCTCAAAGGCTCACCAGTTAGGGGGTCCAGCTTCAGCCATGGGAAGGCTATCATGGACCTTGTGTGGGCAAGAACCCTCTATTCTGGTACTGTGCCATCCCTGTCATCATGGTGTGTGTCTTATACACACACACACACACACACACACACACACACACACACTCTCCCTGAGTCTACATCAAGCAAGTTAGAAACTCTTGGATCATTCGGATGACCTTAACTGGAGAGAGCCTGCCTAACACACACTTGACAGATGTAACTCATGGGTTGGTGGTTCTGAGCTCAGTGTGGGTATCCGGCCTCATTCCCTGCTCTTAGACAAGGCCCCACCCTCAGCCTCAGTCAGCAGGATCTTGGTAAAAATGGATCCGATAGAGCTATAGAGGAAGGCAGACCAACTGCTGCTCCATACACTTAGTGGTAAGAAAGGAAGCCCTTCAAGTAGTAGGTCTTGGGGAATTAGGTGAGAAGTTGCTGTCTGCCCCAAAGCCTACCCACCTGTGGCTTCTGGAACAGACTGACAGTGTTTCTCTGTAGGATCTGGCAATGTAAAAAATGGGCATGATAGGATACATAGCACCCTGTCTGCTCTCCCAGAGCATCTGTGTTTGGGGGCCTTGTGAGACTAACAGTTCTGGCTTCTTTATGGAGACCTCTCACCAGCCCTTCACTTCAGTGGGATTCTCTCAATGCCTTCCTTTTCTGATTTTAGTTTTCTTTATTTTGGTGTCTTAACTGTGCATTTGTGTGTCTGTGTGTGCATGTGTCAATCCCTAGCCCTTCAAGAAGTCTCTGTAGGGCTCCTTAAAGCCATGGTATGTTTAGGTGTGGGCCTTTGGGTCTATTTCCCAGCCTCAGAGCTAGGGCTCAGGGTTGTGGCTCTATTCTGTTCACCTGTCTTTAAAAAAAACAAAAAACAAAAAAACAAAACAAAAAAACTCACCTTGGTATTGAATCTGAGACTAGGATCTTAGCCTCCTATTCTCCCCAGCAGTCTCCAGTGCAAGCCAGGACACTGCTCTCCAAGGAGGAGGTGAAATCCAGCTAGGTATCCTCTAAAAAGTCCAACTTGGTCTTTCCTACCATGGATGGGTGGATAGGAAGTAGTACTTGAGGGCCAAGGACTAAAGGACTGCTGGTGGCTGTGGAACCTGACACTACCTCTTTTGAATGACTTTTTTGTACTTGCAGCCTACCACCCTCCCTCAGGGCACCATCAACATGAACCAGTGCACAGATGTGGTGGACGGGGAGGCTCGTACTGGGCAGAAGTTCTCCCTCTGCATTCTGACGCCCGACAAGGAACATTTTATCAGGGCAGAGACCAAGGAGATCATCAGTGGGTAAGTTGCCCAGACCCACAAGAAGCACTGTCTGCTTGTCCACTCAATTCTGCAGACTCCAGGGCTGCTGAGTGTTCTTTTTTTTAAATATTCATTCGTTTGTTTGTTTGTTTGTTTGTTTATTATGTATACAATATTCTTTCTGCATGTATGCCTGAAGGCCAGAAGAGGGCACCAGACCCCATTACAGATGGTTCTGAGCCACCATGTGGTTGCTGGGAATTGAACTCAGGACCTTTGGAAGAGCAGGCAATGCTCTTAACTTCTGAGCCATCTCTCCAGCCCCCTGAGTGTTCTTCATAATTCTTCACTGGTTGGTGCCCACCACCACCATCACCACCACCACCACCACATACGCCCGCTCACACATCCTATGTAGCACTGAAAACTTCAGGTGATGCATATGCATGTATTTTCTCAGTGATGAACCCCATCATCTTATAAGGCTGAAAGAGGACAGATGTGTCAAACCTTTTGAAGAAGTCAATCTGGGGTTGAAGGGAACAGACTGTAGCACAGGGTAGAGGGAGTGAGGACCAATGGTTTGAGCGAGTACAAGGCCACTGGGAAAACTGCCTTCCTTTAACATGGGCTGTATCTCTAGTGAGGCTGGCTGTTCAGGAAGTCAGCCAATACTGGTCAGGGAATATCCTTTGCTGAGTGACTAAGAATTCTCCTTTTCAAGCTTCTGCAGACAGTGTGGAGGAGTGCTTTGTGTGTCTTCCTGAGTTTGACTCAGAACATCAGATTTAAGGATTCCAGGGGCTTCTGATGAGCCTTTACTCTATGTCAAGGAATCAGATTGTCAGAAGCAGGGGAGCAGTCAGGTGTGAGTGGCCTTCTGTCCTCCTGGCTGTACCTGCTGTTATCTGGCCCGATCCAATACACCTGTCCCAAGTGAGTTTTCCTAGGGACGCTCACCGTCCTAGGCTTGGATCTAAGGAAGACCCCAGTGGCATTTGGGATTGAAAAGGAAGTCTGAGGTTTTTCAGGACAAGCTGGGAGTATCTGGAACTGGGTTACTGATGCCATGTGGTTCAGAGAGGTGATGTTTAGCATCTGTCTGAATGATCCCTTTGAGAACTACCTTGGGGTCCTGGCTTTACTCTGAGACACTCTCCTTGGTCATTTCTCTGTTGTCTTCTTTTGTCAGCATGTACCATGGTGACCTGCTAGGTAGACATGGTTATTGATGATCATTAACTGACCAAGGTTCCAGCAAGCAGCCTGTAGTTTCAAAATTGTGTATGCTAACTAATACTCCCCAAGGTTCACAGCTTATTGGTAGGTCTGTGTCACAGCCATAGTTATAGCAGGCCACCCGAAGCTCTTTCTCTCCTCTCCTTCCTGAAAGCCCTCTTCTGACCCAAGCAGCAGCTTCTGTAGTCTTGCCCACATTCTGGGATCTTTGGTACCCATAGAAATTAGGCACGACACAAATGTTCCAAGAGCAAGTGCTTTTCCTCATTTTCTCTGTCTCCTCTAATGGCGATTCCCTCTCCAAGGCTTTCGTGGCTCTTCATCTCTGTACTCCAGGCCCCCTTGGCCTACATGCTCTGGTCACATCAAAACCAGTTCCTAAGGAGAAGATACTTTCACCAAATTGGATGGGGAAAAGCAGAGACATCTACCACCTACTCAGCCTTCCTCCCTGCCCCCCCCCCCCCCAGATTGGCTGAAGGAAGTAGGTGGTTCGTTCTCTAGTTCTCTCATGCCATGAGTGACTTCCAGGCTGCTGAGACCATACTGACACAGCTTCTCCAGAGGATTGATTGGGGCTCGTGTTTGCTTTCTGGCTCACCCAGAGGCTAGGATTCTTTACTCCCTGCCCTGCCATCAGCTCTGCCCACTCTCTCATTCTTACTGACCTAGCTCTGTCTTTGGGAACTGAAGAAACTTGGTACCCACCAACCTCATGTCACTAACTGATCCCCATCTCTTCACTGGATTGTTGTTCTTCACATTTCTAAAATGTCTGAGGAGTATGTTGGATACATCCCACTGGGCTTCCTTGACAGAGTCACATGTTGCTGAGTATGGCTGCAGACACCTGAAATTCCAGATTTGGGATACTAAGGCAAGAAGTTGAGACTAGGTCCTGAGAATAGGGTCAGTAATGGAACAGTGATGTCCCTCCATTCCGTAATGCCTTTGATGGACCATGCCTCTTTGTCAGAATAGAGAAGTCTTCTTGCTTTGAGCCCATGGTGGCCATGGAAGGGTCATTGCCTCATACAGCCTATACTTTACCTGCCTTGCTCTGTGATAGAGTCTCACCCAACTTCTGCCCTCTGATTTGGGGTAACTGCTCAGTATTACTATTGAGACCACTTAATAGGTCTCTCCAGAAAGGGCACCTAAGGGATGGAGGTCTCTACCACTCCAGCAAGGCCTGGAGTCATGGATCCTAAAAGCCAGGGATTTACCTGGTGCTATTTCTCCTCTCTTTGCAGGTGGCTAGAGATGCTCATGGTGTATCCCAGAACCAACAAGCAGAACCAGAAGAAGAAACGGAAAGTAGAGCCACCCACCGCACAGGTAGGCTGGTTGGCCTGTCCCCTAGTGGAGCTGGGCCTGGGAAGAAGTGAGGGCAAGAGAAGGGGGAAAGGTCTGGCTAGGGCTGAGGTGGTCACAACTTGCATGTCGCCTCCTCCCTTATACTTTACTGCTTATACTTTAGGAGTCATAGGCCATATGTCATCCTCTCTAAATCACTAAGCAGAATAGCCTGCTAGAATGTCCTGGGCTGTCTTCAGGAGGTTTCAGGCCTGACGGCAAATGCCAAGCAATAGCAGCTTAGCTTATGACCCTTCCCCTGCCCATCCTGTCAACCTCCGGGAAGGGCAAAGTGGTCTATTCTTTTGACACAGTCAAAGGAAAGAAGGGTCCCTGCTTTGACTGTGACCAGAGCTAGGTGACTGGGGCAGTCCTTCCCTTCCTCCCACTGTCCCACTCTTTCTCATTCCCCTCCCTCTTCCTAGATGGTATTCTGGGCTCATGGGCAGAAGGGCTCTGCCCCCATTCTTGCTGTGTTCACCACACCCTTGGGCTCTGGAAGGGTAAAATCACCATTCTGAATTTCCAGCAAGGCCTTTGGCTAGGGTGGTTGTAGGTACTTAGTGTTCATCTTTTTCCCTCTGTACCAAATGTTGCCCTCACCAGGGTTTTGACCTACATTAGATAATTAAGCTAGTCCTGAAAATGAGCAAGATAGGTCTTCTGGGCATCACAAAGCCAGGGTCCTGTGGAAGCAAAGAGAGGCTGGTCTGGTCCCCACATCCCTAGGACTATTGTGGACAGTTTCTCTTCCTAGCAGGGTGCAGCTAGGCCTGCCCTCCATTGACCACCATCCATCCTGTATATCATCTTTACCAAAGATGCCCAGAGAGCAGTGCCCCCAACTAGAAGTCATTAAAACATGTAATCAGAGAAATGAAAATATGCAGTCAGTTTCCGGGAAACTGAAAGTAGAACCTTCTGCTATGGAGCAGCAGTTAATGCTCAAATCCCCCAAGCTGCCTGGTTTGAGGGGAAAAAGTCCTGGCTGAATAACAGTGGTTAGGGTTACGCCTTGTTTCCATGGTGATGCCTTGGAAACACTGCAGCACAGAGCTTCTGCCTCCAAATAAGGTAACTCTCTATGTACAGGAGACAGCTTGGGTCAGGCTAGAAATTTGGATGTGTCCCCTCCCCCACAACTTTGCCCCTTCCAAGTGATGCTGCCCTGTGACTAGACTCCAACTCTCTAGCAAATAGAAAGAGCCCTATGATCCCAAGACAGGGAAGTCACCCCTTCCCCGAGGCTATGCCTCAGAGCCCAGGCACTGAGTTCCCAGCCTCTTCCATCAGTGTTATGGCACTGCCTCTCTCCTTCTCTACAACTGACCTCTGGTTGGCCTCAGGAGAGAGACAAGGACTGCATTTGGATTGAAGTTTCTGGGTACACCCCACACACAGCCTGCTGCCAGAGGCATTTGTGTGGCCCTTATGGTTCTGTGGGTGAGCATGAAGCTCTATTTCCTCCTCTCTCCATGGGCCTGCACAAGCCCAGAAGAGTTTTGGTTTAGACCACTGAGAACTGGAAGCCTTGGTTTCTGCCGTGTCTAACTAACTTCAGCTTGTTCCTAAAGAGGTGCCGGCCATCATACATATGCTCTTGAAGAGAAGGCCTAAAGTAGAGGGGAACAGGAGTACCCCAAAGGCATGGCCATAGCAAGAGTCCCCTAGCTCTCCCCAGGTCTATTGCCCACATGGAACTTGGGAGAGTGGCTCTCTTCTCTGACCACCCCCGTTCCCCCTCCCCCACACACAATTCCCTGCCAAAGCTCTAGGCCTTTGGCAAAGACCCGGGTGATGCCCTTGCTCTGTATCTGGATATGTTGAACATTCCCTGTCCTTCCTTCCCTAGGATTCTTGGTTTCTGTAGGGCTTCCGCTGCCCTCTATTTCAAAGCAGGACCCTTCCTCCTCACTGTGGCCCCTCTTCCATTTTCATGCCAGAGAAGTAGAAAAAGGTACCCCTCAAGGAGGAGCTTACTTCCTTTTTTCTTGGCTCTAGAAGCTCTTCTGAGTGCCTATGATAGCAGCCAGGGTTCATTACCGTGTTAACAGCAGAAACATGACAGCTGGCTACTGAGGATTTGGTGCAGTGAACCTAGGTGCCTGCAACCTTTGCTAACCCAGGCTGGCTCTGTGCAGTGTGTGCCTCTACAACCCTTTGTGTGTCCACATCCACCCAGTTATATTTCTCATCCCTGCTCAAAAGAAAAAGTGAATGAAAAATAAAGACATAAAAAGGAAAGAAAGAACATGGCTCCTAGTTATGGTAGAAGAAAGTTTATTATAGATACATGGGAGAGCATAGCCAGAGGCAGAGACATCTGGGAGAGTCCAGAGTAGACATGGTAGACATGAGCAGACTGAGCTGAGCCATTGGCCCTGGGGGTAGGGGGAGGTATGATGATGACAAGGTGCAGAAACCAAAGGTACGAAAGAGGTGGAATAACCAAAATGGCTGTACTATATATATAGAAAAGAGCCTCTGGGGGAAGGACAGCCCAGCCTCTGGGCTGAAGAAGTTTAGGGTAGGGGGTGGGGTATACCACCTGTACCCTGTAACTGGAAGGGACTGAGGGATGCTGGGAGAACCTGAAGGCCAGGTCTGCTTTGATATGTTAAATAGGTACCTCAGCAATTTGTCTCAGGGTTTGAAACTTAATCAGAGGATCTTGCCAAAGGATAGGGGAACTTTTACCCATCTTCCAGAAGACAGAATACTGTTATAAAGGAGAAAGAATAAGCTCCTTGTGGGTCAGAGGTGTGGGTCAGGCCCAATTCTGTGGCATGAGACCAGATGGGAGTGGAAGGTAGATAATTATATATCACCACCTCTTTGTGGCAAGATAGTAATTGACTAAAACCATCCTCTTGGCAGCCCCCTCAGCAGTATGAGTGGTTGGGCACAGGACAAGAGTGGATACTGCAGGGCAGTTGAGATTCCCATCCTTTCCTTATCTGAGCTCAGCATCTAAAGAGTCCAGCTCTCTTATTACTTAGAAACTAGATTTTTGCGTCTTTTGAGTTTAGCCTACCCCCCACCCCCACCCCCAGACCCCTTTTGCTCAGGGCCATATTGCTTCTGTGCCCTGGGAAAACTGGGAAATGACTTGGGCTACCAATAAAGAACAGCTTGTGCATGAGAACAAAGTGTGCATGTGACAGGTGTGAATGTGCAGGCTTGAGTGGGATGGTGTGTCTTACATGATTCCTGATGCTAGTCACAAAATGTCACAGACTGAGAGGCTGAAACAATAGACACTGTTGTTTTCTCAGAATTCTGGAGACAAGGAAGTACAAGGTTAAGGTGCCAACTTCCTAGTTCTCTCACACATGTAGAAGGACCAGTGTAGATAGCTTGGACCTCTTTTATAGGATACTGATTCCATTAAAGAGGAATGACCTAACCATATCCTAAAGGCTTCACCTCCACAAATCATCAACATGGGATAGGATTTTTGTTGTTGTTATTGCTGTTGTTTTGTTTTTTAAGATAGGATTTCTCTGAGTAGTCCTGGCTGTCCTGGAACTCTCTCTATAGACTAGGTTGGCCTCAAACTCAGAGATCAGCCTACCTCTGCCTCCTGAGTACTGTGATTAAATGTTTGTACCACCACTGCCCAGCCATGGGATAAGTTTTCCTTATGTGGATGAGCAACTGTTCAGGCCTTAGTGTTGTCTTATTTCAGTAACTCTTCCACATAATCCCTGCTATTTCATTCAAGTTTAAGAGAGAGTAAGACCACAGGGTGCTATGGAATCTACTTTCTGCATTGACCCCAATGATCTTGATTGCAGTGGGCCTCTGTCAGAAGAGTGTTCTTTTTTGCCTTGTCCTGTCTCCCTTTGTTTATGTCTCAAGTGCCTGAGGGTTTAGGAATGGTAGACTCTAAATCAACTCCTGTGGACTCACCCTTAATAACTGGGCTGCTATTCTAGGCACTGTCTAGCAATATACAGAGTTTCTGCATGCTTGATGACATGGCGCTGGTAGAAACCCAGGATCTTCTCTTTGCAAGGCCCCTTGGGCAAGACACTGTGGTTCCTCAGAGAACAATCAGGAAAAGAAAAGCTTTCCATTCTCCAACACTATTTTACTGGCCTTGTATTCCTTGTAATTTAGCAGCCAGGAATGATGAGCTAGCCTGGGCTATGTGCTCATATGCTGCCACCCCCCATTGTTATCTCTCCAGGAGCCTGGGCCTGCTAAGATGGCTGTCACGAGCAGCACTGGTGGTAGCAGTGGCAGCAGCAGTAGCAGCATTCCCAGTGCCGAGAAAGTTCCTACCACCAAATCCACACTCTGGCAGGAAGAAATGAGAGCCAAAGACCAGCCTGATGGGAACAGCCTGAATCCAGCTCAGAGTCCCAGCCAAAGCCTGCCTCCTGCTGCTTGCACCCCACGGGAACCAGGGCCAGAAAGCAAAGAAGGTGAGCAGTAGCTGATCAGCCGTGGACCCACTGTTGCAGTGATCCATCTTGTACTGCCGGAGTGGGACCCCATCCCGTGGGCAGGAATGACACTGGGAATATGATACAGGAGCTCAGTCATAGGGCCTGAACTTTTCCTCCCTCTGTACTTCTCTATATCAGTTCTGGGTAGCCCTGGCTTAGCATGACTGGGTTCCTGCCTTGTGAACTTCAGCTTGGCCTCTCCACCCCATCTGTGAAGGAAAAAGGTGTAGCACCTACTCTGTCGGCCTCGGGAGAACTACAGACACTCTGTTCTGCCTATATGAGGAAGCCTCTGTTCCTGTCCCACAGGTTCCTATTACATTAGCTCTTAGAACCCACTAGGTTAGTTGCCGCCTGTCTTTAAAGAGGTAGCAGTTAGGGCAGTACTGCCCCTCTCCTCATTGTTACGTTCTTGCTCAGCCCCTGGCTAGGAGGAAGAAGGGCCAGGGAAGAAGCTATTAACATTACTGTGCCCTCTCCTCTTAGTATGCTGTGATGCCTCAGCAGAACTAAAGTTTCTTTTGCTGCCTCCCTCAATCTGAGTTCTTTAACATATACACCAGTCCACAATCCTTGTGCTCCACTTCATGCCAACAAAAGCCCTCCTCCCTGCCTTGAAAATGTATTAAGAGCCTGAAAGGTGTCTTGTTTGTTGGTTTCCTCCTGTGGTCTGGTTAAAAAAAAAAAAAAAAAAAAAAACTATCGGTTAGGATGGAGTCCTGCTTCCCCACCAAAACTGTACAAAAGGCCTACTTACCAGCCTGACTGCAAGTGACCAGACTGGAGTAAAGGCAACACAGATGGATGATCCTTTTCTGCCTACAGTGCTCTCCTTCCACCTCTACCCCATATTGTAGCTGTGGAGTGTGAAGGTGGATGGTGTTGAGGCATCTATCTCCTAGTTGATCATGTGTGGGCTTGATCATGTGGAAAGTTATCATGACAGAACTGGCAGCAGTCTGAGCAAGCTTCCTCTTCTCTTCCAGATGAAAGCACCATGAGTGGGGACCGTGTGGATAGTGGTCGGAAAGTACGGGTAGAGAGCGGCTACTTCTCCCTAGAAAAGGCCAAGCAGGACCTGAGGGCTGAGGAGCAGCTGCCTCCACCACTCTCTCCACCCAGCCCCAGCACCCCACACAGCAGGTATGGTTGTCCTGGATCACCTTCACAGGAACTCAGCCACCCCCTTCATTCCCCAGGTCTTCCAGCCCCAAGTCGCATGGTCTACAGCATCTGCCCTGACAGCATGGGTGAGGCCAGCAGGCCGCCCAACCACATGGACTCCAGCAATGCTGGGGGGTGGGGAACAGAGATACTGGGGAGCACCTTTGCCTTTAAAGCCAGCAGGCAGTATGCCGCCCTGGCCGACGTCCCTAAGGCCATCCGGATCAGCCATCGAGAAGCCTTCCAGGTGGAGAGAAGGCGGTTGGAGCGTAGGACTCGGGCCCGGAGCCCTGGCAGGGAAGAGGTGGCCCGTCTGTTTGGCAACGAGCGGAGGTAAGGAGGATGCTGGAGGGCTAAATTCATGTATGCATACATAACACTCACGCAAGTGTACCTCAGGAACATGATTTATGTTTAGTATGTGGAGCACTTTCTCTCCGGGCCCTGGACTGCGGCACCAGTTCTCAACTCAGCGCCTGATACAGGACTAAGTGCCTGCGGGATGGCTGCTCTAGGTTGGTGCTTCCCAGATAAGGCCGTAGGTGGCTGAATCTTACTCTTGGACTACTTCTGTTCTCGGAGAAGACTCCCAGAGCTACAGTTAGGAACCAGCCCCTCCTTATGCTGACAGTTCTACAGTAGGCAGAGAGGGCAACACAGGTTCTTCCCACGAGGATACAAAAGGCAGCCTGAAAAGCTCCAGGTGTCCCAAGTACCACGCGCCCTCTGGACTTTGCTGACATGGCTTCCCACCAGCGGCAGAAATGTAGCGCTTACTGCTGAAAAGATACGGCTCCTGCTGCTTTTCCCTTGCCCTGCTGTCCCAAGCTTGGAGCTGTGCCCACACCCACCCACTCCCAAATTCTCTGTCACATCTGTGAGCTGGGTTTTGTGTCCATGCCAGTTTTCTTACCTAACACCAGACAGATTTTAAAGGCCCATCACTATCCCCAGGAAAGGTTAGAAACACATGTGTCTATTTTGCTTGGGGGGGAAAGCCAGTTTTTGCTAGGTTTACAAAGACGTTCTCTTTCAGAAAAGCAACTCCAGAAATATCCTGACTGTCTTCCCTGCCCTGAGTGCGGGCTGATGGTCAGTCAGGGTTAGGAGCAAGATGAGATTGGGAAGGACTTTCTTTCTCTTGTCCTCTTTCACAATTCACAGTTAGTTTAACACCCAACCCAGCTTGTTCAAATGGCTTATGGATCTTCAGGTAGACAGTGGACACTGAATGCTACATGGCTCCCTGGCATTCCGTATAACTGACTACCTTCACAGTCCAATGGTGGCTCAGTAAGGCACCTATTCCCCTTGATTCGTGGACATGAAAACTGAGGCTCAAAAAGTTGGGTGACCTCCTACCATTCATAATGAATAATAGCAAATGATAGGCCTTCAGCAGAAAGTCCTTTCCCATGTTAGGACCCAGGACCAGAGCTCATGATTCCTTTTAAGCATTTGGGATAACAGGGGTAAAAGGTCTTGCTAACAATTAAGGAGGCCTGCAGGGTGGGTAGGGGAGGGTTTGCACTGGCTAGTGGACAGACTATGATCTAGTGATTCCAAAATGGGGTTGACTATACCTTAAGTTAGTGCCAGGCCAGAGTTAACAATTCGCACACCTGCTTGGCTTGGCCTCTTGTCAGAGAACTTAATTTTGAAAGCATTCTTGTCTGCCTGCCAGAGATAGATGCAGTCTCAAGGCTTTATTCCTGCATGTTCTTTGCCACTGTGGGAATGGGTTTCCTCTGGTGTTGGTACTGGACTACTTCTGCACATTACCCCTGTAACTATCCCTTTCTGAATGATCTCGCTGGTTGGTGTTGCTCTTTGAGGACCAAGTAGTCCACCTAGTACTGGACTGGATCCTTGTCCCTGATAGGTTAGGGTGACAAGATGTCAGCCACTTTGCATTTAGTGGTAGCCAAGACAAACCTGCCTCACAGCCAGGCAGTTGAAATCTTAAAGTTAGTTCTGGAAACCTTGGTAGGCCTGTAAGAAGCCCCACCTGAGAGGAGCAGCAGCTCTGAGCTTTGAATTTACTGTTGAGACTTCAGAGCCTTTGAGGAGTTCTTAGACAGTTCGTAGGCCTGTGTCTGTTAAGTGTGGGAAAGCTGTGGTCCTTACAACACTGTTAATAACTAACAGAAAATAACCCCATCCCCTAGGAACCCTGGCCCCTCCATCTTCCCGTGTGAGATCTACACCTATCAGTTCCACCTGAGTGAGGCAGATTCTGTGACATCTCTGTTACTTCAGAAACACCAGCTTAGCAACAGAGAACCAGTTAGTTATACAGAAGTTGCCCAAGCCCATGGTCTCACAGCATCTTTTGGTGTCCATATCAAGCAGCTATAGCAAGTGCCTCCTATTTTTTATGCTGGCTACTCTGCTTGGAACCCTACAAACCCATATCATGCATGCCACCCTGGCCTGACACAACCCTCCTATTCTGGGGTCTGAAGTCCTCTAGCCAGATACAGTGCTTTCAGACCAAGAAGCAGCAATAGCCCCGAGGGCTGTGGCTATCCAGATCTTCCTGCAGCAGTCTGGCTGTGCAAGACACCTTGGCTGCACTTCAGCAGCTGCTTAGCTTAACTGCTCTCACAGTCCGCCTCCTTCCCTAGGCCTCTGTAGGCCAGCAGGCTAACCCACACCAGTCTTTTAACAGTTCTGAGCGTGGAAGCAGAGCGCCCAGAAGCCCTCCTAAATCCTGGCTGCCTGCCCTTGGCCTCTTAACTTCCTTGAGGAAAAGCCCTCTCAAGGTAGATTGTAGTGATCCCTAAAAAGAGAATTTTCTGGGAGGAACCTTTATCACGTCCCCTTAGCTCCTCGCCACTCTTTCAGAACAAGTCATGCCATTCTGAGGGAGTAAGATGTCCCTAGGAGAGCACACCTCAGGTTTGGTGAGAAGGTTGGTCCTCCCAGCAGGTTTAAATCAGCTCTCAGACCTCAGGTAGGCAGCCCAAGCCTTTTGCCTAATCCTGCCACAGTGTCTCCTCAGGCTATGGGGTGATCATGGGTTTTTCTCTTCAGCCATTACCTTGGGATTTTGCTGCTTTAAATCTTTAGATAACTTTGATTTATCATGATTTGAATTTTAAAAGCAGTCTTTTTCTGTTCATTCATTTCCCAGCCTTGTTTTCTTTCAGGTCTTGCCCTCTCCACCCTCTGCTGTGTCACTGTGGCGTTCGCGCCATCTCCACCTGCTTCGCTTCCATCTCAGCTCCGTCGTCTCAGCCGCAGACCACCTGATGAGGCCGCTGGCCTTTCACATGAAATCAACTGCTTTGTTTTGTTTTGATTTTGATTCCTTTTAATGTTAGCAGAAACTGTTAATTCACGGGCCTTTATCTTGCTAAATTTTGAGCACCCCATGTGGGGCACAGTGTGCGTAGAGGTGGTGGTTGATGTTTTTTGTGTCTGACTCAGGGAGGTTACCTCGGTACCAAGCAGTATGAGTCCAGTGGTGGGGCAGGGCCAGTGCAGGCCCAGTGTGGAAGGGTTCTGTTGCTGCTCCAGCCCACCGTGAAGGGGGGGTACAAATGGAGCTCAAGTAGACTGAATCTGTACCCAAAGTTGTATCAGTACTTTGCGAAGGGTGCCTCACATGCCAGCAGGAAGGCTAGCACTGGAGCCCAGTGAGGTAGGCCAGGTGTGCAAGGTGACTACAGGACCCCCTACTGGACTTGAGACCTAGCCCACCTTGGAAACAGGGAGACTCTGGTTTAGCAGCTTCATATCCTCTTTTGTAGGAGGTCCCAGGTAATTGAGAAATTTGAGGCCTTGGACATTGAAAAGGCAGAGCACATGGAAACCAACATGCTGATTATGACCACTCCATCAAGTGACACTCGTCAGGGCCGCAGTGAGAAACGGGCCATCCCTAGAAAGCGGGTGAGCTCCAGTGTGGGCTAAGTGGGGCCTTTGGCAGCATGGCTTGGGTCTGGGGAACACACTGTCCTACATGCTCTGAGTCCTATACTTTACCAGGGACATATTTATTCTGGGCCTCCACTCTTCGTTCTCCTCCAGTTAGCCTCTTGAGCACCAGCCTGTCTTCCTCATCTCTCCCTCCTGCAGCATCAGCCTTCTGTGCCACAGGATGCTTCAGTGAGTTTTAGATCCCAGGTGCAACTAGCACAGTTTCTTCCCACTGAGGCCACAGGAACAAAGCCAAATATGACACCTTTCCTTGTTTTGTTTTTGGAATGACAAGTGTACCCTCATTCTCTGCTTGGCCCGCAAGGTCCATCAGACCTCAGCAGACCTCCTCCTCCCAGACTCCTCCAGCTTCTTGCCCACCTGCCTCTTCTGTGGCCTGCTGTACCCAAGTCCTTCTTTACAGTTCTTTGTTGCTCACGAAATGCCTGCTCTCTTCTTCTATAACCTGAGAAGCTGCAAAATTGGGTAGAGCCAGGACATTGATGACCAGAAAAGGCTGCTCCACTGACCCAAGTATGCCAGGACATGGGTCATCCCAGAATCTGCTGTGGGGCCTAGACAGAGTACTGTCCCACTCAAGGAGGGATGAACTACCCAACATGTTGCCCCTATGCCTACCCAAACTGTCCTGGGCCATACTGATGGGTGGCTGCTCTCTGCCACAGGACTTTGCCAGTGAAGCCCCCACAGCTCCTCTCTCAGATGCTTGTCCCCTGTCTCCACACCGAAGAGCCAAGTCATTGGACAGGAGGTCCACAGAATCCTCCATGACGGTGAGCCCAGGCTTCGTGCCAAGTTCTCTGGAGATCTGTGCCACTACCACTGCTGCTTCTGGCCACTCTGGGCCACTGTCCATTTATGTCTATATGTTCACACCGGTCCTCCCTCTGTGCCACCCTCATGCCTGTGAGTGCCCCACTGGTCTGCAACCCATTGGAAACTGACCATTCTTCCCCTCCTGGGCCCAACAGGACTGGGAGCCGTGTGGCACCCTGAGTAGCACATGGAAGTCTCTGTGCACAGGAGGCTGCTGGGCCAATTCAGATGTGAAGCCCAAGCTTGACTTCTGCTGTCCTGCTTTTGGTGTTTGTTTTTGTTGGCACTTTGGAACAGGAGCAACACTGTACTGACAATTTGTCCCATTTGAGAGTATGTACAGGAATGAAGCTGCAGACAAAGTTCGGCCTGGTTTCTCAACAGTCTACAGCCTCCCTGGAGACAAGGCACACTCACCAGCTCTCATTCCCCAGGCAGAGCAGTTTCTTTGTCAACTCAGCTGGTAGCCACTTCTCCTGGCAACTACCAGAGGCCCAGGGAGAAAAGACCCACAGGGACCAACCTCCACCATTCCCTGAGGCAGGCACAACAGCAGTGACAACCACAGCAGAAAGTTTAAGAGTCTCTCATAGATCCGCAGCTCAGCAGGGGAAGCCAGAAAGACAGTGAGCAGGCCTGCATCCCAAGTCTCATGAAGCAGCAACAACTGTGCACACCAAAAAGGGATCTCCTTTTGTACAGGTCTCTGTCCTGGGGCATCCTAAATTGTCTCCATTTCTGTTGATACTTCAAACAATTCTTGTAGAAGGAAGTCTTATGAAGCATGGGTTACAGCAAGGCTCCACAGAGGGATGCCTCATCTACCGTGGTCTGTTGGGGCAAGGCAGGAGTCTACTATGGCCTCTCCACAATGGAGCAGGAACTCCCAGGATGCCTGTCCTTATTGTTGTCATTTCTCTGGATCACTCCCTGTCCTTGGAGTAGTAAGAGACATCAAAGCCAGTTTCTGATCAGGACAGCTGTGGAAGACCTAAGCGCTGGGGACCACAGAAGGGGTGGCTGGGGTCTTCAAAGCCTTGCCTTCCAGGTGTACTATGTAGCAGATGAGAACCAGTCCCCAGCAGAATGCAGGCTGCTCCTAAGTAGAGCCAGCACCCACTCAGGTCTGCTGGTAGACCCTGACCTACCTTCCTGTATAGGGAATAAGACTGAACTTTCTCCTGGTAGAAGAGCAGCCTGAAAGTTGGACAAGGTTGCTGCTACTGTTTTCTCCACCCCAGGCATGGTCTGCCTCTCAGGCTTCTGGCCTTCAGTCCTTCTGCAGCCTCCGCGGGAGCTTTTGGATTCCCCTTTCAGCTGTTACTGCAGGTGTCCCCCTGTACATTTGGTGCATGGGAACTCTCCATTGGGGCCTGTTCTTTGCCCCAAGGCAGGATGCACACAAGCCCTGGATAAGCTGGAATAGAGATCTCAGAGCAACCAGGCAGCCTGTGTTCCTGTGCCTAAGTTAAATGAGGCTGTACTCTCTCTCCTTGTCCCTCAACTCCCTTCTCAGGGACATAGGCCTCTGGGCAGCAATGTTGGGGCAAAAGAGTGGGCAGGCTTATCTGGTAGGTGGTAAAAACTGTTTCTGGTGCTGCTTCATCTAGATGAAAACAACCCAGTTGGACATGGTTTGTCCATCACTGGGGACCCGTGGTGGTTTCCCTTGAGCTGTTCTTTTTTCTTCCTCAGCCTGACCTACTGAATTTCAAGAAAGGCTGGCTAACCAAGCAGTATGAGGATGGCCAGGTGAGTATGTGTGTGTGTGTGTGTGTAAGTGCTGAGGCCTGGAGGACTGGGGAACAGGTGTAAGTCCCAACTTGTCTTGTCCCTGGCAGGGTCTTTGAGCCTTGATTCATGTCCTTGGCCTACGAACATCCTACAGTACTAGCTCCTAAAAGTTCTTAAGAGTCTAGGTTTCCCCAGAGGCAAGACCAACCAGTGTATGGCTTTGGGCTGGCTTGAGTATCCATTCAAGACAGCCGTATGGGCAATCACATAGGGCTGCAAAATCCTTGTGTTTGAAAAAAAACAGCTCAGTTTTAGGGGTGCCATTAGCCCCTGAGAATTGTGAATATTATCAAGTCCAAACAAGAAGAGTCATTTGTAAGCCCCACTTTGACCTGGAGCATATTAGGTCCTTGCCTTAGAGGCCCATAAAAACCCCTCTACTATCTTAGCTCCTTTTTGCCTTTGGAGACTATGCCAAAGCATCCCCTCTTTCTCCTTTTTCCATCATATCAAATGCCCTTGGCTTTGCCTGAAGACTCAAGTTCCCTTCCTCAGAGTGAAGATTGGGACTTTAGCAGGTTAGTTTGTACCTGCTGACACAGTGGGGCTCACACATCTGGTCTATCAGCCAAGTGGTGTGCCTCTCAGCACCCTTTTCACAGCCACCTTTCTGTGTGATAGACCCAGCAGAAAACTGTCTGCAGGCTCTGAAGTTAGGATGAAGGACTGCACAGCACCAGTCACCTACTACACCCTGGGCTCAGAGCTGGCCGAGGCCCACAATTCTCCACTGCCTCATTGTTGGAGTGCATCTTAACCAGGGCCTCCCTGAGGTCATGAGTGCATGGCTGCCTGCCAGAACAGTCATTTGTTTGTTGCCTGCTTTACCTGTGCTCTCCAGAATGCCTAGATTTAGCTGGGGTCAAAGAGGAGCAGTAGGTATGTTGCAGAATAGTTGGATGTTTATTTTTCTCTCCTTTAGTGGAAGAAACACTGGTTTGTCCTGGCCGATCAGAGCCTGAGATACTACAGGGATTCCGTGGCTGAGGAGGTGAGAAAACTGCAAGACAAAACTGGTATCTAAACGTACAGGGCTAAAATGTATCTGAAAAGGTGGCCTATTGCCTCGGGTGTCAGAGTCTCAGTGCACACAGTTGATCCAGCTTTGATAGCAGAACTTTTTCCCACTATAGGCATTGTGGTCATCCTCTGAGGCCTTGAATTGGTTTTCTTGGTATAATGGCTTTTGGTCAGTCTCTTTTCTGTATTCTTTCAAGAACAATGAAGTGGAACTGGAGTGATGGCTCAGCTATTAGGAGAATTTGTTTTTGTAAAGGACCTGGGTTGGTTTCCAGCACTTACATAGTGGGTCACAGCCATCTGTAACTCCAGTTCTAGGGATCTGATGCCTTCTTCTGACCTTCACAGGCTTCAGGTGCACATGTTATACACTGGCATACACGCATGCAAATAAATACTCATTATAAATCCAAAGATTTGAACTAAAACAATTAAATTAGTACTCAGGGTGAACTCAGGTCTAGTTTTGTCTTTGCTTTTTAGCAAAAGGGTTGTGGTGAATTCAGTCACTGGACAAATTAACTTAGATCTTGTTCTACCTTGTTGTGGTAGAAAAACTTACATTAAAATATATTTTTTGTGTGTGTTAGGGCATAGGGGAAAACACTGTGCCATGGGACATTAGTGGATGCCATAGGACAACTTGTGGGAGTCAGTTCTCTCCTTCTACCATGTTGGTCCTAGGGATGGACTTGGCAGGAGGCGCTTTTATCTGATGAGTCATTTCCTTACCACCCCTGGAACAACTAGAAGGGGTGCTTTTCTTTACCTACCAAAAAGTCTTTTGAACAACCTGACAAATCTGTGTTCTGATTTTTCCCTGCTAACTTCATCTGGTATCCTTCAGAATCACCCATCCATCTTCAAGAATCTCACAATTGCCATGCTATGCTTGTATAATAGAAAAAGGAAAAGAATCTTTTGGGCTGGTTTGTGTATTTAAATTCTTATTATTAGCCTCCATGGCCTAAAGAGGAAGGCTGTTGGTAAGCTAAGCAGATCCAGATTGTAGACATGGTAAGCTTTGAGCAAAGGGTAACTAGTACTCTAAACTGCATGGTTTGGGGTGGGGGGTGGTTTGGTTTGGTTTGGTTTCTCGAGACAGGGTTTCTCTGGGAAGTCCTGACTGTCCTCACTATAGAATAGAGTGGCTTTGAACTCACAGAGATCCGCCTGACTCTGCCTCCCAAGTGCTGGGCTTAAAACTTTATGTTGTCAGATGCTGCTTGTTCATTTCCCTGCCGCCCAGACTCCAGAAATAATCACACAGAAATCTGTATTAATTACAATATTGTTTGGCCAATAGCTTAAGCATCTTTCTAGCTAGCTGTTATATTTTAAATTAACACATTCCTATTATTTTATATTTTACCACAAGGGTCATGGCCTACCGGCAAGGTTCCAACTAGCAGCTGGCATCTTTTTCCTCTGGCAGCTCCATGGCCTCTCATTGACTCTGCCTACTCTCTCCTCTTTCTGCTAGGAACTCCCACCTTGCCCTATTCTGCTAAGCCACTGGCCAAAACAGCTTCATTCATTAACCAATAAAAGCAAAGCATAGACAGGACTTCCCACACCAACTTTGTTTTTATTGTGCCCAGATGTGCTGCAGCATAGATAATAGAGGTCAACTTGTAGGATTTAGTTCTGTCCTACCAAGTAGATTCAGGCTTTGAACTCAGGTCATCAGGCTTGGTCCATAAGCACCTTTACCTGCCGAAATACCAGCCTCTAGAGTAGGATGTGTTGTGAGAGTCAGTACTGTGCTACTAACATAACACCGATTACACAGAAGCAGAATTACATAAAACAACCAATGCCTTGGCAATAGGCCAAAGTCAAATTGTACCTGGCCTGTATTATTACTTTACAGTCAGTGATGTTTAAAAACAACAAAATAGGCCATTTATTTGGCTATTTATTTATGACTTTATATATAAGTATATATTTGGGTTTTGTTGTTAGTTTTTTGATTTGTATTTGTTTGTTTTGATTTTTCGAGACAGGGTTTCTCTGTATAACTATCCTAGCTGTTCTGGAACTTGCTTTGTAGACCAAGCTGGCCTTGAACTCACAGAGATTCGCTTGCCTCTGCCTCCTAAATGCTGGGATTAAAGGCATGTGCCACCACTGCCCAGCTATATTTGGTTTTTTACATTTTTATTATTATTTTATTTTTGTTTTTTCAAGACAGGGTTTTCTGTGTATAGTCCTGGCTATCCTGGAACTCACTCTGTAGACCAGGCTGATCTGGAACTCACAGAGATCCTCCTGCCTCTGCCTTCCAAGTGCTGGATTAAAGATGTGTGCTTGATATTTTTAAGTTGCAACCTTTGAATGCCTCATCTCTCTTTAGTATTCTTTTTTAACTTTTGTTATTTTGAGAGAGAGAGAGAGAGAGAGAGAGAGAGAGAGAGAGAGAGAGAGAGAGAGAGAGAGAGAGATCTGTGTGGGGTACACACATGCCACAGCTCTCATGTAGACGTCATAGGATAACTGTGAAGTCAGCTCTTTCCTGCTCTAAATCTGGAGATGGAACTTGGACCATCAGGCTTGTGTGGGAAGCACCTTTATTGAGCATCCCTTGCTATCCTGTTTTTATTGTTTTTTAAATGGGAAGTGTCTGTCAGTCACTCAACTGCTTGCCAAACCTTTCGGAAGCATATCTGTACAATTAACCACTTATTTGTAGAAACAGCTGACAGATAAGCTCTGATCACTTGATTTTGATGGTTTGGCAGGCATTTTCATGAAACTAGACCAGGAATTTATCCCTTCAAGGACAGTTTGTTGCCAATTATGAATAGAGTTTGAGCTTTCAATAAAAAAAAAAAAAAAAAACAATTGGGCTGGAGAGATGGGTCAACAGTTAAGAGAACTTGCTGCTCTTGCAGAGGACTACATGGGGTTCACAACTGCTTATACCTATAGTTCCACGGGATCCAGTGCTACTTACTGGTGGGTACTACTCACCTATAGTGTAGTCTCTGCCACTCAAGACACTGATGCAGGGAGGTCACATGACCCAAGAATTTGAGACCAGCCTAGGCAGTGTACAGAGTCCCAGTATCAAGAAAAGAAAGTGAGAATTGTGGCAGGTTCATATTCATAATCTCAACAGCTTCTCTTTATCTGCAAGCTCTGCTGATGAAATAAACAGTGATTTAACATTTTGCTTCTGCAAATGTTAGGTTTCTGTCCTGCCCAGTTTCTGCAGTCGTTAAGTCTCAAAGAAACACACAGAGGTCTACATTAATCATAAACTGATTGGCCTAGTAGCTCAGACTTCTTATTAACTCTTATAAGTTATATTAGCCCATAATTCTTGTCTTTGTCAACCATGTGGCTTGGAACCTTTTTCGGCAAGGCAGCCACATCTTGCTTGCTCTGTGTCTGGGTGATGACTGCTGAGAGACTATTTCCTCTTCCCAGAATTCTCACTGCTCCGCCTCTACTTCCTGCCTGGCTACTAGCCAATCAACGTTTATTTAAAATACAAATGACAGGGTACAGACCATTGTCCCACAGCAATTTGAAAGCTATGTATAGCTTAATATTTTCTGTGACCAATATTTAATGTTACAGAACATGCTTGGCAAAAGAGATGTTGAAAGGGTAGAACTATGGGTTTCAGAGTTAACAGCACAGAATATTCACTGATAGGACTGCAGATTCCACATTGCAGTTAAACTTTGAGATGTGACTTCATTGTGAAAGACCAGCTAGTTCCTTGAAAATTCTTCCTGTCCCATCTGTTAGACCACTTGTCCTCACTCATGCTAGCCAGAATAAACACAGAAAGCTGAGTGGAGACGCACACTAGTCCAGCATCAGGTGTGTGGGAGACCTGCAGAGATGAACATTGCCACTCTGACCAGGGGTTCTTAGTCATACCTTGATTTTTCAATCTTATTTTAATGTTATCATGAAAGGGGTTTAATAGGTAGCTCAAACTAACTTGAAACACACAGTTCTCCTCCCCAGCCTCCCAATGCTCAAATTGTGGATGTGGACCACCACCCTCAACTTCTATTAAGGTTTTCCTTAAGTGAATACATAATGCTTAAAATCTCTAATTTTTGATACAGAAAATATCAATAGGTGAGTTCCACTTACACAAAAGTGTGTTTTAGCTTACTTTTTGCTGTAATAAACACCATGGCCTACAGCAGTTTAGGGAGGAGAGGGTTTATTATGTTACGGTCTATAGTCCATCACAAAGGGAAGTTGGGTTAGAAACTGGAGGTAGGAACTGAAGCAGAGACTGGAAAAACATTGCTGATTGGCTTGCTCTCTGGCTTACTCTGCTTGTTTGTTTTTGTTTTTTGGTTTTGGGTTTTTTTGTTGTTGTTGTTGTTGGTGGTGGTGGTGGTGGTGGTGGTGGTGGTGGTGGTGGTGGTGGCTGGTTGGGTTTTTTTATACTTGTTTTCCAAGATCACCTTCAGGGGTCAAAATGACCATAGTGGACTAGGCCATTCCACACCAATCAAGAAAATATTCCACAAACTTGCCTATAAGCATGAGGAAATACCTTAATTAAGGTTCTCTCTTCTAGATGAGATGACTTGGTTTATGTCAAGTTGACAGAAATCCAGCCAGCACAGAGGATCTTCTTACTTTTTAAGCATGTAAAAGAATTTTAATGATGGATATTTAGGGAACACTAGTGTGGAATTTCTTTGGCCAGACACATGGGGAAATGGTGGTACAGATATCCCAAGGGAGGAAACTTGGATCTGGCAGTTGTAGGACAATTGGCTAAGGACTAGCCCTGTAAGACATTCAGTGGAAGACATCACTCACAGAAATGTGACAATTTGGGCATCCTCTCTTCCTGAATTTCTCCCTACCCTTTTTCTCTGCAGGCAGCTGACCTAGATGGAGAAATTGACTTGTCCACCTGTTATGATGTCACCGAGTATCCAGTCCAGAGAAACTATGGCTTTCAGATTCATGTGAGTGTGAGGATGGATAGAGTTGACCAGCAGGGTTATATCTTAACATGTGTGGTGAGCATTCAGTCTTTCCTGTTAGCGTGATGTCTCTATCCTGTGGCTACTGACCTATACCCCTGATACGTGGTATGGCAAAAAAAAAAAAAAAAAAAAAAAAAAATAGGTTTCTTCATCTTTCTTTCCAAGGTTTTTGAAAGGCTTTGCTCCAGAAATTGCTCTTTTTCTTTTATTTTTAATGTTGGAGTATAGGGCCACTAGAAGGATAAAGAGTATGGGGAGTAAAAGATTAAGGGCTGCCTAGAATCAGGTTAAGGAATTTCTAGGACATTTGCTCTCTACAGTGAGGCTTCACACTTGTTACAGTCAACTGGGTTATTCTCCTTTTATTTGGTATCCATCTCTAAGCCTAGGCTTATGGTTGGTGTTTGTTCTTTCTGATGCAGGAGTCTGCTCTTCACATCATCTTAGCACTGTCACTACCAAGGGGGGGTCCTAGGCTGACCACAAAAGTTCTTTCTAGTCATCCAGAATTCTGGGCTTGTAAGACAAAGCCAGCCCATCCTTTGGGGCAAGCCTTTGTATTCCCTCACCAAAACCTTTGAAGCAATGGCAGGTAGAACAGGCTCTAGGATTTGACTTCTAGCTCAAGACTAGAAGTCTGGTGGGTTCACTGGGGCAAAGATCTTTATGGTTTGGGTACTCAACTTATTGCTGACTTAAAGGCTGTCTCAAACCCACCAAAGTTGGGACCAATACACACCCCTAAAGGCCAGGAGGAGCCTAGCACTCATTCCTGGGCAGCTTGACCATGACTCTACTGCATGTACTGGGTATCTGGGGAAGGATCCATAGCGGTTCCCATGGCCTGGCTCTTTGCTGTCCAACTGCAGTGTTCTGTTCCTATTCTCTTTGGAGGAGATAGAACATTTCTGGAGTCTGAATGTTGAGATGAACCTCTTATCCAATGAGAATCCTGACTCTTTCCCCATCTTCATTTTGATTACCAGATATCTCAAGACAATACTTGCACAGTCTGAGAACTCTGCTTTCTCCCCACATTAGCTGGGACCAGTGGTGGGCCTGGTTTCCTACCCTGAAGGTTCAGAAGAGTGTGCCAATGCAGAGGCTAGGTGATGGGTAGAACCTGAGAATGTTTGTCAGGGCAAATACTGTCCTAAGGTGTGGAAAGCACTGCCTGTTGTGGACACCAGAAATGTGCCTTAGCTAGTAAACTAAGTATGGGAGAATTTGCATGAGGGAAGGGGGCAGTTAGAAGGAAGACCAAGAGGAGGTTGTAGTTGTGTGGTGAGCAAGGAAGGAAGGAGGGGCTGAAGATGCCAAGGAGGAACTTCGAGTGAGATAAGACCTGAGAGCTCCTGAAACCCATAGTGTGTTGGAGGGTTCCATATACACTACTCACAGACTTCACAGTAGAGATGGATCCTCTGCAGTCCTAGCCAGTAGAGGGTTTGGGGAAGTGGTGGGTCTTTTGAGAACCTGACACTAAGAAAGCTCACCAGCAAATCTGAGGCCAGACCCTAAAAGCACCTGCATCAAGGGTTGAATGGGCTAGCTAAGAATGTGAATGGAGCCCCATGCTGCTGTGTACACCATGGTTGTATTGCGTGAAGGGGAGTGAGCCAGGTGTGTGGCAGCCCACCATGGAGGGAGAGATTGGGTCACAGCACAATGGCCCGCCCATGTCGTTTTTGGTATTACAACCCATGCCCATTCCATTACCTGCCCCCAACTGGTATTGGTTTCATTTTCCTACTAGCTGATTTGCTGGTATGCTACTGACAGTTTCAGATTCCTTTTTCCTATCTGCTTGCAGTGTCCCCACTGTGAACAGATTCATCCGACCCCTGTCCAGCCAGTGATGCCCTGTCCCTCCATCACCTTTCCTCTGCCACTTCCTTGATTCTCATCACCTAGATGGTGACAGGAATGGTGTGGCACATCTTGCTGCCCTTTTAGAGCAGATAGAGACCCCAGGCAGTCCCTTTGTCACATTGTACACCTATATTGTGGCTGCAGGATGCTGGGCCTGGCCACCATGCTCCCTGTTCCCAGCTAGTTCTGTGTTCTTGTCCCTAGGGCTAGCAGAGCTTCTTGAGGAAAGGGGCACATGTGATCATCTATCTGTCTGCAGGCTGCTGCTATTGCATGATAGGAGCCAGTGTTTGTGTACTGCCTTGTCTAGGGGACACTCAGCTCATCACTGTCCCAGAGTGTGGTCCTATTAGTCTTCCTGTCTCAAGCAGGTCATATATAGCACTCGTAGGAACGTCACCTATTCTAGCTCTTTTTCCTGTGGTATGACCACTGATGGTTAGTATTTTTTGTGTAGACCAAGAAGGGTGAGTTCACCCTGTCAGCCATGACATCTGGCATACGACGGAACTGGATCCAGACCATTATGAAACATGTGCTTCCAGCATCTGTCCCAGATGTGACCAGGTAAGATGGAGGTCTTGCTAATTGCCATTCCCTGATGCCTGAGCCCAGCTATACCACAACATGAATTTCTTTCCTCCTGGCTCGTTGTCCACTAGTTACGTTTGTCCCCTGTGATTCTTTGTTTTCTGCCTCTCCTGGCCTGCTGGCCTGGTCAGCCGCACAGGTCACCCTCATGCCTATCCTCAGCATGGACGTCTTTGTCAACAGGGTTCAGCCCTCAGGATGGGTTCAGATTCCAATATGGGCCTTTCTCTGGTAGGGTTCCCTGGCTGGGTGGGAGCAGCCTGGACTGCTCCTAAGTTTTGCACTGTAGTTTTGTACTTCCTCGAGAGTCCTTTTACCTCACTCCTGCATCTGTTTTTTGTGTAATCATGAGAAACTTCTGAGACTGTAGGTCTAAAGCCCACATTTGAAAACTCTGTTCTCTCCTGTGTTTACATGCTGTAGTGTATATTCCTCAGAACATGCTACATGCCTCCTCTTCTTGCTCTGAAGATTCCAGCTCTACCCATGTTCGTCTTCAGGACAGCAGAGATGCTCTATGTGTGCCAAGTTTTACTCTCTCCTTTATCCAGGTTTCATCTTGAATACCTTGCATCTCTCTTGGTTCATGTTGCTGCCAAGTGTAGTTTTGGTATCAGAGGTTTGGGTGTATGGTGGTTAAAGGGTGCTGGCCTGTAGCAGCATTAGCTATACCTATTCTTGCCTCAGACTTTTGCCACATTCTGGCTGGTTCTATTTCTTTTTGAATAAGAAGGAAAGGAAACCTGAACTCTTTTCCTCAGCCCCCTTTCCTACATCTGTTATATGTTCATTTCTTCACTTGTTGGCAATATGTACTGATTTTTGCTTTTATAGGACTAGATCCTGAAGACCTGCTTTTATATAGGAAATAGTCCTCTGCCATCTCTCAAGAACTGTGCTAGGAAGCTGGAGAGATGGTTCAATAGCTAAGAGCACTGGCTGTTCTTTCAGAGGACCGGGTTCAATTCCCAACACTTACATGGTAGCTCAGTTCCAGGACATCCAGCACCCTATTCTGGCCTCCACAGGCAGTGCATGCAGATGATGCATGGACGTACATGCAGGCATAATACCTATATACATAAAAGAAAGTTAAATATTAGAAATTTTTGCCAGGCAGTGGTGGCACATGCCTTTAATTCCAGCACTCGGAAGACAGAGGCAGGTATATCTCTGTGAGTTCGAGGCCAGCCTGTTCTACAAAGGGAGTTCCAGGGCAGCCACACATAGAACCCGTCTCAAAGAAAAAAATTATAAAGAACTGTTGGCAAATGAGCAGTGCCCCACCCCCTACCTCCATAGCTCCTCTAGTCAAGAGAAGAGTCTATAATACAAGGCCCTGAAGCAAAGAGAAAAGGGCACTTGAGCTGCCCTGCCCAGGCAACGGGCAGATGGAGGGAGGGTCATGACTGGAGGAAATCAATGTTGGGGTGTCCAGGGCAGACGCCAAGAATGTTCATACATGCATGTTTATGCTGTGCTCCATGGAAGGACTGAGGCCCAGGTTATGAATGTAGAGACCTGGTGCTTCTCTCTCTTCCATACTGTTGTCTTCTAGAATCTGTTTTACAGTTTTACTGTGTCTTCAAGCCTCCACACCCATTTGCTTTTAGCCTATGTTGTTCAGTTTGACTCATGATAATGAAACATGATTTATAACTACAGGACCTCCAGAAGGTTTTAGAAGCAAGGACAGCAGTATCCGCGCTGCAGGCTTTGCCCTGCTTCTCTTCTCGTGTCTCTCACGTTGCCTGTAGTGAAAACATCTCACAGAACTACAAGACTTTGGGGTTAGGGGAGGGTCCCTGTTGCTAAGTGTCAATTTCAATTTCCCATATAGACCAAGACTTCACCAATTTTCTCATGATTTGAAAAATTCAGCTACGGGTTATTTTGGTTTGGTTTTCCCTACACCTAGATCTTGCTATATAGCCCAGGTTGGCCTCCCACTCAGTCCTCCTACCTCAGCCTCCCAAGTGCTGGGTTACAGGCGTGTGCCATGATGCACCTCATTTTAAAAAAATAGATGGTTGTGAGTCGCCATGTGGGTGCTGGAAATCAAGCCAGGTCCTCAGCAAGAGCAGCATGTGCTCTTAACCACTGTACCATCAATTCAGCCCCTTCCAGCACGTTTTTATTTGCATGTTTGTTTGATCTTAAACTGAACCCTTGCTGATCCTACTGCTCCTAAAGCATTTGATGTTTGTTTAAATCTTGTATTTATTAGTGTGTTTGAGGGAGGGAGGGAGGGAGGGAGGGAGGGAGGGAGGGAGGGAGGGAAGTAGGGGGTTGTCACAGCACACATGTAGAGATCAGAGGACAACTTTGCTTGTTTTCAACATTTATTTTGTGTGTACACATGCATTTTCTGTTGAGCACATATGTAGGTTAGGATATAGCTCATAGGAGTTGGTTTTCTCCTTCTATCACATGGGTTCCAGGGAGAACTGGACTGGGCTTCGTGACAAGTGTCCCTACTCACTGGCCCAAGCACTTAGATTCTTACTGTTTGCTTCCAAGACAAGTGATCCAAGGGTAACGAGAATCATTTTCTCTTTTGTTTGATGTCCCTTTGACAATCTCCTTGTTGGTCCTAGTATAAATGCAAGTACTCCCTGGCTCTTCCCCCTTGGGCCCTCCTATCACCAGCTCACTTCAGTCCTGTTAAGGTTTGGACAAACCTGGGCCATCTAGCAATCACTGGAACTTATACTCTCAGTGGGCTCACTCAGCCTCTTGCCATGTTGCCAGAGGTGATGTCCTGACATCCTCTCCTGCTGAAATGGAGGCCTTCCCAGAAATCTTCCTTAGGGAAGATTGGGAAAAGGCAGATAATCTTCAAACTAGCCAACTTCTTCCCTGTTATCATTGAGTAGGTTGAGGCACTAGCAGACTTGATCTGCATGGCTGTGTCCCTAGTCACCTCCTTCCTCAAAGTGGTAGGTACTATGCTACCTTCTCCCTGGTGGTGTGGCTTCTGGCTAACCAAGTCACCAATAGTCTGACCACAGACAGTCTCAGTCTCAATCTTTCGTGCCTGGAGCCAGAGTGAGACCTTTAGTTAGAGATAATGGTGTCTCCTGTTTATAGAAATCCCTGAGCCTTTCTGAAGAGAGCTATTTCTGTCGCTACATAGTGTAAGGTTGCTTCATAACCAACCTCACTAAATGTCCGGACCCTTCTCTCCTGTGGGACTCATAGGAGTCCATTGACTTTATCGCCATCATCCATGGTATGACCATCATGACACTCCTATTTAAAGGATGAGAACTGAAGTCTAAGGAACAGCTAAAACTCTTTTCCTTCCCCTCCCCATCTAGTAAGTTTGAGGTCTCCAAGGGAGAACCAAGCACAGGTGGAACATTCTTCTCTACACTTAGAAGCTACTTTGGGAATGAGAACAGGTGTGTGCTGACCTTGTGACCTGCTGAAATGTCCGGACTCCCTGATAGGTCCCCTGTTTCCTCACTGTCCCGCAGCTCATTGCCTGAGGAAAAGAATAAAAGCACACCTTCTTCTGAGACCTGCCCGAGGCCAAATGAGAAGCAAGAAGCTGAGCCAGGAGAGCCAGATCCTGAGCAAAAGAAGAGCCGTGCTCGAGAGCGGAGGCGGGAGGGCCGCTCTAAGACATTTGATTGGGCTGAATTCCGCCCCATTCAACAGGCCCTAGCTCAAGAAAGGGCCAACACTGTGGGGTCCTCTGATGCTGGTGAACCTGGGCGTCCTGAAGCAGAGCCAGGTGAGCTGGAACGTGAACGAGCCCGAAGGCGAGAAGAGCGCCGCAAGCGCTTTGGGATGCTAGAAACCGTGGATGGGCCAGGTATAGAGGATACAGCCCTACGTATGGACATAGACCGGAGCCCAGGGCTGCTGGGAGCCCCTGACCTCAAGACACAGAATGTCCATGTGGAAATTGAGCAGCGGTGGCACCAAGTGGAGACTACCCCTCTCAGGGAGGAGAAACAGGTGCCTATTGCCCCTCTGCACCTATCCTTGGAGGACAGAAGTGAACGGCTCTCCACACATGAGCTCACCTCTCTGCTAGAGAAAGAGGTAATATGGGGCAGCTCCCTTCTGAAATGCAAAGAATTATTCAGTACAGTACAATGGAAGAGTAGGGATATAGCCGAGGGCTGTGGTGAGACAGAATGGGGCAGGTGGAGGCATTCTAACATTCTTAGCTCTTGATACAGAGCTAAACTATCCCCTGTGTTCATAGTATATGATTCTTATAGAATGTGTCCAGATTATATCTGCATGTACATTTATGCCTCACTAGTGAGTTCCATTACCAAAGATTTACAATATGAGTATCCTTACTCCAAAAGTTATAAATGCTCCAAAGTCCATCACAAGCAGAAAGTTCCCTACCGTGAAATTTTGTTTCTGTAGAAAATTAGTAGATACTATATTATATAGGAGACTAGGGATATGGCCCTGATGTTATAGCACTTCCATAATCCACAAAACCCTGGCTTCAATCTCGGCATTGTCAAAACAAAGCAAAATGTACATATCACATATATAAATGAAGTCATGTGTATAAAGAAAAGATGTAACATGATTGAAGTTTGTATTTAGATTGGGCTCCATCCCTCAAATTGCTCATTATGTAAATACAGTTACTCCAGAATCATTTCAAAGGCAAAACAGCAAGCAACCAGAATACTCACATGAGGTATTTGAGATGTATGCTCAGCCTACATAGGGTTCTGTCTGATTTTTGCCCCCCTTAGAGGCATCTTCCTCAGCAAGCGTCAGGCATATTACACTCTTTCCATAATAGCTGACTGAAGCTGTGCCACTTCAGCATGCCTCTCTTTGCCTCTTTCATTTTTGTTTTTTTTGTTTTAATCAACCTGATAGATCACTAGCACCAACACTGACTTTTCCATTTTCTATCTCCACTAATAAAATATTATAGGTAAAATGAAATGAAGTAATTCAAACTTGCATAATTCTAGGCTATCAAAATAAGCCATCTGGGCCGGGCAGTGGTAGCGCACACCTTTAATCCCAGCACTCGGGAGGCAGGGGCAGGCGGATCTCTGTGAGTTCAAGGCCAGCCTGGGCTACAAGAGCTAGTTCCAGGACAGGCCCCAAAGCTACAGAGAAACCCTGTCTCAAAAAAAAAAAAAAAAAAAAAAAAGCTAAAATAAGGCTTCTGGCCTGTAGGCCACATGCTGATTTCGTAACTGGCCTCAGGTATCTCATTGGATATGCAGCTTGAGCTGGACCCTTCAGTTCCATATGATGCATGTCCAGTGAGATGTCTAAGGCTAGTGAGCGAGCCCATTGAATGGCCACTGTGGTCAGCTGCTTTTCCTTATCGTCATCCTATTTGTGAAGTGTGTGTATTTGTTTTTTCACCAACAGCTGGAGCAGAGCCAGAAAGAGGCCTCGGATCTTCTAGAGCAGAATCGGCTTTTGCAGGACCAGTTAAGGGTGGCTCTGGGCCGAGAGCAGAGTGCCCGGGAGGGCTATGTGCTGCAGGTAGGGTGGGCAGCTGCCCAGTCATCGGTGTACCCAGGGGCTTCAGTGTGAAAGGTCTGCTCAGGCCCACAGGCTAGGAATGTGCAAACATGGCAAAGCTCTGGTCAACAAGGACAAGGGTTCCTAATGCTATGATATTCTGTACATTTTCCTTGCTACTAGGACAGTGATTGGGGGGGGGGGGGGGGTACCAAATCTCTACAGCTAAGGATTTTCTTTTGGTCATGAAATCATTTTGGTAATCTCTCCTTTAGACTTTCTAGACGTTGTGCTCTTCCAAAAACCATGTATCTGTATCTCATTTCTCATTTTGTTCACCATAGTGAGATTGGGCCTGTTGTACATATACTGAAAAGCTGGGCAAGACAGCAAGCCAAGTGCCTTCTTAGGACAACAACAAGTTCGTGGTGGAGCTAGACCCGCACCACCACCCACCTACCATTCCTTTGTAACCAGCCTGAGTTTCAGGAGGACATATGACCACCTAACCATTCTAACCCAACCAGGATTGGGGTAAAAGTTATGGCAGCTAGGTACTGAGCTGTCAGCCCAAAGCCAGTGTCCTTCTCCTTTTGAGGTGTCTTCCAGAATCCTGCTGCATTCAGATCCCTAGAGTACCCTTGATATGGTTGTGTCAAAAAAAAAAAAAAAAAAAAAAAAAAAAAAAAAACAGTCTCAGGGAAGCTTTGTATGAGGACAGGTGGCGTGTATTATCCTATAACTGGCTTCCTAGGGTCAGTGCTAGCTTTGAGACATGAAGTAGACATACTCTCACCCTCGGTACTGTCGTGCTGATTGGAGAATCAACAAATAAGTGGGATGGGGTGGTAGAATTGAATTGAAGCTCCCAGAAAAAGCCAAGGAGAAGACATTGGTTTTAGAGTGGTGTTAGGGTTTTAGGTTCTAGTCTTGATTCTGCCACTGATCCCAGAAGCATTCACCACTCCTACAGCAGCAACCTCCTGCCTGTGTCATTTAGAACTAGTATCTTCAAAGACCCAAAATCCCTGCCAAGTTCACTGTTGACATGCCCAGACCCTTGCGCACTGACCTCCGCAGTCTTCGTTACCAAGTCACAAGTGGACCTAGAGTCCTTTCCTCTCCTCAGCCAGAGCCTACCTTACCTTCACGCCTATCCCTCCCACTGCTGCATGTGTCCCTTGCTTACCCCACATTACCGCACCCTCTTCCCTTCCAGTAGACTCACTGCTAGCCTACTTCTGACCTTGCCCCAAACTGGCCATGGCAGGCATCTCCCTTCTACACAGCCCACTCAGAAAGCTTTAGGTTATTCATTCAGGCCATCCTTAATTTAAGGTTCGTTTTCCTAAGCCTTTGTTGGGGCCATCATATAAAACTTGACTTCAGACATGGTGGTAAAGACACTGCCAAAGAGCTTTGCACATTGCTACCTTGTGTATCTATGCGTATGGACTAGTATGTGCATCTACACTGAAGGCCCTGTTGGTCAGCACCTGGGCCAGCTTACCGCTGAATCTAATAATGATTACCCCTGAGTTTTGGAAATGCTTATAGTCAAAAGTGAGAAGGGGAAAGAGGCCTTTTGGGGCACTGAGGGCTAAGAGATGCAAGCTCGGGTAGGGTGCTGTGCTAACTGCTGGGAGGGGCCTGCATGCTTTGGATGGTGAACATGGTGTGGATCTGGAACTTAACCTGAGTGTCACATCTGTGGCTTCCCCACCAGTAGACTGAGGGAGCCTGGGAAGGCCAGATTCTAGGTGGGGCTCTCCTGACTTACCCATGTTGTCTCCCCTGCTTTATATTAGTTCTGTCTCTTCTGTGTGTCTCTTAGTTTGAGGAGTTTTGTGTTTTATTTTGGGTTTTGCATGTTTCACTCTTATTTTGAGCGTTATGAAGGTTTGTTTTGTTACCACATTTTGCTTCATGATCTGCATTCCCCTTGTTCTGTCTTCTTGCAGGTAGAGATTAGTTTTCTCCTTACGGTGGAGGCCTGACTACGCTTTCTAAAGGAAATGTTCCAATGTTACCTTGCTGACATCTCTCAAGTAGTTACCTGCCTTCCTTCTCTTCCTATCATGGAAGGAAGTGACGTCACTCTCTTGTTCCTTATGCCCTGTGCTGCTTTAAATATGTGGCCTAGAACCACATACTTTGTTTTGCAAAACAATTGCGGTGTCCTTTTGTCCTTCGGTCTCCGTTATACTTCTCAGTGTGTTCCATTATTCAGCTTTATTTGGTTTATTTCTTCTAGATGCTGTTCAATTAGAGCTGTTTTTTGATGTTTTTCCCATGTGTTCTGTTTATGTGGAAGCAGCTATATTTACCAAAAACAATTAAATAAAACCCACATTAATTTGATTTTTTTTTTCTTTAAACGAAGAAAAAAAAAGTTGTTCAAAGGATTAAAGCCAAACCCACCAAGGAGCTTTTCTATGATTGATCCTGGCCAGAGGTGTGACACTCAGAACAGGGTGGCCTGAGTGTTACTAACCAGTATTTAATCGGTTTTTTTAAGACTGAAGTGGCCACTTCCCCATCGGGTGCCTGGCAGAGGCTCCATAGAGTCAACCAAGACCTCCAAAGTGAGCTGGAAGCTCAGTGCCGGCGACAAGAGCTCATCACCCAGCAGATTGAGACGCTGAAACATAGCTATGGGGAGGCCAAGGATGCAATCCGGCACCATGAGGCTGAGATTCAAACCCTGCAAGCAAGACTTGGTAATGCAGCTGCAGAACTGGCCCTTAAGGAGCAGGCTCTAGCCAAGCTCAAGGGTGAGCTGAAGCTGGAGCAAGGCAAAGTTCGTGAGCAACTGGAGGAATGGCAGCACAGCAAAGCCATGCTGAGTGGCCAGTTGAGGGCCAGTGAACAGAAACTCAAAAGTACAGAAGCCTTACTGCTAGAGAAGACACAGGAACTGAGAGACCTAGAAACGCAGCAGGTATTGCAAAAGGACCGACAGAAAGAGGTACAGAGACTGCAGGAATGCATTGCTGAGCTCAGCCAGCAGCTAGGTACCAGTGAGCAGGCCCAGCATTTAATGGAGAAGAAGTTGAAGAGGAACTACACATTGTTACTGGAGAGCTGTGAGCAGGAGAAGCAGGCACTTTTGCAGAACCTCAAGGAGGTAGAGGACAAGGCTAGTGCCTATGAGAACCAGCTACAAAGCCATGTGCAGCAGGTGGAGGCCCTTCAGAAAGAGAAACTGAGTGAAACAAGCAAAGGCAGTGAGCAGGTGCACCAGCTAGAGGAAGAGCTGGAAGCCCGGGAGGCTAGCATCCGCCAGTTAGCCCAGCACGTACAGAGTCTCCATGATGAACGGGATCTCATCAAGCAGCAGTTCCAAGAACTCATGGAACGTGTGGCCACATCTGACGGGGATGTGGCTGAGCTCCAAGAGAAGCTGAGGGGAAGAGAAGCTGACTACCAGAACCTAGAGCACTCACACCACAAGGTCTCTATCCAGCTACAGAGTGTACGCACTCTGCTGAGAGAAAAGGAAGAAGAACTGAAGCACATTAAGGAAGCACATGAGAGAGTTCTAGAAAAGAAAGACCAAGACCTTAATGAGGCTTTGGTTAAAATGATTGCCTTGGGCAGCAGCTTAGAGGAAACAGAAATTAAGCTGCAGGAAAAGGAAGAGTGTCTAAGGAGATTTGTAAGTGATTCTCCAAAGGATGCCAAAGAGCCTCAGAGTACGGCAGAGCAAACGGAGGAGGACCATGGCATTTTGCCCCTAGGCTCAGTCACCAGAGTATTTCCAGGCTTTCCCCACTCACAGCCGGAGGAAGAAGACCCAGGTGCTGGCCTAGGGGAGGAATGTAACAGTGGTAGCCCCAGCAGAGAGGAGAACATGGTACCCCCAAAGTCTGCAGATGTGCCTGACAGGGATGGGCATCTGCAAAGCACCCCTAAGTCTGACCAGGGAGCACCTGTAAAAAGGCCAAGAATCCGGTTCTCCACAATCCAGTGCCAAAGATACATACACCCTGAGGGTTGTGCAAAGGCCTGGACTAGCAGTACATCATCAGACACCAGCCAGGACCAGTCACCGTCAGAGGACAGTGTGTCCTCAGAAGCTACCCCTAGCACATTCCCTGCAGCTGCAGATGCTGAAACATATATCTCTATAATCCACTCCCTGGAGACAAAGCTCTATGTCACAGAGGAGAAGCTCAAAGACGTGACCGTGAGGCTGGAGAGCCAGCAGGGCCAGAGTCAGGAGGCACTGCTTGCATTGCACCAGCAGTGGGCTGGCACTGAGGCACAGTTGAGGGAGCAACTCCGTGCCAGCCTACTACAGGCTAGCGCACTGGCCTCTCAGCTAGAGAAAGAGAGACAGGAGAAGGCAACAAACATTGAACACCACTCTGGGGAGCTGGAAGACTTCCAAGCCAAAAATAGCCAAGCCCTGACATGCTTAGAAAACTGCTGGAAAAAGCTAAGGTCTCTGCCATTTGCTGACCAGGAGGAGGGACAGGATGCATGTGCAGCCTCCTTGGCTAACATAGAGCGTATGCTTGTGAGTGCTATAAAGGCCCTTCAGCCTTGGGAATCCACAGCAGACAATAGGACGCAGACTGAGCAAGAGACAAGGCATCCCATGGAAAGTGGTCTGGCACACCATATTCAGCAGCCCTACCAGCCCATATTGAATGAGCAGGAACATAGGAAGCTACTTTCTGCTCAGATAGTTCTGGAGGCCTCACTCATCAATCAAATTGCTGACTCTCTAAAGAATACCACTTCAGATGTGTATGGTGTTCTCTGTGAGCTTACTCAGTCAGGGGAGTGGCCTCTGAAGGAAGAAGGTACTGCCCTCTCTGCTGGGGCTCCAATGGAGATTTGGGCCAAGAAGGTACTGGTGAATGGTGAGTTCTGGAACCAGGTCGAGTCCCTAAGTAAGCACCTAGGGACACTGGGAGAAGAAGCAGCCTGCACGTCAGGAGACAGGCAGCAGCATATTTCCCAAAGTCTGGCTGATGCCACATGGATTCGTGCAGAGCTCAGCTATGCCACACAATCATTAAGAGAATTGTTCCACCATAGGCTACAGAGCATACAGGAGACCCTACAGGGGACCCAGGCAGCCCTACAGCAGCACAAGTGCATGCTGGGAGAAATCTTGGGAGCCTACCAAACCCCAGACTTTGAAAGAGTAATACAGCAGATCTTAGAAACCCTCAGGCATCCAACTGGCAGGGAGGACCAAGTACAAACATCCTGGGACCAGAGCCCATTAGGAGAGATACTGAGGCCAGGCACAGATGGCTCCCAAGAGCCTTTGTTCCATCAGAGCCCTGAAGTCCTTGCTGCCATCCAAGATGAGCTGGCCCAGCAGCTGAGGGAAAAGGCTAGCATCCTTGAAGAGATTTCAGCTGCCTTACCAGCCCTGCCTCCCACAGAGCAACTAGAGGGTTGCCAGAGGCTTCTGCAGATGTCACAGCATCTCTCATATGATGCTTGTCTAGAGGGCCTTGGTCAGTATTCTTCATTACTGGTTCAAGATGCAATTATTCAGGCTCAAGTGTGTTATGCAGCATGCAGAATTCGGCTGGAGTATGAAAAGGAGCTGCGGTTTTACAAGAAGGCCTGTCAGGAGGCCACAGAGGTCTCTTGCCAGAAGCGTGCACAAGCAGTTGGAGCCCTGAAGGAGGAGTATGAAGAACTTCTCCAGAAACAGAAGAGTGAGTACCAGAAGGTGATCACCCTCATTGAAAAGGAAAACACTGAGCTCAAGGCCAAGGTGAGCCAGATGGATCATCAACAGAGATGTCTACAAGAAGCAGAAAGCAAACACAGTGAAAGCATGTTTGCCCTGCAGGGCAGGTATGAGGAGGAGATCAGGTGCATGGTGGAGCAACTGAGCCACACCGAAAATACACTGCAGGCTGAGCGTAGCCGGGTTCTCAGCCAGCTAGACGCTTCAGTCAAAGACAGGCAGGCCATGGAACAGCAACATGTGCAGCAAATGAAGATGCTGGAGGACAGGTTCCAGCTGAAGGTCCGGGAGCTCCAGGCTGTCCATCAGGAGGAGCTGAGGGCCTTGCAGGAACACTACATATGGAACCTGCGGGGAGCCCTCAGCCTCTGCCAACCCTCACACCCAGATTCCCCACTGGCTCCCAGGCCATCTGAACCCAGAACTATGCCAACAGCCAAGGATGAGGCTGAATCCATGACAGGGCTACGAGAACGTATCCAGGAGTTGGAGGCCCAAATGGACGTCATGCGAGAGGAGCTGGGCCACAAAGAGCTGGAGGGTGATGTGGCCACCTTGCGGGAGAAGTACCAGCGGGACTTTGAGAGCCTCAAGGTCTTTAGCACCATTTATTTTTCAGAGCCAATTCTCTTTGGTGATAGAAGAAAGGGGCATTGTGGGCAACAGGTCTTAGTGGAAATAGGAAATAGTTTTAGCTCTCAACTGCTATACAGGCATAACTGAGTAACATTCTCCTCTGTATTCATGACCCAGAAGGGAAATTAGCAAGGAAAGCAGCATCTCTGTGGGAAAGTAGGGTCTTCCTTGCCCGTCCATGCCTCCAGGGCACTCTCCACACCCTTCACCTTACCTTCACAGAACCCCTTCTGGCTTCAAAGTTGAGGCATTAGTCCAAGAACTGTCTTACACTTTTGAACAGCAGCCACCATGTGACTCTTCCCAGAGAGCAGAGTTAGGACTTTATAGCACAGCGATATTTGCACAGCAGTAAGCATTCTTGTCTAGCCGGGCTTCCCAAGGAAGAGTTGGCAGTGGATGGGCACTGTGTCTGAGAAGGGCTTTCCTAAACTCTTGCCTCACTGGCTACCTGTCATGCTTCTGTGGACATCTCTTTTTTATCTTAGATTACACTGTGTGTGGCTGCCTGTGCATAATTGTGGAGGGTTCTGACCATCTCTTAGATTCCAGAGGTGGCCTGGTAGCTGTGTCTTCATCTTCCCCATTAGAAGGTATATAGGCCCCAAGGGTCCCTGAATGGGGTCTTTTTGCAAGTCACTATTCCTGCCTTAGTATCACAACTGTAGCACAGCAGGGTGTCTGGGACTGTTTCCTAACACCCTTCCTCCATACTGAAGGGAAACAATGGTATATTCAGGCTGGTGCTTTTCCTTTGCCTCTGGGTGACCACATAGCTACTGACCAAATAAACAGGAGAGGTTGATGCGGCACCTGAGGCACTGTTGCTCACCATTCTTTTCCTGATTTCATCCAGACCTTTTAAAAATCATTAGGCACCAGGTAGTGGTGGCGCACGCCTTTAATCCCAGCACTAGGGAGGGAGAGCAGGCAGATCTCTGTGAGTTCAAGGCCAGCCTGGTCTACAATGCAAGTCCCAGGACAGGCTCCAAGCTACACAGAGAAACCCTGGTCTCGAAAAACCAGACAAAAACTATTAAGCATTGTGAGAAATTTTCAAAATGTGTATTCAGTGATCCTGTGGGGAGCCTGGGCCACCACTGCCTGCTCCTTTTTGTATCTGCAGGCACCTCCAGAGCCTGGGAAGGGTGGGTCCAGGCCTGGCAACATTACAGTCAGTTAGCAAGATGTCGGAATGGTTGTGCTGGGTTCAGGTTACCTAGTGGGAAAATGCCTTAGAAACAAATGGTACAGGTTGAGAGTAAGCATCAGACTTGACCATATGTATGTGCCCAAGAACTTCAAGCCCTCTGTAGGACTTGTGGCACAGCTGGACACATGCAGTGTGTTTGACCAGACTCTCTGTGAGAGAGCCAGCTGGGAACAGTTTCTCTCTGTGGATCTCTGCCCAGAAAAGGGAGTCTGGACTGTTGCTGCTGCCACTAGCCATGAGTCTGCATCTTAGTAAGGAACTCTGGGTTCTAGGGATGGTTTAAAAATTAAAATTTGGAGCTGGGGAAATGGCTCAGTGTTTAAAGTACTTGCCAGCAAGCATGAGAATAGGAGTTTACATCCCAGCACTTATGTAAATGCTGGGTAAGCAAGATATGGTGTGGCCCCCTTGTAATTCTAGCACATAGCAGGTAGAGGCAATGGCTTCCCAAAGAAAGCTAGCTAGGCTAGCTAGCTGAATCAACAAATTCTGTGTTCAGATGAGAGGTTCTATGTAAGGTGGAAGTGATCAAGGAAAAACACTTGAAGTTAAGCCCCAATGTAGCTTCCATGCACACATACACACTCTAATTTTTTAAATTGGTTTACAGAGTAACAACTTTCAAATATAATACAGTTAACAAAGAAGCAGCCTGGTTGTTAAAAACACCTCAGTGTTTCTGTTACAGAAATTTTGGACCCTGTCTTCCTCGTGTATTTCAAAATGCTCAAATCCAAATAAGATGGAAAAGACTTCCCATAGGATTAGCATCCATTACATGGAACTCAAAATCTGAAATGAGCCAAAATCCAAAATATTCTGAGCACTGACTGCCACAAGCAGAATACTCTTCAGTGAACATTCTGTGCTGTGTCTTAGTTAAACTGCAGGCAGAGTAAACAGGCTGTGTAAGATTATCTCTAGGCTATGTGGAGAAGGTAACTATTACAGAACCCTCTACAGTCAGCTCCAGGATGTGAGCAAGAGTTTAAAGTTGCTGAATAGAAACCCCATAATGACTGTGGGGATCAGTAAGAAATGTCAAAGCATTGTGGTTGGATACTTGGTATCTTTTCTTGAATCCATTAGCAAAATGATAAGGTAGGAGCACAGAGTTAGAGCCACATTCTATTAGCTTGTTTGTTTTGTTTTACCAGAAAGCCTGTTCTTCTCAGAAGTGGCTGTTACAAGTTTAGACAGAATGACCCACATTCAAAGTAACTGTAAGCTGCAGGTGGAACACAGGGCATGCATTACTGCTTGGGTGGAGAGAGCAGCTGGGATCTATGGCTGTGGGGATTGGGAACTCTCCTTAGGACTTACATGTTGATATCTGTTCTGTTTGGTAAGGTGGTACGGTTCTCAGTGGGTAGCATGCCTCTGTTCTCCTTTAAAAGAGAGGAAAGGAGAAAGCATAGGCTGGCAGGAAAGATGTTGGTATCTGCTCCGGCTCCTGGGTGGACACCCTTGAGCTGAAGCTCCCAAAATTAGGTCGTGTCTATCCCAGCCCACAGGGATGGGTTGCGCTCTCCAGTCTCTCTACCCTTTGTTTCAGGATGGACACACTCTCTCCAACTAGCACGTTTGTCAGAATTTGTCCCTGTTGACAATCCAGTATGTCTGCTACTCCAGCCAATATAGGCAGTACATATGCCATTTGGTTGTAATGATACACAGTCCCAGAAAAAAAAAAAAGGTGGATAGCTACATACAGACTTGGTACCTGATGCTGGAAGCTCCAGCCATATCTTGAGACCATATCACTTCTTGGACCAAGCAGGCCGCTGCCTTATTTATTACACGGGACAGCCACTTGGAGGCAAAGAGAAACAGTAAGCCCTCTTCCATTCCACAGGCTACATGTGAGCGAGGCTTTGCTGCCATGGAAGAGACACACCAGAAGAAGATTGAAGACCTACAGAGGCAACACCAGCGGGAGCTGGAGAAGCTGCGGGAGGAAAAGGACCGCCTCCTGGCTGAGGAGACAGCTGCCACCATCTCAGGTAGGGTTAAGTCCAGGAGCACAGGGGTCCCATGTTTAGGCCAAACCTGTAGTTCAGAAGAGAATTGGCCTTCCCTTGTTTTTTCCTGAGATTGAAGTTTCCTCTTTGTAGATGGTGGTGGGTTTGGGTGGGCAGGGTCTCTATTCTAGGCCATCCTTTAACTCCCTATGTAAGTTAGGATAATCTTGAACTCATTCTCCTTCCTCCACCTACCCAGTGCTGTAGTACGGGACATGAACTATCCCACCCTGTTTCTGTGTTGCTGGAAATTGAACATGGCCTTGCACATGTCCAGCAGGTGCTAGACCAAATCAGTACCAGCCCTAGCCTTAAGCTTCATTTTGGAGAGAGGTATTAGAAGACTCAAAGTGAGACAAGGACTAATTTGAGAAGCCTTTTGAGAGCCTCCAAACTGAGAGCCAATGTTCCAGCTGTTTGTGACACTGCAGGCCCCCAACAAGCATCCATCACTTGGAGTACTCTTCACAGGAGTGTGAATATGCTGTATCACAGCCCCAGCAAGTGTGTCTCATCCATCTCATGTTGCATTCTCTTTACATGATTTTTTTTTTTTTCGAGACAGGGTTTCTCTGTGTAACAGCCCTAGCTGTCCTGGAACTGGCTCTGTAGACCAAGCTGGCCTTGAACTCACAGAGATCCTTCTTGCCTCTGCCTCCCAAGTGCTGGGATTAAAAGCGCTCGCCACCACTGCCCGGCCCCTCTTTACATGATTAATGATAGTATGGTGGCTTATTTTAGCATCGGGAAAGTAAGTAACCAGCTCTCACACATTCTTGTTTTAAAAACCCATGCATGAGTACAACATTGACATATTTGATCATTGTGGAATTTTTCTAATATCACATAAACACATCTATAGCCCTTTCAAAGGAATTAGTTTGTGAATTCTCTCAGCCTTTGTTTATCCCAGAGAGTCAGTCTGTGGTAGACCAACCTCCTGTGGAGTCCTACTGCTATTGAGTAGTTGTTGGCAACAGGAAGCAGGCATCACCCAACCTGCCCTTGGCCTTGTGGAGGGATAATGTAGTAGAAAGAGCCACTGTCAGTTGTAGTGCTAGATTTCGGTGCTAAGGGGCTATGTCTTTCCTGCAGCCATTGAAGCCATGAAGAATGCTCACCGGGAGGAGATGGAACGGGAGTTAGAGAAGAGTCAGCGGTCTCAGATCAGCAGCATCAATTCGGACATCGAAGCCCTGAGGCGGCAGTACCTGTGAGTCACCTATCCCTAGGAGAGCCCCATAGGAGAGGGCTACTTTCCCAAGCCTAAGACAGCTTTGAGGCTAGTCCTAGGGAAGTGAGGAGAACACAGGTCTGAAACACCCCATACTACCTTTCTCTCAGGCGCAAACACCTAAGGGCTAATTAAGACTGATCTCTGTGATGCAGAGAAACAAATGATATTTAAAAACCATCACTTAAGCTAGGCATGGTGACATACATTTGTGATCCCAGCACTTATGAGACTTTAAGGATGGGAGAGTGCCACAAATCCGAAGCCAGCTGGGCTATATATGGAGACCCTATTCTAAAATAAAACAAATGCCTTCTGCGTGTTAGGGCTCACTACAGACACCATCCCCCTGTTTGTTTGTACCACTGCTACTATATCAGTACCTTACAAAGAGCCAGGGTCTGGCTGGTGCTTTGTGCCTGGCATACCATAACTGTGGCAAAAGTGACCATAGTTACTGTTCTGGAAATTTCACACATACTGACTGCACAGGAAGCAGCATCAAGTACAGCACTGAAACAGCAACTTGTGAATTATTCCTCAGTAGGAGTCACACTACTAGAGTTAGTTACAGGAGGTATCCATTGATTAGACTTTGCTGAGGTCTCTGGAATATGCCAGGGTCTAAAGCAACAGCTCAGGAAATCCAGTGGTCATGCTTGCTGGACTGGAGGCTCATCTGGAAGTTCCTTCCTGGCTCTCTTGGGGATTTGGCCCTTCTAGACATGGGATGCTAAAAATAGTGCCTCCAGGGCAGTTTCCTGTTGCTATTACGTGATACAGCACCCAAATGGATGCTTTCCACCTCTGAGATCTCTGTGGTCACAGTGACTGACTGGCTCTGCCTCCCAGTTCCATCATGCCAGCTGTAAATGGCTCAGGAAAGATAGTCATTTCTGCAAAGTATTCCTGACATTCTGTGAGGAGACATTGTACTGTCAGTACCCAGCTGCCAGTTCTATAGTGGGGCAGGCCTGAACATTCCCTCTCTGCAGGGAGGAACTGCAGTCAGTGCAGAGGGAACTGGAGGTTCTTTCGGAGCAGTACTCCCAGAAGTGCCTGGAGAATGCACACCTGGCCCAGGCGCTGGAGGCCGAGCGGCAGGCCCTGCGGCAATGCCAGCGTGAGAACCAGGAACTAAATGCCCATAACCAGGTAAGGCCAAGAGAGGCTAAGCCTCACCTTCATAGAGGTTACCTAGCTAAGGTACCACACATTTGCCTTTGCAGAGACTTAAAAGTCTCTGGTCAGGTTCATCTCAGGGTTGGGGTCTTTTGTCCTCTAGTGGCTAGATTTACCTTCTCATGTTTATTTCTATAAGTTACACTCAGAATTCAGTGTTCCTCAGGAAATTTGGGTTTACTAGAATCCCAGCTGGCCCAAATGATTGGATTGTAATACTGAGCTCAGTATAATCTCTTCTGACACATCGTACTTTGCCTGCCTCGAGCTCTATCATGCTTGCCTTTTCTGGCCCGTCAAGCCATTCCGGACTGTGGGCAGAGCCACCTGGGGGTCACGGAGCCACTGCGGTGGCCTGAAGAAAAGCACTTCCCAGCCAGGGAGGAGGCCTGAGGAAATGGAGGGACAGCGCAGGATAGCCTTTAGGAGGTCAAGTGGGACAAGATAGCACCGCCCACACCAGAAGGTTAGGGTTTGGGGGTTTTTTGTTTTGTTTTTGTTATTGGTTTGTTTTTGGTTTTTCAAGACAGGATTTCTTTGTATAACAGCTCTGGCTGTCCTGAAACTCACTCTACAGACTAGGCTGGCCTCAGACTCACAGACCTGCCTCGCAATGTGCCACCACCTCCTCACTCCAGGGTTTTAAAGTCCTTGGAATCTTAGCTCTAGAGACATAATTGCCCCTCTGCTGTGAGTTGTGAATCAGTAGATTCAACTAACCACAGATAGAAAATTTTCAGGAGGGGTGGGGGAAGCATTTGCACTAGACATATACTAACTTTTTTCTCATCGCTACTCCCTAAATAATACAGTACAACTGAAAACTTAAGAATTACATGGCTGGGCAGTGGTGGCACACACCTTTAATCCTAGCACTCGGGCGGCAGAGGCAGGCGGATCTCTGGGTTTGAGGGCAGCCTGGTCTACAGGGTGAGTTCCAGGACAGCCAAGGCTACACAGAAACGCTGTCTTGAGAAAAAAGAAAAGACTTGGTATTGGGTATGAAATGTAATCTATAGATAATTGAATTATATGGGAGGATGTATGGAGTTATTGTGGGGCCCTTGAGCATCCACAGAATTTGGTGCTTAATAGGGGTCCTGGAACCTAAGTTTTCACATAGCCTCACATAGCCCATATGAACAGCTTTTATGTGGTAACAGCCGCAAATGTCTACCTTAAACATGGTGCTGTGCATGCACAAGGCTTGTGGCCTCCATTCTTAGGTCTCTACACACTACTGGTGAAAAATGACTTTCTCTGGTGTCCAAGCAGCTGTGTGTGGGCGGTCACTGTTGTGTTGTCCTCCAGGAACTAAACAATCGCTTGGCTGCAGAAATCACACGGTTGAGGACACTACTGACTGGAGATGGCGGCGGCGAGTCCACTGTGTTGCCACTCACACAGGGCAAGGATGCCTACGAGTTAGAGGTACTGTGAGAAACTAGGCACTGCCTTGCCCAGTGCTCCTGAATCACACAGTAGCTCCTTAGTTTAGAGTCATTGGGGACCAGATTTGAAGATAGGGCCAGAGGGGTAGAATTCAGTAGTAGAACACTGGCTTGGCATGTGTGAAAGCTGTGGGAAGGTCCAAAGTCATCCAGGCATAGCAAATAAGCAAGTAGTCTCAGGTCCACAGGCAAGAGCAGGGGCCCTCTAGATGACTTTCCTTTACCTGCCCACAAACTGGTTTCATAAAGTGGCCCACTTCAAGGCTACAAGAATGTTGTTGCTCTCAGATTGTTATCATGAATTAAGTGTTCACAGCCCAAGATGTTCATTTTAAGTCAGAACAGCTCATTCTGCAGTAGTGTACACTTGTAATCCCAACTACTCGGGAGGCTGAAGCAAGAGGATTCTAGAGCAATCTGGAAAGAAAAGAAAAGGAAAAAACAAAAAACACTGTTGAAAGAGGGAGGGAGAAAGGAAAGACTCTAATGTGTGTAGGGCAGCGGTTCTCAACATGTGGGTCTCAGCATATCAGATACTTTTATTATTATTTGGAGGTCACATATCAGATATCCTGCATATCAGATATTTTTATTATGATTCATAACAGCAAAATTATAGAGTAGCAATGAAATAATGTAATGGTTGAGGGTCACCACAACATGAGGATCTGTATTAAAGGGTCACAGCATTAAGAAGGTTGAGAACCACTGGTGTAGGGCATCATCAAGAAAGCCCCCATTAGGTTAATATTTACCTTTATAGATCGCTCAGACTACACCATACTGACAGGTAAGCAGGAGAAGCTAAGTAGGCTTGGCAAAATTTCCTATAGGAACAATATGTCTAGACCTTGGCAGCTCCTGCTGCAGGGAGCAAGCAAGAATGGGAACTCAAGGTAGTCCCCTTGCCTGCGACCCCAGGTTCTCAAGACTAGGGAGTCTAGCAGAGTATTTTCCCTTCCCCATTTCTGTAGAGGCATTGGGCAGTATTTAAATCATGTGTTCTGTTGGGTGGGCTCTCTACTCCTCCCCAGTGTGTGAATCAACTGTCTGCAAGCCAACCTTTGTATGCACAGACTACAGGATCCCTTGTTTCTGAGAGCCAGGCCTCATTTTCTCTCTCCTTATAGGTCTTGTTGCGGGTCAAAGAGTCAGAAATACAATACCTGAAGCAGGAGATCAGCTCCCTCAAGGATGAACTCCAGACAGCCCTGCGGGTAAGGGCCACATGTTTGAAGGCAGGGCAGGGTAGGGTAAATGTTGGGAAGCCTGGCTGGGTCCCTCTGGTGGCACGGCAAGCCACTCTACAGGATCAAGGTCACAAAGTCAGGTTCCCTTAAAACACCAGCATGTAAGCATATACCTTAGGAGTGAACAAGAAAGCCTCCCTGCCCTAGTCAGGTGGTGGTTATTCCTGGGTTTCTATGCATTTGGACAGGAGCAATGACACAGAAGAATGCCATGGAGGTGAAGTGAGGCTTGGTCTACCATTCAGGTGGGTCTAGTTGGACTGGAGTCAGAAAGAAGTGATATAATCCTCGATATCATCAGATCACTTAGAAAATCTGAAAAATAGAGGCTTTTCCTGGCTGACACCCACAAGGAAGTGACTTGGCAGTCAGGACCACAGCAGGCTGCCTGAGCTTGCCCTGCCCTAGCTGTTCACCACATGTTTTCTTTAGTGTCCAGTCTTTGGCTCTGGGAGAGGGAGGACACAGGGTCATTTCCAAGCCACAGTTAGTTTCTCCCAGCACATCAGCCCCAAGGCTAAAGTTCAGAATGAGTCTGATCCCCTGTCTCCAGCTGCTGTTCATTTCTGTCCTTTTATTCTCTAGGATAAGAAGTATGCTAGTGACAAGTACAAAGACATCTATACAGAGCTCAGCATTGCAAAGGCCAAAGCTGACTGTGATATCAGCAGGTTGAAAGAGCAGCTGAAAGCAGCCACAGAGGCCCTGGGCGAGAAATCTCCTGAAGGCACTACTGTATCAGGATATGGTGAGCAATCTGGGTGCTACTCGTAAAGATTTTTTGACACTTGAGTCAAACCCCAAAAATTCTAATGTCCTGTGACATCCCATATCACCTTGAGGGACCCCACATGCACAGGTTGACCTTCTCATCCCATGTCCTGCAGCTGCTTTACAGAGCTTCTTCCAGAGTAACAAGGGATCTTATAGTCTGTCTCTTAGAAACTCCAGCAGGGAGGGGATGTTCATGCTAGTTCTTCAAATCAAATGTTTTACCATACAGTCTTTGAGAGCCACAGGCAAGCAGAACAGAGGGATATCCTACTACCCTCTCGAGAACAGTGGAACTGGCCTCTCTCTGCTGGCTGAAAATATCCAGGCACTGTGCAGGACAGACGGAAAAAAACCTGCAGAACCACATTCTTTTGGACACTTTCTGATAATTCATGATTTCATCTTACCTTCGTGGTTACCCTTTCTTTATAAAAGCCCCACAAACTGAAAATCTGTTCAAGTCCCATAATATCCTGTAGCTCAGCTTTCCTTCACTAGCAAGTTCAGGAACAGTAACCATAACAGCCCTCTCACGTGCCTGCAGACAAGTCCTCTACATTGCTTGCAGGATACAAACATTCACTTTTCTGGAAGACAGCTGGCAACAACAGCACAATTTAAAATCTAACTGTAAAAAGTAATTACCGTAGTCACCTGGGTAGAAAAGCCAAGGCATTAGGAGGAAGCTTTAGACCTGCCATGCTAACTAACCTCTGAAAAGTGTGCATAGGGTACTACATCTGCAGACAGGAGCCACAAGCAGCAGTCCACCACACAGTGCACAGAGTGCTGAGTGCCATCCACGGACACCAGTCCTCCGCACAGTGCACAGAGTGCTGAGTGCCATCCACGGACACCAGTCCACCACACAGTGCACAGAGTGCTGAGTGCCATCCACGGACACCAGTCCACCGCACAGTGCACAGAGTGCTGAGTGTCATGCATGGACAGCTGGGATTTTTATTTTTTTTTTATATTTATTTTATTATGTAAAGAATATTCTGTCTGTGTGTATGCCTGCAGGCCAGAAGAGGGCACCAGACCCCTTTACAGATGGTTGTGAGCCACCATGTGGTTGCTGGGAATTGAACTCAGGACCTTTGGAAGAACAGGCAATGCTCTTAACCTCTGAGCCATCTCTCAAGCCCCCCAGCTGGGATTTTTAGAAACTGCACAGTGACAGTGTGTAGTTCTTAAGAAGATGGTGAGGTGTTTTGTGTTTTTTGTAAAGAAAAATTGTGACATCTTTCTGCATAAGCATGGAAGCCCCCTACCCATGACATACTGTGGTGTGACCCAGTGTGCATCCTTGTCTTCTGTATTTAAGACACTGAAAGGACTGTGTTCTTGGTGGGGTATGTCATGAGACAAATTTGGTCTGATTTTCTTTGATACCAATCCTATGCCAAGAGTAAGCTAGAAATAATGAGGCCAGTTGGTCTGCCTAGTAGTCAAGGTCCAAATCAGAAGTAAGAGATCCTATCCTCTGTTGACAGTGCTATAACTCAGGAGTTGTGATGTACCCAGTGCTCCGGCACTTGCTGGATTGGTTATTTACTTGGATTTAGATGTCTTGGCACACTGTAGTAGTGGACCTGGAACCTCCCACACATTCTGTTTGGTTTCAGAAGATTGTAGAAAGCAAAAGTAATGAGCCTTTTTGTTCCTTCAGACATAATGAAATCTAAAAGCAATCCTGACTTCCTGAAAAAAGACAGATCCTGTGTTACCCGGCAACTCAGGAACATCAGGTCCAAGGTGAGTGAGGTCCAGCTTATAGTTGAGGTGGGGCTTGAGGATACTATTAAGTCAAGCCAGTACAGGCACTAACCTACCTGTGTAGTCACCCTGTTGGGATGATTCTAGTGACTTCAAGTTCCATGTCTGTGTCTCTGTTCCATGTCATCAAAACCATCTAGGTGCCAGGGCTTCAAGCAAGACATGGAGGGATTCTGACTTAATCCTCACCTTCTGTGGGGTAATCTGACCTCTCATTAGTTCCACTGTATGTCTGTTCTCTGCACATCCCTGTTATCACACTGACACTACCAGCCTTGGAAAGATGAAGTCAGTGATCCCCAGTGTGCTCTCAGATGGGCATGTCTCTGGGAGGATGGGCGGAGAGGGCCTGGCCAGCATGCTGCATTTAGAACTGATTGTGTGTGTGTCTTATTTTTGCTCTTTCCTCTGACAGTCCGTAATTGAGCAGGTCTCATGGGATAACTGAGTCGCGCCCGCTTCCAAGTCCCCTGTCGTGTAGGTAAACCACTTCTCACTCTGCCCACTACCCGCCCAGGCGGCTCTGCATGCACTGCTCACACCTCCATAGCACACCTCTGTGTAATATCTTCATTCATCCTTCTCCAACACACAGACACACACACACAAAGTCCACGTTGGATCTCAGTAACTGTCCTGGAAATTGGCACTCTAACCTCTTCACAGAGCTGAGCCTACCCAAGGCCTCCCCAGCTTGACAGGAGGGCACAAGCCAGCATGCATACTTTGTGATTTGCACGGCACCAAGTTCATGTCTCCTCTCTTGGAAATAAGTTACAGGGAGATGGCAGATACCCACTGACTCTGGCAAGGAATTTGCTCTGTGGAAGACCTCACCCATCCAGTTAGTAGCAAGGTTGCATGGGAAGATGCCTACATATAGAGCAGACTCCCATTGTGTTGTTCTGCGTGGAACTGATCAATACTGCATGGGTAGAGTCTGAGAAAGTATTTGTTCCTAAGGGCCTGGTGCCCTTACACATGGGGCTGAGTATGACCTGGTTTTTGTTGTTTTTGTCTCTATGTAATACAAAAGCCTGTCTCTCCCAATAGAAGGTAGTAGGGTTGGCCACGTTGAGGTCAATGCTAGGGATGCTGTGTTGACTTTTTTATGCAATATTAACAGCTCAAGGAGTCTGGCTAGCTGTTCCCACTGGTAGTACCCAGGTGTGCTGGTTCATGAGCCCTCCCACTTTCCAGCAAGGGCCATTAGTTTAAGGCTCAGAGGAGACAGGTTTGCCTTAGGGAAGAGTATTGAGAAAGCCCAAGAATTTTAACATTGGCTTTTGTGGGGGGGGGGGGGTTAGGGGTGGGGTTTAAAACAGGGTTTCTCTGTAGCCCTGGCAATCCTGAAGCCACTCTGTAGACCAGCCTGGCCTCAACAACTCACAGATCTGCCTGCCTCTGCCTTCCCAGTGCTGGGATTAAAGGCATGCACCACCACCATCCTATGTCATTGGTTCTTTGAACCAGTCTGGTTTTGTTTTCTTTAGTCTCAAGTTAACCTACATGCAGATGTGGTTTAAGCAAGATTAAAAACTTATTTTAGGGTTTTTCCTAAAACTTTAAAAAAAATATTTTCTTTGGTGAGAGAGAAAGCCTTTCTAGGCTCATTCTTTTTGTATTAGAGACTGTTTTCTCCAGCCTGGGGCTAAACTCAGTTCTTCCCCTTGAGCCCTCAGAGAGCATAGTGGTCACTGTGAATAAGTGAGGCCTGTGGGTCAGAATAAAAAGGATATCCAGGAAGGACATCATGTGGAAAATATGCAGTGGGGTGTACCACCTACATAAGATTTTACACAGACACAGGGCTCAGTAACTGGCTGGTGGTGGTGCTGGGGAACAAGGAATCTCCATTCTAGCTAGATCTCTATAACAAAGACAGCCACAGAGAGAGAGAGCTATTGGAGTGTCTGTGCTTGGCAGGGACACTAGAGTCACACAATGCTAGGGCTCCTCTGTGCTGAGTCACTAGAGCCATGGTAGGTGGGAAAGGCCATTGGGTTGTTAGGAGGTCAGAGGAGACCAAAGAACTGCTTCTCCCATGATTTGTTAGTATTTGCATAGTGATGTGGCTCCATTGTTGTGCTTTTTATCTGACCTCAGAATAGCACATCCCCCCCACTGGGCAAGTGGAAGCCAGCCACGAATGGTGGCAGCATGCCCATGTGGTCTTAGTGCACCTGGAGTCCCCACCAGCCCTGTTAAGAGCTACCTCAGTCAGCTTTCACAGCACATGACCTCTTCTGAGATCCAGAACAGAGAGGATTCTCCTCAGTGTTGTCATGGGCTGGGTGTGGGATGCTGAGTCCTGAAGGCAGTACCTGAGGCCAGAAGGAGGCCAGAGACTTCAGAGAGCTGGCACTGCCCAGGTGTAAGGGATAGTGGGTTTTGCCTGCTCTCTGCTCTGAGAATGGTAATAAGTGCTGTGACTGGGCTTAGACCTGCCATGGAGTTTAGTTGCTATCTAGAGCCATTGTGGCTATCCAGGGCCTGATCCATTTACCGCATGGTAAGCCAAAAGGCCTATGTAACTTCTCTTGGGAGTCTGGCTGCCATGGAACTACCTGAACTCAAGAGGAGGAGCGACTTGAAGGATACCCTGAAGCAGGAATTCACATATATACTTATTCACATACATGTAACTTGTTGGTATACTCATTAAAAGACAATACTCATTAAAAGACAGCCTCAGCTATTTGAGAACCTATCTCAAACAAACAAAAAACTCAGTTATTATGGGGAAGATGGTAAGGGACACAAAACATAGCCCAGATTCTCCTTCATTCCTTGCTTAAAGCTGAGCCTCAACCTCCAGAAACACCCCTGGCTTCCCATTTCCTACTACAACATGCATTCTTGGCCAGATTGAGTCTGACACCAAGGCTGATTGCCAAAAGAGTTGGTACTGAGGAACCAGAGCCAGACCTGGGCATGCTGAAATAGTTCATTGCGAGTTCTCTAAGAACTGGGTTTCTTTTCTCTCACAGAAATGAAAGCTTTGGGAAAGATGTTTAAGGAAAACATAGTAAATATTCTGGTCCTCAGCTAGTAAATGTCCTTTACCTCAAGAAATAATACCAAGAACACAGGAAAGTCTGTGGGCGAGGGGGATTATTAATAGCTATATCTGGTGGCCCCATGGGGGGGTTGTGTGTGTGTGTATGAGTGTAGAATGTTGATAGCTATATCTGTAAATCTGGTGGCCTCAATCAGGGATGCCTGGGGCAGAGCTGTAGAGATATGGCGTCACTAGGGTGTCCTAGAAGAGAGCACCTGTCTTAAATCCATGAGTTCATGAAGACAAAAGAATAATAAAAAGGGAATAAGACATGCATACTCCCTATGCAGGAGAGTGACAGGTGGCCAGGTTTCCAGTTCTCAGCCCAAGTTTTCCATGGTTTGGTCAATCTGAAGAACCAGCCCTAAGGTCAGAGTTGAACTATGTAGACACATGATCTTGTTTCTCTTTATTTTTCCCTTATCTCACCCAAGTAAATTTCCACAGGAGAAAGCAAACTCCAGTAACACTACTTCTCAGGGCCTTCTGCCCTCGCATGCCCACTAATCTCAGGATCCCTCAGCCTCGCACCTGCACCTACTCCTAAAGCCCAACTGCCTCTGCTTCATCAGCACCTAATTGCTTCTTCCTGCTGTCTCCACCAGAGTCTGAAGGAAGGCCTGACGGTGCAGGAACGCTTGAAGCTCTTTGAATCCAGGGACTTGAAGAAAGACTAACTGCATCCTGTCCCACCTGACACATCCTTCCCAGCTGGTGGCAGCACAAGCCAAGTGTGGCTTTCATCTGCATCTGTGCTTTTCACTGTTGCCATCATTAACTGTGGGTATGGATGCATGAGAGACTGCTGTGTGGGGTGTATGCTCCATCCCTTCCCTGTTGATTCCAACTTCTCATTGTCTGTATCACAGCTTTTCCCATGGTATTCTCGGATTAGTCACACTCAAGCAGCAGTGGGGAGGGCTTCCCCACTGACATCTGAGCAGGACCCCTTTGTCCTCCCACCACACTCACTGTCAGTATTAAGGCACAGCAGCCTGTTAATAAGCTAGCCCTGCCTCAGATTATACATGTGGGGACCTGCCATTGGCTCTGCTCTACCACACACAGCTGAGCACCACCCCTGCTGGTTAGAGCAGAACCGCTGAATGTTCTAGTCTGGCTTGGTTGTGGAGGGGCCTTGGATAGTGTCCAGCCTGCCCCCCATTTCCTTTGAACTGAGAGGACAGCATTTTGTATTTGGCCCACTGATGAAGCTTATAACCATATCCCAGATAATCCTGGCAAATCTTTCACAACCTGGAAAATGTTGAAAGCAACCAATCCTATTTTGGTTTTTTATTAAATCTTGCACAAAAGCCCCGGCCCCACTCATTCCTTCCTCCGCTCGTGCCTCCCTTGCTATGATAACCCTGGTCTATTGGTGGCTGGGAATGGTGATCTGCAGCCTGTACCTTCAGGCTTGTCAAGTGTGATGGTCCTTCCCCAGGTCATCTAGAGAGAAACTGCTGGGTTTTAACCTGTCTGAAAAGAAGTTGTCAATGTTGCTTGGGGAAGGGATGAGAGGAGACCTGTTGTCGGGGCTGGTAAGAAGAGCAGCATGTGCTCAGGACTCCGGTCTGAGCTCTGGGAGGTTCCTTTGAGGTGTCTGCTTCTCATGGAGCCATTACAGGGAGCCTGTGCTAACAAGTTTGCTTTTCTAGCTAACTGAACAGGACCTTTCGAACTACCCAAAGCATTCTACATTGTTTCCTTAAAATTTCTGTTCTCATTTTTTAAAAAAATAATCATACTATAAAATGCAGCACACAAAAGAGCCCCATGTCAGATCCCACTGTCCTGAGTCCCAAGTCCCTGGATCGAGTTTCCATTTTGTGTTGAGTGGGTCAGATGGTCTCTGGATACACAAGTTCAACTCATGTATGAATCCCTTCCGTCAGTTCTACAGGAGTTGATGTTCAAGGCCATCCAGTGTCCAGCTGGCCTTGAAATAGACAGGCAAAACCCCAAGATACCTGCTTTATGACATATCCAAGTGCTCTGCTGGCCAACAGACAAGCCCTGGGTACATCCCCTTTGCACATATTGTTAAGTTCCTCACTGGCATATGCTGCTCAGTTACCATTTATGTTTGCAGCATTGGGCAAATCAGATCTGTTGAAAACAAGTTGCTGCTGAAACAGTGTTTTGAGCTCAGAGTGGTCCACACAGTAGCATGTGCGTGGCTGGGATTCAGGAGCTATAGTTTCGTGTTGAGGACCGCTGTTCTCTCTGGTGTGGTTCCTTTGCAACTGTCCTGCTGCCCTTGGGACTCTGTGGCCCTAGTGAAATCATCTTCCTGCCGTGCCACAGAGCCTTCTGAAGATAACAAGCCTACAGGTCAAAAGAACATTTTTTGCTCTACCCTTGGACATGACCTTTGCTAAACACAGTACCTTTGAATCAGAGACAAGGGTTGGGAGATAAACTGTACCTATCTCATCTGCCACTCATGCTCCCACTGAAGGCTCACTTTTGCCATGATAGTTAACACTGCTTTAGGGCTGATTTCATGTATAGGTGTTTGGTGTATTGACCAGATAGATACTGAACTGACACAGTACAAGGATGCCTGGATCATCTCCCACTCTCCAAGCCACTCTGAGCAGTAATGTGAATCAGGGTGCATCTTGAGTTTCTTGGCAGTGACTTCTGGCAGAAGTGAACCAGGAAAGAAGCTGGTCTTCTGTGTCCCTGGTGGCCATGCAGGCCCACTGCAGCATTTTATTTGGCCTGCTGCTGTCCTCTGTCAGTTCCCTTCCCCCAGACTGTGCCAGGCTCACTATTGCCTGACCTCCTTAACAGGCATCCCATTCCCTGGAAAGAAGCTGAAGGTGGTGTCTTCCAGAGAGGAGGCATCAAATGAGTAGAGTTGGTCCGGACATCAGTAGAGGACGATGCTTGCTGAGTTTGGAGTAGTGTAGATCAAGAAGCCTCAAGGCTACTCCCAGCCCAAACATCAATGGCATGCTTTCTCCATTTCATGGTGGGAGCAGCATTAAAATTTATTTCAGAATTTTATTTTTTTGTAAATATACATTTGTAATCTGCCAGCATCTGCAAGCAAACTGCCATTACAGGGAACCTACCTGACATCATTAGACAACTGATGTGAACACATGCTTAAATTACATCCTGCACAGGTGTGGTGCCCAGCAGCTGAGCAGAGAGCATGTTTGTCACATGGGGCTGCAGATTTTCCAGTGTGGTTGTGTCCGCAGAGCCAGGGCCATAATGGGAAGCCCATTGTTTCAGGCATACCAGAAGAGGCCAGGACCTCATGAAGTAGGGAATTCCGGAGGAAAGAAGGCTGGGAATGTGTAAATTCACTGAGAGAAAGCTAAAGTCAGAGTTGACCCTCCACGGGATCCATCAGAACAGTATTGAACTGGGTGTAGTGGTGTATGCCTGTACTTTTGCACTAAGGGCTCCAAGTTCCAGGTCAGTCTGGACTATGTAACAAGGTTCTGACTCAAAATACAGATGGGCTAAGGGTATGTATAGCTTAATAATCAGAACCACCTACCTGCATGTGTAAGGCCTAGGGTTCAACTACAGCACTACAAAAAACACACTTGTGAACTTCAGAACGTGTCAAAAAGGAGCCTGAGAGTTTTAACTAGGAAAAAACTGGTATGAAAGATATTTGATGGGATGTGTACTACTGTTAACTTCCCTACAAAGGGTGCACTGACTTCTACCCTGGAACTACAGAGAACTGAACACACTCCTCATTGCTGGCACTTATCTAGTGCTGAGGGAAGTGGCTGGATACCACATAGCCTGCACTGTTTGTGTGAACCTGCAGGCCTGTCCCACACACCAAGTGGTCTTTCTTCTGACCTCCAACCATACCCTGGCTCCCAAAAACAGGCTGGATAAGCACCCAGAGGTCCCAGCAACCTGACATCAGGGAGAACTCTGGAGTTCCCACTCCTGCCTCCATGTATGTATCCAATGCAAACTGCACACCAAAGTTGGCTGGCAGCTACAGGCAGTCTCAGCCCCCAAATACACAAGCACACCCAGTCCCCAAATTGCTGGTGGAGGGGACAGTTTCCTTCCAGCTGACTGGCCTGCACCTTGCAAAGCATTATAGACTACCAGTGCAGGGATGCATACAGCCTTTCCCAAGGGAGCACTCAGCCTTTCCTATATATCAGCACGTAACATTAAGTGTTTCTGAGACATGATACAGAGATTTCAGTGCCACGGTTGTTTTTTAAAACATCTTGTCTAGACATCCCTTTAGTGGGTGTGTAGGGCAGTGTTGGGTTCAGTGCAAACCACACTCAGACATCAGAAGACCATGAGTTAGTGAGATATGGTAGCTCACACATTCAATCCAGCACTTGGGAGGCAAAGACAAGCTAAGTTTAAGGCCAGCCTGGTCTACATAATGAGTTCCAGAAGAGTCAGGGTTACACAATGAAACCCTATCTAAAAATAACCCCAACAGAGTATACCTGACCCACACTTGTAGCAAGCCCTTAACAGTGCCCTGGTTCTTACCAAAAGTTCTCAGAGACTCCAGTAGTGTCACTCAAGGAAAACCAGGACTAGATGAGGCACTTTTGGCACCCAGCCTTCAGGTTTCTTAGTGTTTTTGTTAGGGGAACTGGCTGGGGTCATAAGTCTGAGTGCCTAGCTTCTGATAGAACTGCAGGGCTGGGCTATGCAGGAGCAGCCTGGTCACCAGTTTCTATCTAGCTGCCTGGCTCTGTGTGTGTGTGTGTGAGAGAGAGAGAGAGAGAGAGAGAGAGAGAGAGAGGAGAGAGAGAGAGAGAGAGAGAGAGAGAGAGAGAGAGAGAGAGAGAGAGAGAGAGAGAGAGAGAGAGAGAGAGGAGACGAGCCCTGGAGTCCAGGAAGCCCCCTGGTTATATTTCTGTGACACTGGTAAGGAGCGAGAGTTTAAAAACTGGACAGTTCAGAACTGAAGGACTTCAGGGCCTCTCCAGTTTCTGTGGGTCACAGGTGGGCCTGGCACAGCTTCCATGGCCACCATCATTTGCTGTAAGAGGTGCAATTATAAGAATCCTAGCTGACACAGCCCACTCCGGCTTGCCAGTCAAAATGCCCTTGGCTCATTTCTGCTTTAGAAGTTAGTCGTACCACACATCTAATTTTATTTTAGCTAGGAATAGATCATAAAGAACACTAAACTCAGTATTAGTTTCTATCACAAACTTCAATTTAAATGGATTTTAAATCACTGTAAGCTTTACCTTTGGTTTTAATACCAGGATTCAAAACCAGTTCTGTGGTACTTAACCAGTGTGGCTTTCTGTAGGTGTGCTGTGTACCATATATTGTAAGCATCGCAGTCATAGTGGCTCCTTGACAATCAGAACTCTAGGTGACCTCCCACTACAGCTGCTTGATTGGGGCTGGGGTGCATGTCTGCGAACAGAGCACCACACAGGGCCACTTCGCAGCAATCACAGGCTTGTGCCATCTCACCTGGTATTGAGTTTCTGTTCTGATACAATTTGGTTGCCAGACTAAATATTCTGTGTAGAAGAAAATGGAGCCTCACTGAGCCAGAGAGGCTGTGAGTACAGCTGTCCAGAACCAGCTTAGGCCTCAGTGTATGTGCACAGGGCGTGGTCTTCCTCCATATAAAGTATCCCCTAACTCAAACTTCTTATGGTCCAGTATGAGGTGTTCACTACAACTGAAATGTTAATTTGTAGAAATATTTATTCCTTTGTGTGACAAGCTAGAGTCCTTGGCTGTAGCTAACCATTTTTATTGTGTAAATACTGCTTGATTTTACATGAACTGTATCATAATAAACTATTTTTGCATTGCCCTCTGCATGCATATGGGTGCTGACTCAGCCGGGTGAGGACCAGAACACCTAAGGTCCTGAGTCATAAGCTTACTAGTATCCCAGAATGGGCTGGTCATCTAAGTTTTATCACTTGCTGCTTTCCTTTTACAGTTTCTCAGAATATTTTTGTTTTCAGGATATTTACATTAGATATCACATTTTCACACATAAGTCACAATATTTTATGTCTAGTCTAAGGTACTTTGCCTTGGTAAAGAAACTTCAGGGGTTAAAATAAGGAAAAAAAGTCCGGTGAGAGTTCCTTTATTAATCAAGGTACTAGAACTGTAGTATTAGATAGAGCTCTCGTGTTTTGTTTTGTGGTGCTGGAGCTGAAACCCAGGGCCTCAAAAATGCTGGACAATCCCTCTACCGCATGAGCCCTGGAGTTAGAGCTCAGGCTGGCCTCATCTTCAGTTCACTGAGCACCAGTGTGCAACACTACATCCAGCCCATCCTACATGGATTTACTGTCAATATAATTATGCCTATGTTTTTTAAAGTATCATAATCTAAAATAGACAACACAAAATTTAACAAAACAGTGTTCGCTAACTATAGTATATTCTTGATGTTTGCTGTATCTTCTTTAGTATACTTAGACTAATAAATCAGGCCAAACAGAATGGCAGCCAACCTGATATTCTGATGTAAGAGGATTCAGAGTTTGAGGCTAACCTGGGCTACACAGAAAGACCCTATCTGTCCCCATAATGACCCTTCAAAAGGTTACGATAATAACTGGGGTGGTTTTTTTTTTTTCAATATTGTTTCAGACTTTATTTAAAAAGTATATGAAACTGACTGGAAATACAAAAAAAGTTTCTATACCAATTAGAAATCAACTTTAGTTTGTTATAAAACAGTAAAAGAAAGATATAAGAAGACATAAAAGAATAAATATTTTTAGTATGTTATTGCATTTGTTTAGGGACTTTTCAATGGCTTTTTGCCCATTAAAAACTATAAGAAATTGTACACCAAAAAGCTTTGGGGAACTAGCCTGATATGTAAGTCCAATTTAAAATTAGTTGGCAAGCTGATCACTCTTTCATGATTAAAATTTTAAAAAGAGCTGGGGGGGGGGCTTTAATCCCAAGCACTTGAGAGGCAGAGGCAGGTGGATCTCTGAGTTCAAGGCCAGCCTGGTCTACAAAGTGAGTTCCAGAAGAAACAAAAGAAAACCAACAACAGAAAAGAATCTCCCACCCACCAAACTGATCACAGTAATAAAAGACTGACATTTCCCTAGCATCGGATCCCACTGCAGACATGGGATCCCACTGCAGACATGGGATCTAGCCCAGGCAATTCATGAAGAAAAAAGGCACTCTGACTGAAAGGAGAAGGAAAACTGCTCCTTTTAGATGACACCTGTCTGTGGGGGGGGTCTCCTAAACCTGGTTGAATATTAACATATCAAAGAGGATTCTGGCCAGCTCCCTGCCCCCATCACTCAGTACCTATGGCTCCTCCCAGCACTTCTCAATCTGCTTCCCAAGGGTTGGGTTTCCACTTCCCTTCTCCCAGCCTCACCCCTATATCTCAGCCATTTTGGTTACTCTGGTCTTGGTCTCTAGGTCAGTGGCTCGTCATGTTTAGTCTGCTGGTCATGTTCAGCCTGGACTCCCCTCTGCCTGCCTTCAGACCTACAATAAAAATATTCTCCAAACTTAAGGAGTAGTCATGGCCTCTCAGTTTTTCATTCAGTTAACACTACGAAAAAGAAAGTTGGGATGCAGGGCTCAGTTGTGTGTCTACACAGTTCTGAAGACTGAAATAATTAAGCAATTTCATTTACAGTAACATGAGTAATAAATCATACTCAAATTACAAACATTGATATAAGATACTCCCGCCCAAAAAAAGAAAAAAACTAGATATAAAAGACTTAAAACTATCAACATTAAAAGGTCAAAAATTCTTCAAAAGACAGGAAAAAACAAAACAAAAATTTCTAGACTACCAAAGGACCAAAGTTCTGTAGAAAACATTAAGACAAAATGCAAGCCTCAAGAGTATTGAACAGCCCTGAGCACTACCAATAAATTTAGCCCAAAGATGGAAAAAGAGGAAAAGGAGAAACAAATATAGTTCATGCTAAGTACTACTGTTAATCCCAACTCATCTCAGTCCCTTTTCCAGATTGGTCATCCATACCCCCTCGCAGGCTGGAAGCCATTTCTTAACTTTCCTAAGGTGTTTTTCTTTCACTTGTGATTCCAAGAACGTGGCTACCTTCTATTAGGAGTTATGTCATTTTGCTGATGTGTAATTACTTTTGTGTCTCCTTGGCTACCCAATAAATTTGTGAGTGAACAGAAAACCTAAAAGCATCAAGAGAAATTAAAGGTATCCACACTCGTGGGTCAGAAAATTCAAAATGGTAACCCCAACTTAATCTACAGGCCAACATAATCCCTGTCAAAATCCTAGATGCTTTTACCAGAAATTGGTGTGTTCATTTTAAGATTCACATGGAGATGTAAGACTAAGACTATATTGGAAACAGAGGATTCATGTTGCCAGTTCTCAGAACCTACTGCTGTTCTTACTGATCTAGACCGCTGCGCTGCTGTTCCACACTCAAACAATGCAGAACCCATACATAAAGTGAATGGTCAGTTGATTTTCATTCAGCAAAGGTTTTAATACCATTTCTTAGGGGAAGATCATCTTAAAATGGAACTGAGACGAATGAGACACCCACATGTACTATGCCCTACCCTATAACACCCAAAGTAGGTGTGATAGTACATATATGTAATCCCAGTGCTTAGAGAATGTAGGCAGGGGCTGGAGCGATGGCTCAGAGGTTAAGAGCACTGCTGCTCTTCCAAAGGTCCTGAGTTCAATTCCCAGCAACCACATGGTGGCTCCCAACCATCTGTAATGAGATCTGGTGCCCTCCTCTGGTCTGCAGACAGAACACTGTATGTATAATAAATAAATCTTTAGGGGAAAAAAAAAGTTGAGGCAGGAATATAAGGCCAGCCTTAGGGCTATACTGAGTTTGTGGCCAGCCTGGTCTACATGGACAGTCTCAAATCAAGCAAAAGAAAAGTGTATGAAGTAATATCTCTTCATAACTGCAGATAACTCAGCAAAGCTATTTATATTTAGCCCCTGACAGCCACATGCTGCCACGTGGATACCAGCCTTCTCTGGAAGGGATGGAGATAGGACTCAGGGAAGACACACACCATCAGGCAGATGACAAAGAGGAACAGGCTAGGAAATATGCTTCTAATTTTGGAGGTGTGGAAATAGTACCAGAGAGGAGCTAACCAGGAGGTGGCTGTTGCTCTCCCAAGGACTCCTATCCTCATCACAGGTGTCCAAACAGCTGTATACTACCCTACAATGTTTTAAGAGTATGCAGTAGGCTAAGGCAGACAAGTAACAGTTCATATTCTAAAGTAATATTTATTGAATATGCCAAAGTTCAAGGTCCCCAATGGCACTGTCACTCAAAGGACATTTTGTTATCTTCCCCCACCCCCCACCTGAGCACACAATTAGGAACTCACAAGCTCCAGAAGGCAAGGAACTTCTTCAACATAACTACTTCTGAGTATTATACTTTACAGTTTCTGTTCACTCTTGTGGAAAATCAACATCAAGTGTACTTGTCTAACACTAAGTAAAAGGTAACATTAAAAAGGGTGAAAAAAGCTGGGAATGGTGGCACATGCCTATAGTCCCAGTACCTGAGGCCCAATCAGGCAGATTTCTCTGAGTTGAAGACCAGTAAGGGCTATGGTGAGACCTTATCGTCTCACCTCTTTCCCCACAAAAAAACAAGGAAACACTTGTATTGAGCAATATCTGCTGCTAATGGTTCCATGAGCTAAAGGACACGATCCACTCAGACTGACATTAAGGGGCCACATGGAGCTTGTCATGCACACAAGCATGAACAATGACAAAACTAGCTCTTATGTCACTTGAGCTATTTGCATATAGAAAATGTAGAAAATGACACAAATGCATATGAGAAACTTATTCCTCTGACTCCCTGGGAATGCCTACCCGAGGGCTGAGATCACAGCCTGGGCAGTTCTTATTACCTCCAGTACTCCTGGTCGTCAACTCCTGATCATGACAGCAAATAGCCCTGAGTCCACAGATGCTGGAGACGAGGGCGCTTCTCAGTCCACAGTTTGCTCTTATGTTAAGGGGTATGAAAAATTAGAAGCAAAGCCTGGAAACAACTTCAGGCATAGCCAATTGGTGGTGCTCACCTGTGACTAACTGCAAGGAGGCAGGCCAGCTGCAGAGAGTCAATACCATCAGACATGTCTAGTGATGCCCAGAAGCCACTTAAAGAGGATGGCCTGTCTATCTAGGCAACTACTGCTATGGACAGCCTACAGCTCACACTGTCGCCTCCTCCCTGACTTCTGATGGCAATACAAGGACAGGAAGACTTTATCAGCCTAGTGCATCCAGGACTACAAGCTGGAAGACCGAGAAAGACAGAGCAGGGTCAATGCCCTCGCTGCTTTTGAGGGAAAAAGCTGTACTTGGTGGGGTCGAATTCTTCCCAGATGCGCTCAAACTCCTCCAGGAACAGCCGCACATACTCTGTGTCCTCCATAATCAGAACATTCTCACGGTTATTCTGGATGGCCTGTGTGGTCCAATTGAGGGAGCCAGTGATGAGCACCTTCTTGTCAACGATGGCAAACTTATGGTGCATGTAGCCAAGGTCCTGGTCATGCCGTACCTGTATACCTGTGGAGCCAAGGCAGCCTTAATTATGCCCACAGAGGTGCAGCTACCCCCAAGCCTGCTGGTGTCCTCTGCCAACTACTACAGGGTGGCACTGAGATGACAGGAAGAAGGCAGGTCTGTCATCCATGTCAGCACCCTGAAAGCAAGAACTCTGGGTGACACCAAACACCTCTGGGGAACAACCCACCCACTCACACTGCCCCACTAAGCCTAAGTCTAAATACTACCTCAGAATCCTTCAGAGAAAGAGTCAAACATGTGACATACCCTTGCCTTTCTTGTCAGTCACTGGAGGACAGAAGCCTAGGCAGGAGAGGAGTGCTTTGGCTGGCCAACTTGAATCACACCTCCCAGGGTGCCTCACTAGCTGAATGGAAGCAGCTGTGCCACATCCGAACCTGCTATCCTCACCACAGTTCAGGCTTTGGCTTCTTACTTTTGAGGGTATATTGTTTGGCAGGAATGCTGGGATGAGACCCAGAACTTCACATGCTGGGTAGGTGATCTACCGGTCTCTCCTTCACTCCCATCTCTGCCCCCACTCCACCCATCTGCTATCACAGCAAAGTCTGGCAGCAGCCACCTCACCACAGACCACAGAGGACCTCTTCCTTGCTTTAGTCAATCCCCAGCAGCTACTTCATGACTTGGGGACATCATGCTGTCCCTGGATGCCTCTCCAGCAGTCACGGTGCCTCTGCAGCTATCCTCGCCACCTCACTTCCTATATTTGCAAAGTTTTCCAGACCTTTCTCACTTATGTTTCCCCACAAGTACCGGGCTGAACCAAATGCTGACAGATGGTGCACTTGTTGATGGAACAATCTGGAACTCACTCAGCTGTGGCCAGATCATCAGTAGAAGTTCCATTTGTGATGGCAGTTTGGTTCTTATTTTATGACTCTCCCAAAATCTGAATACCGTGACATCGTCCATGCCCGATGTCTACTTGCTCACCCACCAAAATGATGAACTGACTGGAGACGGCTCTGCCAGTAAGGAAGGCGGGAGTAGCTGTCACTGACCCGCCCTGGGTGATAAACACGGCAGTGGTGTCTGAAGCAGACCGGGTTTCTACACTCTCCCAGGGAAGGCGGAGGGCAGGCTTAGTGCAAGGAAAACTCAAGAGCAACGTAAAGCCTCAACATTCCTAGGGCTTCCCAAACCTCTCATCACTGTGGCAGGATGCTCAGGCTAGCCGGATTGGGGTGGGGATGGGGGGGGGGGGGCACTGACTCGTGGGTAAAGGAGGGATCTAGCAGTCAAAGTTTGCATTCCTGCAGAGTTCACCACTTAAAAGAGGGCAAACCGGGGTCGGGGTCACAGGAGGATGGAGATCGCCACCTGTTTCCGGGACAGAGCTGCAGGCTGGCCAGACACACCTGTGGGCCCAGAGGCGCTAGATCAGCCGCCACACTGTAGGGTCCACTTCCCAGGGAAACTCAATAATCAACACTAGCCACTGGTCACTCCTAATTCCCCTGTGGTCCACGCAGATGCTTCTGCGTGGGTCCCTCACTGTTAACTGGGTTCAAACTTCTTTACGCTTTACCCTCCACGCCTTCCTTCGCCTGTCAGCCGGCAACCGTCTCAGAAACTGACTGAATCTATACACATGCCTCCTCCGAGGCCAGAGCCAAGGAACAAGTGGGAATTCCCGCACACCTTACTCTCGTGGACAGCACAGTCACGGAACGGAACGTTCTATAAGCCTGGGCCCCTCGGCCCGCTCACCCGCGCCTGCCTGCCTCCACCTTCTCCCTGTAAAGCTGGGGCGTCAAATAAGTCCCCCAGCCACCTCAGCCCCTCCTCTGGCGTGCACCTTCGGCAGCGGTTTACCTGCCTTGCGCAGCAGGCCGATCTGCGAACCGTTGAGGGCCATGTAGTCGCAGTCGGTGATGACCCGCACGCGCACCCCGCGCTGGTGCAGCAGCTGCACGGCGCGCCCCAGCTGCGGGCTGGAGAAGGCGAAGAGGCAGAGCTCCAGACTGGAGCGGGCGGCCAGCAGCGCGCGCAGCAAGCGGCTCAGCGAGCTCTCGCTGTGAGGGAGGCTGCACGGGCAGCCCGAGGAGGGCCCGGGGGGCAAGCCTGGGCTCTGCAGGAGGGCCTCGGTGCAAGTCACCTGCGACGGGAAGAAGAGCACCTCGCGCCGTGGCCGCCGCCCGGCCAGCAGCCAACGCAGCAGCCACGGCAGCGCCTCTAGGGCCAGCGCGACACCCGCGCCGGCCGCGACCACCAACCGCCAACTCGAGCGACCCATGGCCGCCACCTCAGAGGTCCGCGGCTAAACCAGGCGCTCGTGCGCGCCCGCTACACACTAGCCCGGCCCCGCCTCCAACCCCCGGCGGGCCACGCCCCCTGCGCTGGACCGCCCCCAGCCAGGGGCTGGGCTAGCTCCTAGCTCCTGGGCTATCCTCTGTACTCCCACCCTTCTCAGCGTTGAATGCTTTAGGCACGCGCACTCGGGACTTGACTAACAGCTGTGTACCAGGGACCACAGGCTAGAACCATGGTCCAAGCCACCAAGCCAGCTACACACTGCAAGCTCCCCGCACCCACTTCTGCTGCGACCTTGCTCTGCACCTGTGCCCAGGGCTGACAATTCCCTTGACTGGAGGTACTCTCAGGGCTCAACTTCCCTGTCGCTGACCAACAGGCCCCCTAAATGGACCATAAAGAACAACAGGTAGATCAACTCAAGACCCTTAAAACGGTGTAACGATAATGGTAATCAACTCTGCTTGGACCAGCGGAAGATCTAAACCAGGATGAGAAAGAGAGGGAGGGAGGGAGGGAGGGAGGGAGGGAGGGAGGGAGGGAGAGGGAAGGGAGAAGGGAAAAAGGGGGAGGGGGAGGGGGAATGAGGGGAAGGGGAGAGGTGAAGAGAGAGAGAAAGAGTGGACTGGAGAGATGGCTCAGCAGTTAAGCTGCTCTTCCAAAGAACCTGAATTCCATTCCCAGCAACCACATGGTGACTCACAACCATCTATAATGGGATCTAGTGCCCTCTTCTAGCGTGCAGGCATATAGGCAGACAAAACACTGTATATATAATAAATAAATAAATAAATAAATAAATAAATAAATAAATAAATAAATAAATAAAATAATAAAACAAGAGTGGTGGAACAGTCCAAAACTTCAGGGACTTCCTCGCCATGAGAGTTTGTACAGTGATGTTATCCTCTCCCTGGTGAACTTTTCAATTTGGAAGAACTTAGGCCCCTACACAGATTCTTGCATCTTATATACCTACTTAAACTGTTGAATTCTGGGTAAAATGGGTTTCTGAGAAACGTGCCAACTAAAAGTTCCCACCCTGGAGGAGGCACAGGGAAGAGGACAACAGAGAGGAAAATCCTTTTTTTCCATTTTTTAAAAAATTTTTGGGCTGGAGAGATGGCTCAGAGGTTAAGAGCACTGCCTGCTCTTCCAAAGGTCCTGAGTTCAATTCCCAGCAACCACATGGTGGCTCACAACCATCTGTAATGAGGTCTGGTGCCCTCTTCTGGCCTGCAGGCATACACGCAGACAGAATATTGTATACATAATTAATACATAAATAAATAAATATTTTTAAAAATTTATTGATTTTTATTGAGCTCTACCAATTGAGTTCACCAGCTCTACATTTTTCTCTGCTCCCCTCCCTGCCTCAGAGAGAGGGGGTCTTGAACTGACAACTCCCCAGCACCTGCTGTGTTTCACGGGGGTGGGGGTGGCGCTTAGGTCACCCTCGGGTCCTTCAGCTAGGGACTGGCCTCCCAGGGAACACACCAGGCTTTCTTGCAAAGATCCATAGTGGCACTGCCCAGAAAGTTGCCCAGGAGCCGGAGGGAATGATGCTCAGAAACAGAGGAAGGTTGGAGGCTTGGGCTGCTCAGGGACTCCTGTGAGAACCGCTCCTGTGTTCAGCCTAAGGATGCCCATTGTGACATACATGACCCACTTCTGCCCCAGGAGATGGTCCAGAACCATCCCAGTAGCCATGAGACTGGAGGAGGGCTGGAGATAGAAGCTCTACTGGGTCCTAAGGCTTGCAGTTTCAACTGGGTCTCTAAGCCTGCTTCCCCTGAGATAAGATGGTCTTTCTATTTTGGGGGTTCCTTTGCGTTATGCCTATGGTCTGCCTTTGTTTGTGCCCCACTTGTATTTCTGGTTTCTAGTTCTGAAGACATGGGCAAAGTAAGGAAGAAACAAGCCGATACCAACATTTTCTGAGTGACCTTAGATGGCAGGGTTTTCATAGTTTCCTTTTGGATGGCGTCTAAGTTACAGGTACCTACATCACTTGCTACTTGATATCCTTTCCAGTTTATTAATATATAAACATGTATATATGTATATACACTAGTTAGCTTGCTGGCAGTGGTGGCCCACGCCTTTAATCCCAGCACTCAGGAGGCAGATCTTTGTGAGTTCAAGGCCAGCCATCCAGAGTGGGTTCCAGGACAGCCAAGGCTAAAAACAGAGAAACCCTGTCTCGAAAAACTGAGAAAAAAAAAAAACTCTCCTAAAATAATTTCAGGGGTGCCTCTTAAAATAATTACAGCTGAACTTGGTAAAAGCTAAATTCCTTCAAAAAGAAGATAGGCAAAATCATGAGGAAGGTCACCTGGGTAGACATTCATTTTTCTCAGCCGATTGTATGCAATTAGGTCCTAATTGCATAAGACCTCAAGGTTTTCTGGAAAAACGGGCCTGCAGGCTAAAACCTAAAAACACAAAGGGAGCCCACCAGCATAGCGATAAAAAGCTGTTGGTGTGTTGGGCAAAGGCCCCAGACGTCGCCTAACACTGCCTCTGGGAGAAGCCTCCCACAACAAGTGATGAGTGTGTCACTGTTCCGTTTCATGGTGTTTAGAATTTTAGAATAGAGAGAAATTTACATATGTGTTGTCAGGGTTTCTGTCCTGCCCAGTTGCCACAGTGGTTAAGTCCCAAAGAAATCACACAGAGATCTACATTAGTTATATACTGTATTGGCCCATTAGCTCAGGCTTCTTATTAACTCTTATAACTTATATTAACCCATTATACTGTCTATGTTAGCCACATGGCTCAGTACCTTTTTTAGCAAGGCAGTCACATCTTGCCTGCTCCATGGCTGGGTCACGACTGCAGACCAAGCTTGCTTCTTCCGCCCTGCCTCTATTTCCTGCCTGGTTGTCCTGCCTCTACTTCCTGCCTGGTTGGCCTGCCTATACTTCCTGCCTGGCTACTGGCCAATCAGCCTTTTATTAAATAAAATACAATTGACAGGGTACAAACCACTGTCCCACACAGCACTCCTCCCCTTTAAAAAAAAAACAAAACAAGAACTCTGAATCTAATATCCTTTGTTTAGCTTTTCAGCTGACCATTATCCATAACAACTTGTAACCAACATTCTAAACAAGACAGGCAGGTCTCCATGAACTTGAGGCCAAACCTGGTCTACACAGTGAATTCCAGAACAGCGAGAGTGATGGAGAGAGACCCTGTCTAAATAAAAAAAGAAAGAAAGAAAAAGAAAAGAAAAAAACTTTATTAGCAAAAGCTAATTCCAGTGTCCACACACAAACCACCCATGTTCCCTGATGAAAGCAGGCTGGCAGATACTGTCATCAGACTCACAGCTTTGGAAAATTATTCAGGACATCGAAGTGATGTTTGTGGAGTGTTGCTAAATAATCCTATAAAAAATGACAATAGGATTCTATTTCTCTTTTAGATGCTGACTTTAACTGACAAAGCCTCCAGTGCTTGTTCCTTAAGCAGGAGTCTGATGTAACAAACAGCTAATCACGGTTGCCTTGTTCTCCTACAGAACTCTGGTCCAGCCAGTTCTACAACAGCATTTAACCTCACTAAAACTATATTGATCCTGACATAACATTTTCCGTCTTTCACTTTGTCCCCTAATGTTCCCCACAATGGTGTACAGTCATAACCCCCTCCATAACATAATCCAAAAGTACATGTTAGTACCAAATCACTGACTCTTGTCTGCTAAGTTTCATGTGTCCCCAGAATGGTCCCCCTGAGGTCCTCTAATTACCAGCCTTTCTACATTGCCACTTTTGTCAGCTTGAAGTAGTTTAGAGAGATGTGTGCCCCAAACCCATACAAGCAGTTAGGGTGGCCTATGAAAAGGGGGGACTCACGTGCCCTCTGGCTCATCCCTCTTCATGCCACTCTACCCATTCTTTTCGGGACTGGGTACCAAAGCAGCTGGTGCGAAGCTTGCTTGGCATTAGTTTACCCTTCTCAGCTACTCTCAAACAGCCTTAAGGGATTTCCACATGAGCTTAACAGCCTTCAGGACCAGCTCCATTCTTTGGCGGCCACACAACTCCAAAATGAAGGAGTGGCTCTGACTCCTGCTGAGGATGGACTTGCAGGCTCCTGCTGGAACTATGCTGCTCCGCACTGACAGATCCTGTGTGGGCTGAGACACCTCCTCCTCTGTGCGGGTTTTCGCCTCTTATCCACCCTGGCTCCTCCGCAGATTCTTGTCACTTCTTACTACTCACAATTTTACCCTGCCTTTTAAATGTTTTACTTACCAAACACGCCTCCCTTAAAATGCCCAGACTTCCCCCACACCCAAGCAATGGCTCCCACCCTACAACCGCTATTTTTTGTTGCTGATACATCCTCAAAAAGACCTGGACACTGTGGAGAAACTCTGGCTATATGTGAACTTCGTTCCCTTCGCCTCAGGCCAGACACAATTCTTCCCACCCATCCTCTCTTTTCCCCTGTTCCCCTCCCTTCAATGCGCCATAGTTCTGCCACTCCCACTAGCTTGCTTTTGGTGCAGCTCTTGCTGCTGGTGGAACTGGTCGTCATCACCCTGAACAACTAGACTTGGAAGGAAAACTTCCTCCCTCCCACCATTCTTCCACAACCTTGACCACAGATCTAGTACTCCTTGAACTTAGCAACTCACCCCTGCAAAACACCAACAGCCCTCAAGACACAACACAAACCCTTCCGCCTCCACACGGGGAGTTCCAATCTACACTATAGGTAGTCTCCTGTCTATAGATCCCTCCATATAGGAGCTCCAATGTGGACTGTAGGTAGTCTCCTGTCTATAGATCCGCTTCCTCTCACCGCCTCAGTCTGTCTCTCCCCCTTCTACCCTCCCTCCCTCCACCTTTTGGGCAGTCTCTGGTTTTACTCTGTCGGGATATTATTTTGTACCTGTATGAAGCTGTGTCTCTGTTTTACCACACCTGCCTAAGGAACCTTCTGATTGGCTAACTAAAAAGACGAAAGGCCAATAGCTAGGCAGGAACTCTGGGAGAGAATCTGAGGTGCAAGAGATTCTCCAGCCAGACATGGAGGAACTGAGACATAAGGTACTGAGGAGAGGTGACGAACCACGTGGCAGAATGTAGATTAGTATAAACAGGTTAATTTAAGTTTGAAGAGCTAGCTGGGAATAAGCATAAGCTAAGGCAAAGCTTTTATAATTAATTAAAAAAAACTCTGTATCTTTATTCGGGAGCTGACAGACCAAAGAACGATCTGCTACATTACTCTGTGACCAAATCATCTATTTTTGACCCTCTACCAGTTATTTCTCCAGGAGCACGTGACAGCAATGGAATGATCCAGCAGAGCAATCGAGTTCAAACTTAGTTCCTGCTAAGTGAATCCAAGGACAAACCTCTTCGACAGACCCCGGACTACCCCTTCCAAACAACAGGCGTCCTTAGCTCAGAACAACAAAGAAAGAGACAACACCCCTACTCCTTTTTTGTTTCCAGGATCTGAAATGCTAGAATGCCCCAGCCACAGAAAAACAGAAATCCCGCTGAGGTGTCTGCTGTCATTGTTCAATGGCAGTCAGTCAACCACAACCTAACAACCCTGGCCGGGGCAAAGAGTCACAGAGTTCCCAACACTACCTTGTTGGGAAAAACAAGCCCAGGAGGAGGTCATTGCAATCTGCAAGTACCCTCCACCAATATATCAACTTCCTAGTACCTAAGCCCCTGGCCCACCGCTCTAAGAGCCTAACAAACTTACTCCCTTCATAGACCCTCTCCATTCTTGTAGGAGAGAGGCTGCCGGTGTGTGCTAATAAACAGTCTTGTTTGTGGAGGTCAGATTCTGGTCTCTTTGCTCTGCCCTCCGAAATCTAACAGACCTTCTGTGGGCCCTGCCCTGAAGCTTAAAAACAGCAGAGCTGGTCCCCCGTAGTGATCTCTCCAGTCTCACTCAGCCCTCTAGCTGCCTGCTTGCAAGAGCCCCTCCTCCCACCCTACCTCTGTTCCCCAGAGACTCCACCTCTTCCTGTGGACCAGATCCACCTAGCTCTTTCCCTCCGTGCTTCTCAGCCTCCCTCCTACTCTATCTCCATTCCTTTCTGCCACCCACCAGACTATGAAAGCACACTCTTTACCAGAAACCCCACGGCCACCACACACATAGTCCAGAGAGGGCAACAGCAACCACAGAATGGAACAACTGCCCAGAAAAGACAAGACCAGATTATTAACACCTAAGAAAACACCTCCACAATTGTAACTCCAAATGCTTAGATCCCAGTGCAAAACACAGTCAAGACAATGTGGTGGGTGCATCCTGTCTGACCACTAAGGATTAAAGCTGGATATCAACAACAGAAAGTATACAAACCCATGGAAATGGAACAGCTCACTACTGAATGGAAAATAGGTCAATACAGACATCAAGAAGGAAATAAAACACTTCTAGAATTGAAATGAAAGACCTCAACCCTAGTCTCCATCTTAAGATCTTTTTTTTTGTGATCAGCTAGGCCAGGGAAAAACAGGATATCTGTGGGCGGCAGAAGCAGTCTTGAGAAAAACACCCAGTCCTTTGTGTATCAAAGCTCAGGAGGCAGAAACTGGCTGAAAACTGGCTTAATTTAGACTTGTTTTCATTCTTAAGGTTCTGACAACTTGGTAACAGCTTTAAGTGCACAATCTATACAATTAATACAGGTTATAAGGTATGCTGAACCAGAGAATACTGACAATATACTGTACAATAGCCTTACCAGTTAGTGCTGTGGACCATTTCTACCAAAAGGAAATGCATTTGTTTTTATCCTGTTAGACTTGTTTTTATCCTGTTAGATTTGTTTTTGCCCTGATTTGTTTTTAACATGTTAGACTTGTTTTCATCCTGATGTTGACCACCCCCCCATACGTTAATTTGAGTTGACCAATGATGTTGCGGTTGCTATGGTTCCCTGTTATGTAACCCTGAGACCCTATAAATGCTTGCTGGAAAAATACCAAGGGGACTCAGTCTCACTGGAGTATTGAGTTCCCCGTTGGCACCTTCGACATTAAAAAATACTCTTGCTGTTTGCATCCATTGGTGTGGCTTATTGAGTCTGGGGGATCCTTCCCTGAACCCTAGAAATTAGGGTCTTTCAGAATGAAAATAAAAACACGACATACCCAAACCCCTGGAACACAAGGCAGTTCTAAGAACCAAATACCTACATCAGATAATTGGAGATGTATCTCCTATTAGCAACTTAATGACCCACCTGAAAGACCTATAACAAAAATATTTCACACCCAAAAAGAGAAGATGGCAAAAATTAATCAGACTCAGGGGTAAGATCAATGAAATAGAAACAAAAACAATTCAAAGAATCACTGAAATGAAGAGTTGGTTCTTTGAGAAAATTGAAAGATTGATAAGCGCTTGCCTAGATTAAAAGATGGAGAGAGAAAATCCAAATTAGTACACTTAGAGATGACCAGGGGAACATCACAACAAATACTGAGGGACTCCAGAGAATCATAAGAATGTAAATTTAAAATCTATAATCAACCAAACTGGAAAGCCTAAAATAAATGGATAAATTTGGCCATATAAAAGACCTACCAAAGTTAAGATCAAATCAGCAATTTAAACAGACCCATAACACCTACTGACATAAAAGTAGTAATTAAAGGTTTTCCGACCAAAAAAGCCCAGAGCTAGATGGATTCAGCGCAGAATTCTACCAGACCAGGGCTATACAGAGAAACCCTGTCTCAAAAACAAACAGAAAATACATACAGATCCATATGTATCACCTGCACAAAACTCAGACTCCAAATAGAGTAAGTACCTCGACATCAGACTGAAAGTGACAGAAGAGAAACTGGGAAATGGGCTTGAACTCATAGGAACAGGGGAAGAATTCAAAGGACACCCATAGCACAGTCAGTAGAACAGCAATTAAATGGGATCTCATAAAGCTGAGCAGTTTCTGTATAGCAAATGACACCATCATTCGATCTTTACACATCTGACAGAAGGTTAATATTCAAAATATATAAAGAACTTAAAACTAGGTTGTTGTGATCCAGCTGCCCTCACTCCCCCTGACTGACAGTGGAACTTCCTTGTGGTCTGTAATTGACAAGGATGTTTGTGTTCTTTCTGGCCGGTGGGTCTCCACAGAAGGAGTAGAGGTATAAAAGGTTGCTGGGCAAAATAAAGGTTGCTGTTCTTCCACCTAAAAAGAAGGCTCCATGTCTCAATCCCGGCACCCCCTGCCAGTCTTGGCTATCCAGGCTGCACTGGCTGCAGCACTAGGTATCAACAAATAACCCAATCAAAATGGGGTACAGATCTAAACAGTCTCTCATAAAAGGAAATACCTGGGCAGTGGTGGCACACGCCTTTAATCCCAGCACTCAGGAGGCAGACGCAGGCAGATCTCTGCGAGTTCAAGGCCAGCCTGGTCTACAGAGCAAGTTCTAGGACAGGCTCCAAAGCTACACAGAGAAACCCTATCTCGAAAGGGTTTCTTATGGAGAGATGGGGGAGACTGGAATGGGAGGACTAAATGGGAAGGGGATGGAAGAGAGGGGTACAGAAGGGAGTATGGGGATGAACAGCTGATACTAAGGGCCATTTGAGGACCACGTGGAAACCTACTACTATAGAAGCTTCCCAAAACATAGACATATAGGAAAGAAATATAAATAGAAACATCAAATAATGGGGGAGACAGTCCCCCACTAGACATCTTTCACCACCAGGGGAACCTCCAGTAACAGGGATAGGTTACATCTAGTTGAGTTGTTGGTCAAAGGGGCCCCAAAGAAAACCCCAAACATCTCAGGCTGTTGCCAAGGCTATTAGTTGTTGCTACAAACTGAAGGTAAGCCCCTATTGCCGAAGACAGTACGTATCTCATCGAATACAAAGCTGAGAAAAAGCCTCACCCATTCTGTGTGGTGTTCAGTGTTCATGGTACTGGAAGAGGCCTTTTTTTGGTTCTCTCCTCTCTCTCTCTCTCTGGGGAGAGAGAAGAGAAGAGGTAGCGAGAGAGAGAGAGAGGAGAGAGAGAGAGAGAGAAGAGAGAGAGAGAAGGAGATAGGGAGAAGAGAGGAGAGAAGAGAGAAGCGGGGAGCTAAGAGAAAAAAAAGAGAGAGAAAAGATAGAGAGAGATGAGAGAAGAAGGAAGACACTCTCTCTCTCTCTCTCTCTCTCCTCTCCTCTCTCCTCTCTCTCTCTCTCTCTCTCTCTCTTCTCTCCTCTCTCTCCTCTCCTCTCCTCTCTCTCTCTCGGCAGGGTTCCTCCATGCAGCCTTGGCTGTAGAGCAGGCTGGCCTCAAATTCACAGAGATCAAGTGTCTCTGCCTTAAAGTGCTGGGATTAAAGGCATGCGCCACCACCGCTGCCAGTTTACCTATGTGTTCCTATGGGTATGTACATATACATGGAGGCCAGAGGTCTGTGTCTTCTTCAGTTGCTGTCCATTAAAAAAAAATGTTGCTGGGCAGTGGTTTGCAACAGAGAAGACGATTACAGGGATTGACAACTGATCAACTGATCAACATGCAGAGAATGAGGGGCAGTGGGGATGGGCATCAGCTCATCAGGTCTGGCAGCAGGCTCTTTTGCCCAACCCCTGCTGACATGCCTGCATCGTAAGCCCTACACCTAAGCCTGCACATCATGGAAGAGGTGGTAGAAAGACAGTCAGAGCCAGAAGACACTGGTGTTAGTGTTCCGTAGACAAGATAGGGCGACTGAGTCATAAACTCTCAGCCATTGCCCGAACAAGACCAACATAACGACAATACCAGTTGACATGAAAATGTGGGCAGGAAATTCCACCTTTGATAAAGAGCTGCAGATGGGGTCAATGTCACTGAAAGCGAATTAGTCTCCTCCAGAAACAAGCGCCCATATAGGTTATTCAATCCCAAGGATTGGCCTTGGACATACACACACTTGAGCAAAGCCAAAAAACTCAGTAGGTTACCTATACACGTGCACATATATATTATTTTATACACATATACATATGTATATATAGATGCAAAAATAATAATTAAAGATAAGATTCTGAATGTGGGAAGTAGGGGACAAGGGAAGAACTGGAGGGGGCAGGAAGGAATATGAGTGACACAGATCACAGCTCATCATAGATGAGCTTGCAAAACAAAACAAAACAAAACAAACAAAAACAAAAAGCCCAGGGGCTGGAGAGATGGCTCCGTGGTAAGAGCACAGCTGGGCTTACAGAGGACTTGAACTCAACTCCTAGTACTGGCATGACAGCTCACAATAATCCATAACGCCAGTTCCAGGGGACCCACAGCCTCTGTGGGTGCTAGGCATGGGCACGAGATACAGACATACATGCAGGTGAAACACCCATACACATAAAACATGTGGAAAAAATCAGAATATATATATTTTTTAATTTATTTATTATTTATTATGTATACAATATTCTGTCTGTGTGTATGCCTGCAGGCCAGAAGAGGGCACCAGACCTCATTACAGATGGTTGTGAGCCACCATGTGGTTGCTGGGAATTGAATTCAGGACCTTTGGAAGAGCAGGCGGTGCTCTTAACCTCTGAGCTATCTCCCCAGCCCTCAGAATATATTTTTAAAGGAGTTTGAACACCTTCAATGGCGGGACAGTGCTACTCCCAGAAGTAACATGGGTTACTACATGAAAGTCACAGTGCCAAGCAGGCGATACCTCCTGTCTGTTATTGGTCAAGAGACCCCAGAGACATCCAAACAGCAGAGGCTACTGTCATTAATTTTCTTTTGTTTTTGGCTTTTTGAGACAGTGTTTCTCTATATAACAGCCTTGGCTGTCCCGAAACTTGCTTTGTAGACCAGGCTGGCCTCAAACTCACAGAGATCCACCTGCCTCTGCCTCCTAAATGCTGGGATTAAAGGCGTGCGCCACCACACCTGGCACGGTTAATCTTGATTGCCCACCGTAACGAAATGGTAAGGCTCTGTTGCTGAAGACGTCACTTCTTGCTTTGAATACAGAACATAAGAGAAATCAACCTCTTCCCACACTGGTTGTCTTACATGGTGCTAGCAGCCGCTACCCAGCCTGCCGAGGGAGATGCCATCAGCCATCTCACCCAGCACTCGACCCTGCATGCTTCAGTACTGGCACGCCTGGCAAGATGTGCCCACGGCTTCAATAATGTCATTGTGGTTATGGGAGTAACCAACCACTTTCTTATTGGATCTGAGGCCTGTTCTATAGGAGGGACTTCATGCCTGGTACTGTAGACTTTGTCAGCCCATGACTGCCCTTGGAACCTATTGTTGTTATGATAGATGCCCATGCTGTCAGAGTGCCCTCTAAACACTTACAGTGACACCCATAGACCTGCGTTGCTCTCACCTTTGGCCCGAGAAGCTTCCTTTTGTAGTGGACAGCATCTGGTCCAAGGGTTGAGTGTTATATAACTGAGTGTTCAGCTGCGGCTGGGTCATCTATACTAACCTCTTCCCGGCCAGGGCTTAGGGAATACCTTGGAAGATTGGGTAGGAAGAGTGCAAGCTTGACAGGGGAGGAGGAAAGCTATTAAATGTGTCTTCTGGGCATGGCATGCTTGTTGCACACACTAACTCACAGCACCTACAGTTACCTGCATAAGGCCTGCCGAGGATCAAGCTTTCAGCATGCATGGGAAGGGGACCCACGGCCCCGCCCTCGGCAAAGGAGGGAGGCTGTACATGCCCAGTGGATGGCTCCACTCACATGCACTTGTTGGCAACACTAATTGGACTCAGCACTCAGAAAGCAGAGGCAGGGATGCCATGTGATACTGGATTATACTAGGTAAAGATACGTCACTGTGATTGTTTAATAAAAAGCTAAACTGCCAATAGCTAGGCAGGAGGTATAAGTGAGACTTCCGGACAGAGAGAGCTCTGGGAAGAAGGGGGGCGGGCACAGAGGAAGCAGGACATGTAGGAGGAGAGGTAAAAGCCACAAGTCACGTTGCAGCACATAGATGAATAGAAATAGGTTAATTTAAGCTATAAGAGCTAGTTAGGGCTGGGTGGTGGTGGTGTACACCTTTAATCCCAGCCCTCAGGAGGCAGAAGTAGGTGGATCTCTGTGACTGAGGCCAACCTGGGCTATAAGAGCTAGTTCCAGGACAACTAGGGCTATTACACAGAGAAACCCTATCTTGAAAAACAAACAAACAAAAACAAAAACAGCTAGTTAGGGACTACAGAAATGGCTCAGAGGTTAAGAGCACTGACTGCTCTTCCAAAGGTCCTGAGTTCAATTCCCAGCAACCACATGTTGGCTTACAACCATCTGTAATGAGATCTGGTGCCCTCTTCTGGCCTGCAGCATACATGCAGACAGAACACTATATATAATTAATAAATAAATCTTTAAAAAAAAGAGGTAGTTAGAAATAAGCCTAAGCTAAGGCCGAGCTTTCATAATTAATAAGCATTCATGTTGTTTTTATTTGGGAGCTGGTGACCCAAAGAAAAATCTGCCTACACAGGTGGATCACTATGAGCTCAAGGCTAGTCTGGTCTACATGGTGAGTACCAGGCCAGTTAATGGCTGTATAGAGAGTTCACACATGCAGTCAAAACACTCATATACATTTCTTTTAATTTAAATATCCAGCAACTTTTTTTTGATTTTTTTTTTGTTTGTTTTTCAAGACAGGGTTTCCCTGTAGTTTCTAGAGTCTGTCCTGGAACTAGCTCTTGTAGACCAGGCCCTAGCCTCGAACTCAGAGATCCGCCTGCCTCTGCCTCCCGAGTGCTGGGATTAAAGGCGTGCACCACCACCGCCCGGCTTCCAGCAACTTTTAAAAATGCAAAATTGAAAAGTCTACATAAAAATCCAAATGATATATTGATAGCAACCCTCCTATACAAGATGTACCAAAGGGAAGACAGTAACAACCTATGAAGACATGGGAGCTATAAATGACAAATTATTCAGACAGTTAAAACTATATATGACCTCTCAGGATGGCTCAGAAAGTGAAGGCACCTGCCATGAAGCTTGCCAACCTGAATTCAATCCTTAAAACATAGATTATGGAAGAGAACTCGTTCCTATAGGTAGTCTGACATGTAAATACACAATGTAAAATAAAATCAAAGATTTCATAAAAGCATGTATGTGCATTCTCTCAATTCCTTTAAAATACATAAAATAATTGAAGCAGCGCATACAGTTGGATTAACGATGTAATGTTTGAGATAACGACAGTGTGCAGAGGCAGAAGTGGAGCTGCCTCACAGGGAACAAGCTCTCCCTGACTACAGCCAGTGGACCAGTCTGTTTCCTGTCGTTCTACTGAAACGCTAGGTGGGCATTTAAATGGCGGTTTAGAGAGGTAAAGGGGGAACCCTGTGTTAGAATGAGGGGTCCAATTTTATTTGGACATCTTAATTAGGTGAGTCAAAGGGGGCTTTTGATTGCTGGACATCAATACTTTGATAGGTGAACCTTGTTACTCAGCCTCAGGAGGAGGAAGTGGCCTTGGTGGCTATCTTAGGAATGTGACTTAATGGGTTATAGCAAGGCAGAGGGACTGGGGGAGAAGGGCAAGGCCTGCCAGAGCCATGTTTGCCAAGCTCCTGGTGGCCAGAGTCCCTTCACATCTGAGATGACCAGCTTACAGCCTTACTTTGCCCTCATTGTTTTGGAGGTTCCAGTCCATTAGCCAATTAGCTGGGCCTGTGCCAAGGGAGTACATAATGGTGGCAGCAGGTAACTCAGCAAATACACATCTCATGGCCATGACATCGTCACCTAACAGCCTCCCTCTCCGAGCTCCTGAGGTTTCAGGTCCTCCTCGACAGTGCTATGCTGCAATATGGCTTTGGGGGGGATACTTGCTGTATGACACTGTTCTTGGGGGAGATATAAACATTTGCTCACCCCAAGTAGGGAACTGACAGCAGGCTAAAGTACAGATACTATCTAAGGTCAACCTGGTGAACCAATGAGTTTTACTGGGGTCAAAGACAGCTGCATCCATCACCCAGCAAAGGTGACAGCTCGCAAAAGCTGGAACCTGGAGCACACTGCACAGGCTGGGAAGCTCAGCATGTCACAAAACATCCTTCCCACGCAGCTGCTTCTAGGCAGTCAAGCATGTCTAGAGTGTCTGAGCAGTCAGTCCTTACTGCTTGTATATGTTTGGGGAGGCAGGGGCTACCTGTTTATTGTTTTAAAAGCCTTCCTGCTGGACAGGATGTTTACAACACCGATTATTTCACTTCCCCTGTAAACATCCGGTCTTAATGAGTTTTTCCCTTAAAATGTCCTGTTTTGCCTCCCTTTTAACATCCTGTCTTCAAATATTCTGCAGTTTGGGGCTGGAGAGATGGTTCAGCCCTTAGGTGCGCTGGTTGTTCTAATGGATCTGGGCTCAATTCCCAGCACCCACATAGTGGCTCACAACTGTCTGTCACTTCCATTCCAGGGGATCTGATTGGTGCCCAAAAGAGGATCCTGATGAGGAGAAAAATATTCTTGATTTTTTTTTTTTTAATAAAAAGAGACAAGGACTTGAATGAAATAGAGTAAGGAACTGTCTCCCATCTGAAACGCAGAAGTGAACCGCCAATGCCTGCGTCTATGGACCTACCTGCCCATCCATTCTTCAGAAAAAGCTGATGAATGGAAAAGAGAAATAAAAGGAGGACATGGCTGACCTGAAGGGGTTGAGGATTTTATTATAGATGTAAGGGAGAGCACAGGCAGAGGCGGAGACACCTGGGAAGAGTCCAGAGCGAACATGACTGGCCAGCTGAACCTGGCCATGTGAGGAGTAGGGGAAGGGTTGGGGGAGAGGAAAAGGGGGAAGCAAGAGCAGCTGGGAAGAGGGCAAGAGGCCAGAAAGGACTGGCATAGCCAAGATGGCTGGGGTACATAGGGAAGAACAGCTGGGGAAGGACAGTGACGCTCAGGGGCTGGGGAGGTTGAGGGTAAGGGGCGGGGCCAGCAGCCAGGAGGACCCTGTAACAGGTAAGGACTGAGGGACACTGGGAGAACTTAGTGGCGAGCATCTGCTTTAATGTTAAATAGGCTGATTGGCCCATTAGCTCAGGCTTCGTATTAGCTCTTATAACTAGTATATGCCCATTATTGTAGTATATGTAGTATATGGCTGGGTACCTTTTTCAGCAGGGCAGGTCACATCTCACTTCTTCCATGATCTGGGCAGAACTGGGGGAAGAGCTTCCTTCTTCCCAGAATACTCCTGTTCTTATTGCTCCACCTCTACATCCTGTCTGGTTGTCCCACCTATACTTCCTACCTGGCTACTGGCCAATCAGCATTTATTTAAAACATACTTGACAGAATATAGACAATGTCCCGCACCAAGTTATGGTTTCTATTGCTGTGATAAAAGACCATGACCAAAGAAAGCAACTTGGGGAGGAAAGGGTTTATTTAGCTTACCCCTTCACATCACTGTTCATCATGAGAGGTCAGGACAGGAACTCAAAACAGGGCAGGAACCTTAAGGCAAGAGCTGAAGCAAGGCTATGGAGGAGTGCTGCTTACTGCCTTGCTCCCCATGGCTTGCTCAACCTGCCTCCTTAAAGAACCTAGAATCACCAGCTCCACCTTCAATGGGCTGGGCCCTTCCCCATCAATCATTCATTAAGAAAATACCCTACAGGTTTGTCTACAGCGAGACCTTATGGAGGTAAGTTCTCAATTGAGACTCCCTCCTTTCCCGTATCTCTAGCTTGTGTCAAATTGACAAAAACTAGCCAGCACATGCATTTTCTGATTGCTGAGTCAATCTTTAAGAATGATACTGTTTTCAGGGGGGTCCACAGTGGTCCAGAACCACACTCAGCATCCCATCCTTTGTCCCTATCGACGCAGCAAGTTTTACTCTCTGATGGGAGTGCAGAGTGCACTCCTTCCTGTGAAATGGCTGCAGAGCTACCTCAGGCTGGGCTCCTGCTTCAGAGGCTGAGCAGCTAAACCGGCAGAGAACTGGAAAAGGCTTTCTCTGACTGAAGGACAGCACTTCAGGGAATGTCCCGTGCTGGAAAGGCAAGACCTCATATGCAAAGAGACACCATGTCCTTCATCTAACCTGCAACTCTCAGCCTGCACTGTAAGCAGGCCAGGACGCTTCCCTGTTCTAAGACTACCCTCTTACACAGGTGCTCCTGCTGCCCTCCTCTAACTTCCGCCGGGGTGGGGCCATTTCCTGAAGTAGGGCAATGTTAGACAAACAGGTCTTATTCGGTAGCCTAGCCTTGTTTAAAACTTACTGAGTGGCCCTTGCTGGCCTCAGCTCCCCAAGAGTTGGGATTACAGACTGAACCGCCATGCTCCGCCCCGTTAACAATGGACCACATACACATCACAGCCATCAAAGAGTCTATTGTTCGGTGTGTGGATCCATCAGGGTCTGTAGGTATGGCCTGCTATGCCTTCCTCGGCCCCACTGGTACACAGTGGCACACAGCACACACAGTCACACCCCGATGATGGAACCCAGTTGATGAGCAGCACCACACATAAAAACATGTAGTCAGCAGTTTAAAAAAATACAGATTTATTATGTTTCTCGCAGTTGTACAGAGACCAAGACACATAAGCTTAGTCTTCGTGTTAAATATAAACAAACACCAAAAATATCATAAAAACACATTGGGAGCCTTTCAGGAAACCCTTCCAAGTTGCATCCTTATCAAAACTGCAATGGTGGGAGCCGATCTGTCTTATGACATATTCTGCAACCACTAGTTAATGCTGCAGCAGCAACAACGAAGGAAGCAACGTATAGTCATGGTGGCTCAGTTCTGTTATCCCAGCACTTGGGAAGCTGAGACAGGAAGATTGCTGCAAGTCTGAAGCTAGCATAGAGAGAGTTCTAAAGCAGGCAACAGAATAAGACCCTGACTCAAAAAATAAAATTCAAAACAACAAAAAAACAAAACACAAAACAGCCATGGTTTCGATGTATCCACAAGCTGGCAAGCTGACCAGAGGCCATGGGTGGGCACATGACCTGAGAATTCAACAACCCGATCACACAAACGATCCAGGATGCTTGCTGGCTTCCCTGGTGGGAAGGTTTGCTCCTAACCCCGATAGGACACACTGCAGCAGGGAGGCTTCAGAGTCAGTTCTGAGCCTTTGTCCTCAAGAGGCACGAAGCACGTCTTGACAGTCCCTGACGGGGCAGTGTGATACAGAGGGATCACTGTCCCTATCTCCCCTACATTTCAATAGTTAAAGGATGACACAGCACCTCATAAAGAGGACAGAGCCTAGCCCAGAAGTCTTCACTCCTCAAACAGGGCCTCCCCTCAGCAGTCAGAAACCCAGCGCAGGGTCTCCCACAGACCTGGGGTGCTGTTCTCAGAGTCAGTTACGCGACTCTGAGGCGATGGGGCTGCGGACCGTGGACATGAGGTGTGACTTGTAGGTTTTGCTCAGTCCCGTCATCCAGAACTTCAGCAGCTTGACGTTGTCTTCCTCTGATGCGCCCAGGACGCTCAGGAGCTTCTGTGTGTCCTCCTTGGGGCGACTGTCCACCTTGGTGAATTTAAACAGGACTTTCACTTTGCTGCAGAGAACAAGAAACAAGCACTGAGACCACAGAAGAAGCACCGGGCTTTCCTCATGGACCAGGGAGAGCTCTGCAGACCCCGCTGGAGTCCTGCCACACCAGGGAAGGGCACGGGGCTGCCCTATGCAGTCATGCGTGGGGGGCCTCACCCTGAGGAAGGCCAGGCCACCGCCAGGGCGAAAAGAGAAAGGCGTATTGCAGACTCAGTTACTCAGGAGGCTGCAGCAGGAATCCTTGATCCCAGGAAGTTCAAGGTCAGCTTGGGTAAGACAGGAAAAAAAATCCTCTCAAAAAAGAAGAGAGAGGGGCTGGAGAGATGGCTCAGTGGTTAAGAGCACTGACTGCTCCTCTAGAGGACCCAGGTTCAATTTCCAGCACCCACATGGCGGCTCACAACTGTCTGTTTCATTTCCAGGGGATTCATGGCACCAGGCATGTATATGGTACATGCAGACAAAATACCATATGCATAAATCTTAAAAAAAAAAAAACAAGGAGAGAAATTTACCAAGAAATAACTGCGCATGAGTTTCACTGCATTATATTTGACGCCAGGAAAATGTTCAATTAGTTCAGCTGATTTAATAAAATTATTACTAAAACTCAAGGCAGAAGGAAACAAGTAACTTTCTTTTATAAAGCAGTAAGGATGGCTGCCAGGCTGTGCCCTACTGCAGGTGTGCCTAGGTCTGATGCCTAGCATCCTCCACCCCTCCAAAATCAGAAATGAATTAAGGAATAAAGAAACAGCGCTTTGGTTGTTCTGAGCCTCTTTCACACGGCCAGCATCAAATCTCAACAGCTCCCAGGACACAGGGTCTAGGGCAGGAGATACTGGATCACTTCCCAAGGTCACCTAGCTCCTAAGTAGCAGGGCTGGTATCTGAACCCCACTCCTACTTCCACTCTTGTGGGGTCCTAAGAGCCAGAGCCTGGCCTTTTTTAATGAACACCGTCCCCTTTTCCACATGAGCCCACCGCCATGGAGAGCTGGCCCCCTCCTCCCACGAAGCCGGGGAAGCTGTCACGACAAGGCTGGGGCTTACTTCATCCACTCTTCCTTGAGACAGATAAGGCACTGGTCCACCACATCCACAGACAGGTTCTGGTTGGTCAGGGCTGCTTCAATCTTATTCAGGATGGTGGGTCCAACTGGGGGCATAAATAAACACTGGGTGAGGAAGAGGCCGTGGTGCCCCCTCTTGCCCTGACAAACGGTGACACCAGCAGCAGCACCCACCTCTGTCTGCAGCCACAGGGCTCCCACTGGTCACCACGAACTCGTACTTGCTGAGGGACGGGTCATCCTCACATCCAGCAGGGTGGAGGTTTGAGCGTGTGGCCGTGTGGACCTCCACAACAACTGCGAACTCTGAAGCAACAAAAAGCACACCATCTTATCACGTGTTCCTTGACCCCACCTTGACACACACTGTCAGGGACAGGCCTCCCGTGAAGGAAGTTTTGGTGCTTCATACCTTTGGCAGTTTATTTTTTAAGGGTTAGTTTTTGCCTCAGCTAAACTAGAAATAACTCTTATGTTAAAATGATCATAAGTCATACAGATAAATTCATTCTGAGCAGCCCTCTGTGAACGGTTCCACTACTATTCTATCCTGTAGATGTGTGCAGTGGCCACACCCACACCCACACAGCCAGCAGTACAGGAACTTCACAGTCAAAACACCTCTGCACAGACCAGTCCTAATGTGAACAGAGGGCCTTGCTCAGGGGCTCAGGACACCCCCAGCCCCAGCAGGTCTTATCTGGGACTGCAGAGAGCTGCCTGGCCCCAAAATCTGCGACTTGGATCCAGGCTGCCTTTGAGAGCAGCGAGCAGTATGCGTCTCAAAGAGGTCCTTACCCGAAGCCAGCACATGAGCCGGGATAGGCACGGGAGGGCTGAGCCCTAGGAAGTTACAACGGTAGGCTTCCTCATACTGGTTGCTGTAGGGGATGGTTCGGACACAGCCTACAGGCAGCATGGTCTGTGGAGGACAGGGTGGCTCAGAATCCACAAGAGCATCCTCTGCATCTGGTCCACAGCCCCCTCCTTAGTGTGTCCCTGTTCTCTCAGCCCATACGCAATCTCCCACTAAGAAGCCACCCCCCCCCACCCATGCTGCCACCTGCTGCCTCTTCTGGTCTCCTTGCCAGCTCAGATGCTCAGGAGACAAAGAGGCACTTGTGGGTTTTGGCAGCCAGCAGACATGCCGTGAGCTGCTCCTACACCACTGCCTCAACCTGACAACAGCTGTGGCATCAGCAAGAGCTAGTACTTGCCCAGATAACGCCTCAGAAGAATTTTAGATTGAGGAAGGGGAAAACGGGGTAGCTGTCAATAGTGACAATCTAGGTTCCCTCCACAGGAGTACCAACACCCACCATTTTCATCAGGCAAAGAACCGATTTCTGAGGCTCTGCACTTGGTACCCCCCAGTATTTGCCCAAGTCAAAGATTAACACACAGGGGAAGGGTCTCACCCGGAGGACTTCAAATGCAGAATGGACGAGGTTCACATCTCTGCTTTTCCAGATCACCTGATTTCCCATGAGGACATGCCAGGCCAACATACGAAAAGAGGAGGCCCCCAAGACCTGAAATGCAACACCCAGCTCTTTAAGTATTTTATAGGAGCCAATCTGAAGGTCACAGTCTGCAAAGGGAACTCGTCCGAAGGATACAGGTGACCTGTCCAAGGCTGTCAGGGGGCAGGAGGAGTTCCCAGGTTCCAAAGGTATTACATTATATTCTTACGCACCCCCTCCCAGCTCTACTGTGAAACATGCGAAGCAATGGTGCTGGCGTTCCGCAGCTGTCACCCTCTCTAGACACGCTGTCATGCTGGAGTGCTTGGAAGCGAATACCTGCCTCACCACACCTGTCTCAGGAAGAACGAGGGCTCTGCCTCCACCACCAGGATGCACCCGTATCCTGGCACTCGTCCAAGCCAGCTGCCTGATGACAGCCTCCTTTACTGTGACATTTCTTCAGATGCTGAGGCTGTCACCGCATCAGGCCTGCTTTCTGTTTGTGGTATCTCTATTCTCTAATCCAAACCAGCCTCTCTCCTCTCTGCCTGTCCGCAACTCCTGCAGCACTGGAGGAGGTAGCCTGTTCTTTCTTGAGACCAAACATGAACTTGAAACAAGACAAACAAAAACAGAGGCTACAATACCCAATGCTCCCAAGCACATCTCCCTGCAACAGAAACCACAATGCCTGCTATCACACACAAAAAAAAAACCTTAAAAATTCTAAATTAAATTAAACACAGTGCAGAAAGTCACCTGCCACAGTTGCACATGCCTCTAATCCCAGCACTGGGTAAGCAGGCCCAGAAATGCAAGGCCATCATCCTCAGCTATCGGGAGTTCAAAGCCAACCTAAGACACATGAGCCCCTGTCTCAAAAGGATAAAAATAGCATGAAAAGGGACAACCTGCCTTCACCTGGAGCAATCCTCTCCCTTGACCCAGCAAGCCATGTTCAATCTCATCACACTTTTCAGCTCCGGCGTTTCTATGTATATGCCACTTCATGCTGCCTGCTTGCTTTATCAGGCTAAATGATATCCCACTGTCTAGACACACTATTAATAACCAAGGCTGGCACGTAGGTCATGCCAGTCTTATTCTAGGAATGACTATTAAAGTCTAGCCGGCCTACAGACAGATAAAGGTGCTTTTCAACACCTTCAGGAGGTTCTAGATAAGAATACAGGACCACAGGAACCTCACAGACGACAGACGCTGGGCTGGAGACAGTTTAGCTTCAGTGCAAAGTATGGGGACTTGAGTTTGCACTCCAGAACTCAAAAAGGCAGGCAAGGCATAGTAGCACGCGCTGGTTATCCTACAGCTGGGAAGGCACAGGAGGCAGATCCCTGGGGTGCACAAGCCAGCCAATTAGCATACTGGACATGTCTCAGGCCAGCTAGGGACACTGTCTCAAAATATACAATGTCAGTAGCACCCAGAAGAAAGGCACCCTGGCGTCTACACACAGGTGCATACACAAACATGCATGTGGATGCACACAAACACACCAGATGCCCATTCTGTCACGGCCACCATCCACCCGCTGAGAAGTTTCTAGTGCCACCCCTGCCCATGGATGTGGACAAGCTCTTCTCACTTAGGACCACGCCCATCCCCCCTTACCTGTCTCATGTGTCGAAGGGACTTGAAGACAGAAAGCTTTGAGGGCTGCCAGCTCCCACAGGCCGGGAGAAAGGACTCTGCTGGGCAGCTGGGCAGCTCCCGCCCTTCAGCCCCCTCTGGCTCAGCAGCAGCTTTCTCCTCCTCTTCGGCCTCAGAATTGTCCCAACTTTCTGATTCTTCCTCTAAGTCTACAGGACAGACAAACAGGACAGGTATGGAGTGTGCATCCCCTGGTTCTGTGGCTATTTCTGCCCGGCACCTACGGCGACACCACCAATTCCTACTGTATCCTAGAGAGGCCGGATGACTGTGTGCTAGTGCCTGGGCAACCGGGGGCAGAAGGCGGAAGGCTTGCGCAGAGGAGACATCATAGAAGCTCCTTCTGCAAGGTGCTGCTATGCGCCACTGCTGCAAAGCTGGGCCATGCATGCAGACAGCATGTGTTTATCAGCATTACTGGCCAGGGGCCAGTCCTTGCGCCCCACACACTATCTCGTCCCATCTCCCTGCACCCAGACGAGACACAAACGTTTTACTACCATTAGTCCTCATGGCAGACCATTACAGTAACATCTCTGCTGCAAGTCACAATGAGACCCAGAGACCAGGGTGCCCGTAAGGACAGAGCCAGGGTTGGAAGCCAGTTCTATCTGACTCAAAAGCAAGCCTGAGCCCACACTCAGATTCCTCATGACCCAATTCAGTTTAAATGTGGCTGAGATCCCCGTCTGCCCACACATCCCATCAAGACCTGACTCTGACGGCCTGCAGACTTCAGATCTGTCATATTATACTCAAACAGTTCCAGTACTGATCCCGAGGGATAGGAAAGCAACTCCAACGTCTATCTTTTCTGAGTTTGTCTTGCTCGAGAGCCCCCCATTCCTGAGTACTTGCACAAGCCACGTGCAGAGTGAGTGTACGACTAGCGACAACCTGGAAAGAGCTCCAGCTACTGACAATGGAGGCAGGGTAGCATCATAGGAACAGACTGTATACCATCTACCGTAAGCGACCATTGCGTTCCCACCTCCCAGCCGTCAGGGAGGGAAGGAGGGAGAATGAGACAGGACTCTGAACTCCAGAACTCAAACAATTTCTGTGGAAGTCGAGCCAGAAGGGAGGGCTGCAACCGTGCATTGGGACCACCCTAGGAAGTCAGTCACACTGGACTCTAAGCACAGATGCAGAAATGATGTTGTACAGTGATTTCTTCTGAACTGAGACAACCTCTCTAAGAAGAGAGGCTCATGAGATACAAGTCTAAGGAAGTTCCTGAAACCAACAAGATTCCACAGGCTTCTTATCAAGGTTACAGAAGCAAACAAACAATTGCTGGGGTGAGGGAGGGGACGACACACCGGCTGGGCTATCTAGAGGGAACTCTGGCAAACAGAGCTGCATGGAGACTCCCCAAGAGAGCTGCCTGCAGGGAACTTGCCAATCTGTTGAGCCACCTGCAAGGCCTGCAGAGAGCGCCAGGGATGCCGAACCCATCTGGGAACAGGGCACAAACGCACCATCAAGGAAGATGAGACAGAATCGTAACAAAATCACCAAGAGCATGAAACTGGTTGGAACAAAGGCCCTTCAGTTCACATCCAGACGCCCTGGTACCAGCTCCACTCACTGTGGCAGCCATAAAACCTGGGGCCCAGCTACCAGCACAGATGACCCTGCAGAGATAAAGAGCCTTACCAGCAAGCTTCTCCATCTGGACCAGGGTGTCCTCTGTGGGTGCACCCTCCAACAGCTTTTCTGTCAGCCGGCTACCACATGCCTTCAGGAGCCTGGAGATGGATACAATGCCAGCAATGAGATACCCCCGCCAATGGGAAAACTAAACTTGAGGCTTACCAAGGCCTTGGTTCAACCCCCAGGTCACAGAAAATGGCCTACACAAACATACTGGAGGACCCCACCACCACCACCAAGGGAACAGTTTCCAAGACATGAGTCTTCATTAAGACATGGCACTTCATTAAAGGGGATGAGAGGGACTGGAGAGATGGCTCAGAGGTTATGAGCACTGCCTGCTCTTCCAAATGTCCTGAGTTCAACTCCCAGCAACCACATGGTGGCTCACAACCATCTGTAATGAGATCTGGCTCCCTCTTCTGGCCTGCAGACATACAGGCAGGCAGAACACTATATACGTAATAAATAAATCTTTTTAAAAGGGGGGAAATAAGAAAATGGGTTGAGGTAGTTTGGAGGAATTGCTCAGGAACTCAGGAACATAGGTAGCACAGCAGACAGCTCTTAGCTCTCTACTAAGTGAAGTGCTGTTCTATGGCTATGCTATAGATGGAAAACACAAGAACATTCTAGACAATTCTCAAAGGAAGAAACTACAAACAGCCAATAAGTATGTGACAAATTCAATATCCTTATAGCTATCAAAGAAATGCAAGTTAAAATTGCTTTGAGATTCTATTTCATACAATCAGCATGACTATCACCAAGACGACCAAGGACGGGGCTGGAGAGGCGGCTCACAGTTAACGGCATTGGCTGCTCTTACAGAGGACACACATTCAGTTCCCAGCCCCACATGGTGGCTCGCAACCATTTCCAGCTGCAGTTCCACAGGATCCAACTCCTTTACCTTTTCTTTGTAACCTCCACAGACACCAGGCACGTATGTAGTCCACATACATACATGAAGACAAAAAACCACCCCACATATAAAATAGAAGCAAATACTGTGGAGAATGAAGGAAGTCGGAACCGCATGCCTATTGGTGGGCATGTTAACTGGTGCTGCCACCTTGGACGTCAGTGGGGAGGGTCCCCCAAACCCATCACACTACTCCTGGACACTACCCGAAGCACTGTAAGCCACCACACCAGAGATTCTTAGTGGTCCCCGTTCACACTGCACACCTCTCCCAGCTACGGCACAGACGCCGCGAACTGGCGAAAGTGGAAGAGGCAGTGCACCCCGCCAAGCTCAGTCCTGAGGCTCTGCAGGCTACACCCCATTTCCCTGCACTACTCAGTTCCGGAAGCAGGGGCTCCCTGTTCACAGTACACCTGTACACTAGACTTTTACCCCATACGCCAGCTGACGGCTCCCCACCAGCAAAAACTGCCAAACCCGAGCCCAGAGCACCAGATGCCAGCTCAGAAGAGGCCCGAGCCAGAAACCCGCTGCCATCTTTGGAGAAAAGACTTGGTCTCCATACAGAAATGTTCTTTGTGTCAATGCGAAGTGAGTTCTACCTAGAAATGTTTCCGTCCAGCGGGGAGATAGACAAGAGAACAGGCCTCGAGCCAGCCAGCCCCACAGGCAGGCAGATGCTCTAATGCCTCGTACCCAGACCTGGGATTCGTTACCAGGCAAAGGAAGTATGCAGACACGCCCACAAGTTGTCGTCACTGGTCAAGGAGGTCAGAGAGCGGGCAGCGTTGCCATTCCTCTGGTGCAGGAAGGGTGTGAAGGCTGTGTTCATCCTCTGTGCACGCTGTGGGCATCCGAACTGCTCTGCCTCAAATACCTGAACACAAAGGGTAGAGAAGCGCGCCTCCTCAGTGGTGGCTAGGACCGTACTCTTTGGTTACTGCCACCCAGCTTCCCCAGACTCTCTCATTCCGCTCTCTCGACTCAGAACCCAGGGCATGCCAACAGCCTGACACTGCCTCGCCGGATGGTTCTGCAGCAAGGGGTCTCAGGGTAACTCCTCTCCTTTGCTACTTGGTCCCTTGGGCTCCCGCTGGGTGTTCACCATCCTTCAAGTGCTGTTGGCCTCTCCCTGGCAGGTTCATCCCACAGATCACTGTAGGCAATGGGGACATTGACCATCTGGTTTCCCCAGCCTCCTGTTCCTTCCAGCCACATCCTAACACAGTACAGCTGCTCCATCTATGAGGATGGATGGTGAGCAGCTCCCTCCTCTACTGCCCGTGGACAGCGCATGGACAAGGGTCTGTGACCAAGGCACGCCCATGTCTACCCGCATGCTCTTTTGCAGCTGGAGATGGTGCCCGAGGTAGGGCTCTAGACAAGACCAGCGGATAGTTTGGGTCCTGATGGGTACAGGAAGCAAAGACACCAGCCAAGAAGCCAGAGGCTGAACAGTAGTTAAAAGACACCAGGCTGAAGGGGTGCCAGAATAGTGGCTAAGGTAAAATCAGGAGAGCTACAGGCTGGTCAGTAGGGACATCCCGCATCACGAGCTGAGCTGAGACCTCAACTTGGGCCCTAAGACAGAGGCAGAGCTCTCAACATCCATGGCAACAGAGACCCCCTTGGAGCATCACCTTGAGGGCCTTGCCCTGGAGCTCACTGATGATCCCACGGATCTTCCCCAGCAGGAAGGGCCAGGAGTTGATGAGGTAGATTCGATCCATCATGATGGCGATGATGCTGTACCAGCGCTGGAAGCCTCTGGCCAGGCTGTCTTTGATGAAGAAGGTGTGGCTGAACACAAAGCCATGCTGCTCATCACCAAAGAAGATAGGGCCTTCGCGACCAGGGCACACCTTGGAGGAAGCGACAGTAACTTTAGGCAAAGCTCTATCCAAACTTTACCTACAGTCTCTTGGGTCCCTTTTCCTGCTTTTGGTGGTGCTAGGTTACTCAGGGCCAATGTGCTATCACTAAGCTGCACCCACATGTTCCAACTTGGTCTTCTGGATAGACCGGAGGGCCAGCAGATGCAATGGACTGCTGCTGGGCCTGCACAGTAAATAGCACGCTCCTCTAAATCACGTGACTGTGGTGGTGGTGGTGGCGTTAAGTGCACATGAATACAGGTGCTTGCAGAAGCCAAAGGTGTTGGATCCCCAGCAACTAAAGTCACGGGAGGTTGTGAGCCACCCAATGTGGGTGCAAGGAACCGAACTCAGGTCCTCTATCACAGCAGTACCTGATCTTAAACGATGTGCCATCTCCAGCCCCAGCACACACTATTTTTAGAGTCCTGTGGTAATTCCCTCCTGACAAATTTTCTCAACATGTAACTACTGAGCATATGATACCTGGCTGCTGCTAAGCAACAGTCAGACGAGTGACAGTGCTTCCTGGCATCAGATGAGGGGATCCAGGGCAGCGAAGCCCGTGGGACAGATCACACCTAAAAGCTGAGACTCGTGCTCCATAGCAGGAGTTCAGGAACAAACCGTTCTTTTGCTGTTTTTAAACCTTTATTTTATTTTCTGTTTAAGAGTGTTTGCTGGCATGTATGTCTGTGTCCCACATGGACGCAGTGCCCATGGAGGTCAGAAGAAGATGTCGGATCCCCTGGGGCTGGAGTTACAGATGGCTGCAAGCCAACACGTGCATGCTGGGAATGAACTCGGGTCCTTTGCAAGACCAGTGAGTGCTCTTAACTGCTAAGCCGTCCCTCCAGCCCGATTCATTCTTCAGAAGGTTCTAAGAGCACCAACATGGTGGGGTGCAGTGGATACAATATAAGGCTGATACTTGGTGCAACAAACCACACAGTGTAGAACTGTTCTAACCGAGAAACATACTCAGCAAGAATAGAGAAAAAAATAACAGTCTGTTGTTCAAAGTGAAGAGCTAACACTTATTTCCACAGCCAGAGCCCCAAGGACTTCTCTTCGAGCTCTGACAACTGCAGCCACGCCCACGCTGCACTAATAAGCAAGCCCCCCCCTCCCGGTCCACAGTCACGACGCTTCTCAGAGACAGCCTTACCTCACAGCTCAGGCTCCGGACACAGGCCTGGCGGACGATGCTGAAGAGCTGGGGGTGATTGGGGTGCTGGTGACTGACATACTTAATAGAGGTTTCTTTATCATGACTGATATAGCCCGGGTGCCCCACAGCAAGTGATCGGCAGCCCTGCACACAGGAAGAACAAGAAACCTATTAGCTAGAAGCAGGCGACAAACCTAAATGTAGAAAATATAATCCTTTTTACGTTTTTTAAAAAATTTCTTCCTAAAAAAAATTCTCCCTATTTTGATTGGCTCTTGGGGAAAGCATTATCACCTAAGTGGCATAATTTCATTTAAGTATTATATGTATGTCTCTTTCTTTTTTATCAGAGGCAGGACTTCTCTATGTGGCCCTGAAATAATTTCATTTAAGTATTTATACGTCCCTGCCCCTTAGCGTCCCACTTTTCCACATGATGAATGACAATGACACCCGATTCCTGTCCACTCTAGTGAAAGCTGGAACCCCTCTACCCAACCAACCCAGCAGAGGCTGTGTGGGACTTCCACTTCACTCCAACAAAGAGGCTCTAGGGTCCAAAAGGAGGATCACCCAGATACTGAATCGGTTAAAAAGGCTCCGGTTGGCATGATGAGAAAAATGATCTCAGAACCTTGGGGGGGGGGGTCTCTCATGCTCCCCCTTTCACAGAAAGGTAAAACCGTCTCAAGATCTCAAAGACACTTGCCTCACACATGTCTGATTTCTTGGGCCCAGGGCTGCTGGACTCGGTGCTGGCACCCTCGGCTGGGCTGTGGGCACGCACCCGGCTGCTCATCTGGATGCCGCCCTCCTCTTCCTCGGCCTGTTCAACCTGGCCAGGGCTGTCCCCACTTCCAGCACCCTGGGGCAGGGGAGCGTGTAGAACTTCCGTGCAGAACAGAGTGCGGGGGCCATGGAGCTCGCAGAAGTGGCAGAGAGCGACAATGGCATTCATGGTGCCAGGGATGCCAGAGGCCTGTAGGGCAGAGACACTATATATGGGCTTACCCCTGTCCATGCTATGATACCATGCCCAGGACACTGACATACCGGGGCCACAAAGGTAGTCCTGGCAGGCTGCTACTCCCACCTGCAGGCACTGCTGAGCACCCACTGTGTAAGAGTTGTTATACCAAGGGCAGGAGAGACACAAGGGGAAAAGACAGACAGGCAGAGGAAGAGAAATATGAATAAATAACCACACAGAAAGTACTCGCTGGAACCGCAACAGATGCCAGGAGCAAACATATTTGTAGGCAACATAGGAATGATGCTAAGAAACAGGACTGATACCAAGGAGGGTCTTCATCCATCATCATCACCTGAGAGGCAAGGTTTGAGTGCTGGGATGCTTGGGTGGGGGTTTACCTACAAGGATAAACACATCTCATTTCCGCACAGGGAGACTTGGAGCTGAGAGGAGGTAGGACCAGGAGGGGTTGGCTACACAGGTCCCAGCGGAGCTGCAGGGAGCAGAGCGTGCAGACTAAGCAGGTGGGCTGGGTCAAGAGATGGGCAGACCTAAGGGCTGATGTTGATCTCATGAACATTTTGGCCACAGCCAGGCACCTGGTTTGTTTTAGAAATGGCAAACATGCAGTGTTCTGACGAAGACAAGCAAGCTCTGATCTTCATCTTTGAAAGCCAACGTGCAAAAGTGGACTGCAGGTACCAGTCTCGCTGACCACTGAAGGGTAAGGGGGCACTGGCGGGGGGCACTGACAGGTGGGGAAGCCAGACAGCACCAGAGTTTCCAAAGTGAGAAGGCAGACTCTACTGGAGGGAAGAGAGATCGTGGATCATGAAGAAAGGAACAGGGGCAACAAAGAGGAGCAGGAGGGGGGGCGCTGGGCATGAGGTCTGCAGAGGGTTTTTTGTTTTTGGTTTTGGGTTTTTTTTTGGTTTTTCAAGACAGGGTTTCCCTGTAGTTTCTAGAGCCTGTCCTGGAACTAGCTCTTGTAGACCAGGCTGGCCTCGAACTCAGAGATCCTCCTGCCTCTGCCTCCCGAGTGCTGGGATTAAAGGCGTGCGCCACCACCGCGGCTGGTCTGCAGAGTTTTCACCTCCATGGAGAACTGAGTGGGACACCCGGAGCCTCAGACATGGACCATGTGACTTCCACAGATCCCAGAGCCCTCCAGAGAAGGTGACAGAAGAGCCATCTAAGCCATCCTGCTGGACCACAGGAGAGAAGGGGGTGTCACTCAGCCTTAAGAGAAAGGCAATCCTACAACCGCTGTGCAGGGGCAGGTCCTAAGAATGAAATCATGCAGACACAGAACAAGCCCTGGCTGACCTCCTGCTGAAGTTGGACTTGACCCCAGGGAGGTGGTCAGAGTTTAATGGAGACAGTTTCAGCTGAGAAGATGACAGAGCTGCGGTGGATGGCGGTGAGGGCCACCCAACAGTGGGCGTGCCCAATGCCAATGAAGTGCCATGTGCCTAGAGAGTTAAATGTTAGGTCATATGTGTTTTAGCACAATTTTAAAAAATGAAAACGCAGCCAGGCATGGTGGCACACCTGTAATCCCAGCCCACCCCAGAGGCAGAGGCCAGTGCAGTCTACAAAGCAAGGTCTAGGCTAGCCAGAACTAGACCCTGTATAATAAAACAAACAAAAAAACAAAAGAAAACAAAACAAAACACCCAAAACTGATCACCCACAGAGCCACATGAAGGGTCCCTCACTGGCAATCATGTGATTTCTAGAGAAAGAGGAAAGAGTGTGCTGGTGAACCTGAGAGGGCTGTGGTATTGGGGAAGTCCATCTCCACCTGATAAAATGATCTCAAACCGGCAGAATCTGGAGCCTCTAAAGAGGGAATTCATTCCTTCTGCAGCCATGGGGGCAGCTGCGGGTATCTGTTCTCTACTTACAGCAAACAAGAAAAGGGGTTAAAGAACGGCACGCCTGCCAGGTGGCGGTGGTGGTGGCAAGGACGGTGGTGGTGGCGGCGGTGGCAGCCTTTAATCCCACACTGTGAGTTCAAGGCCAGCCTGGTTTACAGAGCGAGTTCCAGGACACGCTCTAAAGCTACACAGAGAAACCTCGTCTAGGAAAATCAAACCAAAGCAAAACAAACAAAGAAGACCAGAATGTCCTTGGGGTTCTGACAGCCGCATACCTGACCCATGAACACTGTAGACCACACGGGCTGGCTGGAAAAGGTCTGGGAAGGCAGGTCAGAGTGACCCTGTATTCTCCATGCCCATCACAGCCACAGTCACACGTGGCAACGCAAGACTAAACCAACCATAGCTAAGCTCAGGTCCACAGCCTCAACAGCCAGATTTACAGTTTTCACACAGGGCTCGGAACCAGTGTGGGTTCCAGGACATTTCCATTTTTAAAAAATTGAAAAGAAAAGGGGGAAAAAAGCTCCATAGAGTCCTACTCAAGGCAATGTACAACTTTTTAAGTCTCTAAATACAGGCAAGAAGACACTGATCGGAACCCACACTGTCTTCTCTTTTGAGGACACCTCCCTGGGTACTCATCCCCTGGAAAGTCAGGTTTGAATACGACCGAGGAGACGTGGCCAGGAAGACGGCATGCCTGGGAAGCTGGCAAAGCAGGAACTGAGCGTACACCTCACAAGGGGCCGGTGACAGACAGATGCACCTTGCTCGTCTCCGGCTCCTTTGAGCTGGCACTCTAGTGCTCCGCAGTCGGCTCCCTGAGCTGGCAGGCTGCCCCGGCCCCATTCCTCTTGGGTTAGACCAGGATGAGGAACAGCGGGTATAAACGACTGGCAAAGCAGGTGACAGGGACCTGGGGGTATGACATGTCGCCCATGGAAATCCTGACTGTGGTGTGACATGCAGGAGCTGGATGCAAGGTCCCGAATATGCGGCAGACCTCTGTCTGGCCCACTCCTGGGCACTCAGTCCCCATGTGCCTGTCCTTACAAACTTGCTCCTCTAGACTGACAACCCCGTCTTACCAACTCCCATTCCCTCACTTGTCCTAGGCTTTGGGAGCTATGTTGCTTGTCTTCCCTTTATAGATATTAAGTCAGTGGAGACTTTGTCTAAATAACTACAATCCCTTCAGTGTCCACTGCAGCTCCCAACACATGGAAGGCACCAAGTTACTTGTTCATAGAGATAACTACTGTAACCAGAGAAACTGGAGGTATTTAAGACGTTTAGACACAACTACAGTCAAAGCAGAGTCTATGAATCTAGGGGCAGAGAGAGGGTTCAAAGGGTTTACTACAGTGTGGTCATTGACCACAGTCGTTTAAGGATCCATTAGAGCCTGTCATGGTGGCACACATCTGGAATGATGCACTAGAAGGTGCCAGCAGGAGAATCAGTCAGTTCTAGCTACATGGGATGATCCGGGCCAGCCTGGGCTACGTGATACATGAGACACCGTCTCATAAACAAGAAGAGTCCACCGCAGGGAAGGAGATTAAGCAACCAATAACAGGATAAAGAGGCTGGGGATGTAAAGGAGTCAGGACCCAAGACAGGCGCACACATCCTGGGGAAGGGGCCACAGCATCTTCGGTGGGGCCTACAAGGGGGAGAAACAAGCCTTCTCCTGGCAAAGCGTGCACATGAGAGCAGCCCTTAGCCAAATCCCTGCCATGTGTGCAACATCAAGACGAACCTTACGCTTAACAGATCACAATTCCACCATCCCGCTGGACGAGTCAGGTGTGGCAACTGCACGCGAATTCAAGGACCTGAGGTTTTCTAGGGAAAGAAAGAAAAAAAAAATCAGACCTAATTCTGAGAGCAAAGTCTTTGTAGTTTCTCAGACTGTTTTGTATGTGGCACCTGGATCCCGGTCAGGAAGTGGCCAGTTCTTCAGTGGCTCTCCAACCCCAATGCCCACCACGTTTTCACTGAGCACACTTCCCTGAGCGTCTTATCGCCCACCTCCCCAGTTTCTATTGCAGCTGAAGCTGGTCTCTTCGCCATCATACTTACATTCTGAGGCAGCCTGTGCCTGTATGCTGTGTGCCCACACCACCTAAGGCACAGGCCTGGCAAACCATACCCACCCCATTCTTCCCTGGTGTGCCCTGGCTTTACCTCATCCCTATTTCTTGTCTTCTCATAGTTCCGGGCCACTAAGAGTGCCTTGTAGGCAAACAAGGGGTTACATGGACCTCCACTGAAGTCAGCAGCAGCTGTGACTGTCTCCCACAGGAAACTCAGTACTCCCAGCTGCCTCCCTAGCTAGAGCAGAGTGGGTAGAAACTCAGCAGGGGACCGTATCCACAGCTCAGAACTACTTCTCCCCGCTCTGCCACTGCTGCTGCCAACTTCGGCAGGATTTCCTTTAGAGAGCGCCCAGTCACTTGACACTAGCAGAGCAAACAGTGTCACGTGCCAGGACCTCTCAACTGTTGAATGACAACTGTAATAACTCCGCACCTTCGGCACCACACTGCCTGTGGCCTTTCGGTGCTGCGACTTCTCTCTGCTGGACACCACGGGTGGTGCCAGACTCCCCAGAGCTGCAGAGCCAGCCCGTACTCTGGGCAGGTCCTCCTCCTAGCTCCCTAACGCCTAGGGCTGCTTGTGACCTCCTCGACTGCGAGCCACTGGCTAATCCCAGGGCTAAACGTTCTTTCCAGGGCACGAGGGCGAGTTATCCAGTCAGAGAGAGAAGTGAAGTGTCCTGCCTGCCCTGCCCTGGGGCGGCTGAGCCAGGCAGACAGACCCACCCGAGGGGCGTCCTAGGGCGGCCGTAGAAAACGGACGTGTACTGGCAGGACGTCACCGCGAGCGGTGCTCAAAAGTAAAGCAATGACCCCGACCGGGGTGGGGGGTGGAACCCGTCACCTCCCTCTCCCCTGTGTTTACCATCCCCGCCTTCCATTCAGCCCTAAGGCCCAACACCAACCCAACTTGAGCGCACGCCGTGTCCTGGACGCCAGGCCGGAACCCGCTCGCGACTGTCGGAGCCCGCAAAGCCGTTGCTACCGAGCTAACCCCCGCCGAGGGTTGGCCCGCTCCGCAGGCCCTTCACCGAGCCCAGCGCGTGACCCAGTCGGACCGAACCATCCGCAGACCTGCGGAGGGAAGAGAACCCCAGCGCCCGGCTCAAGCGAGCGGCGCCGCGTCCCCGGGTAGATGGCCAGGATGCTCCGAGCCACGCTGTGCAGCGTCCCGCTCCGCTGCGCCAAGGGCAGGAGCCCCGCGCCCACGTGTGCCCCTCGGCGCCGCTTGTCACCCCCCAGAGAAGCGCAGATGGTTCCGGCCACCGAGAGAAGCCATTCTGCAGGGGTGACGTCAAAACTAACATTTCAAAAGAGTAGGAAAGAATTAGCCAGCCAATACCTAGGTCACTACAGAAGAGCAAAGAGAACTGGAGGACTTTCCTCAGGGTGCTGGGCTCTCCTGACTCCACTCCCCGCCGGTTAGGTGGCCGACCGGAGCCGGCTTCACCCCTTTGCGAGAAGTGGAAGGTGCGGACATGTCCTGGGATGGAGGCTGGTGACAGAGGAACACAGGACCGCGCATGTGTGGTCTGAGCTCGACCTACCTTTGCACACAAATTAAAGACTATTGGTTTGGCTATTTATTTTATTTTTTATGGACTATGAAATTAATATTTATTAGGAAAGGGCTTTTTATATAATAATATTAGACATCTTGAAGGACTGGAGAGATAACCCAGAGGTTAAGGGCACTTGCTGCTCTTGCACAGGATCCAGGTTTGGTCACTATTATTGACATGGTGGCTCACAACCAAACATAACTCCAGTTCCAGGAGATCCAACGCCCTCTTCTGGCCACTCCGGGAACTAGGCACACATGTCATGTACTTACATACATGCAGGTAAAACACTTATATACATACAATTTTTAAAAATCTTTTAAAAATAAGCCTTAAAACAAAATTACAGATAACTTGACGGCATATAGTTTGGAACTTCCAGACACTAGAAAGATCATCAACAAAATCTGGAAGGAAGGGGCTGGAGAGAGTCCCTCGTGGTTAAGAGAATTTGCTGTTCCTGAAGAGGACCTGGGTTAAGTTCTCAGGCTCACAACCCTCCGGTGGTTTGCGCAAGGTGCACATACATACACGCAGGCAAAACACTGGTTTTTAAAACAACTTTACGGCTGGAAAGATGGCTCACAGGTTAAGAATACTGATTGCCACTTCCTAAAAATCCTGAGTTCAGTTCTCAGCAACCACATGGTGGCTCACAACCATCTGTAATGAGATTTGGTGCCCTCTTCTTGGATGCAGGTAGAACACTGTATATTTAATATATAAATCTTTTTTAAAAATATTTTTAATTGATTTATTTTAAAAAACACCCTGAATTTTAAGGCCATTAGTGCATAACATGGGTCCTTCCTGATGAAAACCTGGTTCTGCACCTGCGGCTTAACCGTGTACCTCATGCTGTCAAGCTGTGCGCAGTGGGGTGCCACACCCCATGTTGGCAGGCCAGGAAGATGCCCAGAATGTGGTTCTCAGGAAGTGGGGAAGCTTCATATGGTCTGAGTGGAAGTAATTGGTAGACTCATTTGTTTGTTTTCAAATCACAGAGGTCTGACTTCTTTCTCTACAGTTCAGCTTCCATGTTTTGTTGGAGAAACCAGAGTAAAAAAAAATGAAATTGCAAACTTATGTTTTGTACCTTTGTTTACAGGCTGGTAAAGATTAAGGAGTGCAGGATAGAGTTACAGGGTTAGGCATTGACTGCCTTTGTGTTTTTCTTTTGTTTTAGCATTTTAGTATGAATGTGTCGTCACAAAGTTTCCTATTGTGTGTTCAGTTAAGGCAACTCTGTACGGCTTTGGTTTTTATCACCAAGGATGAAACACAAATCCTAACTTCCCCTGCCCGGCTAACTCTGACGGCTGGGCACTTAACGGAAGGTGGTTGCTGTCTTTAGCCACGTACAGCCTTAATTTGCTTTCAGTGTTACCGTACACAATCACCCTTGTCTGGTGAAACTGCCGATTCTCCCGTAAAGGAAAATGCTCTATTCCAGATAACCTGGGAAACAGTACGATGTTTGGTTTGAGAGGGGCCTGTGACAGGTGTAGACCAGGGCACCAAGCCCACACCATCAGGCTAAGAAAGGAGAGCAGGTGTGCACTGTAGCATCGTAAGCCCCCCCTCCCACTCAATCTCTTCTTCATCCTCATCTTCAAACACCTCCTCCCTGCCGTTGACCGTGGTGTCCTGATACTGCTGGTACTCGGAAGCCAGGTCGTTCATGTCACTCTCAGCCTCGGTGAACAATGTGTTTACTCTTACCAATCCAATTGCTTCTGATCTTGTGAGTTAGTGGTGGAGACCATCTCCTGTCTCTGTCAAGGTTCTTGTTCCACTCTCTTCCAAGAATGGAGTAAGCAGACAGCAGGCAGAGTAAGGAGATACTTGTCAACGTGAGGTTAACACCCTTAAACAGGATAAACTTTAAACAGATTGCCACTCAGGATATAAATCCAACAGGTGTGCACTCTCCATAGCAGTGGGATGTCATGAAGAGCCAGCACAGCTCTGAACCAATGGTTATGCTGGGAACCGGAGGATGGGGGCTGCTAACCAAAAGAAGTCATTGCAGAGCAAGCCTGGAGGTCACTGTGGGGGCAGCAGGAATCAGTCTCCAGGTCCCTGCAGGTCTTCAAGGCCGAAATAGCTACCAGATTTCTTTTCTGCAGTCATAGAGAGGCCTTGGAGGCTGAGGTGGGAATGAGTCCCTTTGCCTGCACCCACTGATCTAGTCCCAGAAGCTAGCCGAAGCAAGTTCCCCACAGAAGCCCCAGCCATCGGAACATCCCAACTGAGAAGAAGTTAGTCTGTGGAAGCTGGCTGATTACAATTTCAGTACCGTGGGGAGACTGGAATATTACAGATCCAAAAGCTAGTTACTTTAGCTTGGGCTAGTTCTGGCCCTCCAAAACAGCCATGCACACTGCCCACCTCTGTCGGAACAAACAGGTAAAACCTTATGAGTCTATTAGCTCACCAACCCAAAAGCCAGGTAGTATCTTGGGCCTAGAAAAGCACCTTCATCCAGCTGGACCTGCCTCTCTGAATACCCAACAATGTATTTGAAACTTATGACTTTATTCTGTGAAACTATAAACCTCAGGAAACTGCTTCTACCATGGACCATTTAATATGGGGTAACCTAACTCTGTGTTCCCAGGCCATGGTTACTTAAATGGCTATGTTTTATTCCCTTTATTATGAGAGCGGTGGTTTTTATTTCTAGAGTCCTCAAGGCAGTCTCTCCTCTTTGATGGGAGAGCTGGGAGCTGGACCTGAAGTCTTCAGGGTTCTTCCTCTAAGAGAATCGAGGCATCTGGGGCCAGGCTCCTAGAACCAGGCACTCAGTCCTTCCAGCTCTTCCTTCTCTATGGAATCCTGCAACAACTCTGACTTTCTCCATCCACAATCTCCTAATTCATAAAGGTGTCAAAGTGCATGGTAGGCCTAATCATTAAAATGTGAATATGCAAACAGGGTGGAAGGAGGACCAATCAGGGAAGAGCTAATAAACCCAGTTGTGCAGGGAAGAACCCCAGCCCTCCCAAGGTTGCCTGAGGTTCACAGTCAGGTTCACAGGTCGCTGGCTCTCAGAGGTGATAAACTCTTGAGGGTTGTCTGTTCTTGGTTGCTAAGCCACTGGTCCGTGCAGTTACTACTGCACTAACAGAGCTGTCCAGCAGCCGACTTTCTTCTGCTCCAGTGCCAGCTGTTATAAAATTTGAAAAGCTCCCTCTGCTTGGGGGCTGGGGGAAGCACCTACCCCTATTAATTGGACTCAGCAAACTTGGTTTAGAGGTTGTTACAAGATAATTTCTGGGCAAATTCAAGTGATTTGAAATTCTAGTTTTACAGTTTGATTTTCAAAAGCAGGGTCTCACTTTGTAGACTTGTCTTGCCTGGAGGTTGCTCACTATGTAGACCATGCTGGCCTCAAACCCACTGAGATCCCTTGCTTCTTTCTGTCTCCTGGGTGCTGAGCTTAGAGGCACGATCCATCACACTTGGCCCTAGTTTTACTACTGTCGTCAGTATAGCTGGGCATGTGGAGGCAGGAGGCGCAGGGGTTGAAGTCTGAGGCTAGCCTGGGCGACATGAGACACTGTGCATGACCACACCACCCTGAACACACCCCATCTCATCAGACCTCGGAAGCTAACGAGTCAGGCCTGGTTAGTACTTGGATGGAAGACACTGTCTCACAAAGAAAACAAAAACCAAAAACAATCAGGGGCTACGCATGCCATGTAGCTTGGTAGTGTTTACTTGGCATCAGGATGCCTTAGGTTCGATTCCCAGCACTACATAAACCCCTGGGCGGTGAAACATGCCTACAATCCCACACTGGGAGGCTGAGGAAGGCAGGAGAATCAGGCGTTCAGGCACGCTTGGAATACACAAGAAACCGACCAAACAGCAGATAACTGGAATAACCTTGATCAAAAGCTGAGTGTCTGCAATCCCCTTGTTTGCTATTGCCTCCCAAAATCTAAAAATCTTTCCCAGCCGGTCAGTGCTGGTCCACACTTTTAATTCCAGCACTCGGGGAGTCAGAGGCAGGCAGATCTCTGTGAGTTTATGGCCAGCCTGGTCTACAGAGCAAGTTCTAGGACAGCCAGGGCTACAGAGAAACTTGGTTGTGGGGGGTGGTGGTAAGAACTTTCCAACTTTTGTTGAAAAGAATTTATGACAGAGCCAGCTGCTTCTATGCTAATGAGTAACGAACTTATAAAATGTTCTACAAGCTAAAATTAGTGACAGTGGCTGGTTGTATTTTAAAAAACTTATTTTGGTGATCTTGTTTCCCACTTTCCTTGGTAGCAGGTGTTCTTTGTGCTCTAGGAATAAATCCACACTAGGCAAGAGCTCTGTATGGCTCCACTCTCCAGCCCCAAGGCTGCGGAGACTAACAGCGATTTAAAACCATTTGCTTTCTTTTTTTGTTTTTAGTCTTGTAATTTTAACTCTAGGAACTGCTTTTCTGGATTTGTTTTGGAAGCTACTGCTTCACTGTCATTTTCATGATGAGGCTCCTGGACCACTGGCTTTTCCAGTCAAGTCCAGAGCACTCACTCTCGCTGGGCTTGACCTGAGTCACGGCTCTTTCTCAATCACTCTTTTTTTTTTTTTAAAAAAAAATTATTTATTATGTATACAACATTCCTTCCATGTATGCTTGCATGCCATAAGAGGGCACCAGTTCTCATTATACATGGCTGTGAGCCACCATGTGGTTGCTGGGAATTGAACTCAGGACCTCTGGAAGAACAGTCAGTGCTCTTAACCTCTGAGCCATCTCTCCAGCTCCTCAATCACTCTTTCTTTGGAGGTAATTTAAAAAAAAAAAAACACCTATTTTTGTGTATAAGCATTTGCCTGTACATATGTATGTGTATGCACTGTGTGCATGCCTGGAGCCCACAGGGGCCAGAAGAGGGTCTTGGATTCTCTGGAACTGGAGTTTAGATGATGGTGAGCTACCATCAGTACTGGGAATCAAGCCCAGGTCTTCTGCAAGAACAGCAAGTGTTCCTAACCACTGAGCCACAGCTCCAGTTCCCCTACTCCAAACATTTCTTCCCTTTTGTTTCTCTGTGTAGGTATGGCTGTCCTCAAACTCATTCTGTAATCAGGCTGGCCTCAAACTCACAGACATCTGCCTCCTGCCCACTAGGATTAAAGATGTGGGCCACCACCACCCAGCTCCAATTGGTTCTTAGACTACTTTATGCTAATATTTTCAAACTGAACCAAGTATAATCACTTAAGGGTCTTAAACACTTTCTTTTTTGGTCAGTGCTGGAGATGGAGCTCAGGGTAGGTATGTGCTAGGCAAGAGCTCGATCAATGATTTATGCTCCAACCCACTTTTTACTCCTCCCCTCCCCAAGACAGGGTTTCTCTGTGTAACTAGCTGTGTCCTAGCTGTCTTTGAACTCACTCTGTAGATCCACCTGCCTCTGCCTCCTGTGTGCTGGAACCAAAGGCATGCACCACCACCGCTGCTGGCCTCTGTAACTTTTAATCAAGGACTGGCTCTTTATGGCTTCATTTGGCACAAATCCAAACAGAAACACAAATGAAATGCACACACTGGATTCTGGGGGCGATTAATGAGCAGTGCTAATCTGAACTATTAACAATGGAGATTACCATGGGGAGACACATTTGAAAACTTCTCGGAGAACTGGTAGTTCCACCGATGCACAGCCATCCAAGGCTACATCTTGGGTATCAGCAACAACACCTAATTCCCCACGTACAAACTTGCCATTCTCTGCAACCATACAAATGCTACAGGCGTTCATGTGTCAACATATTCACAAAGAATTTGCTGCAGAGAACTGCCTTGAAGAAAAGACAGCTAAGGCCATCAGAACTATTCATGCATTTAAATGGACCCAATAGTGCTCCAAAGCCAAGACAGGCAAAGCCTCAGAAGCCACCTGCCTGCCAGGCAACAGGCGTGAAGAGTCCTAAATGCTCTCAGAAATGAGCAGGGCATCAAACTTGTGGACCTACTGAGCTGGCAAAAGGAGCTCCCTTGTGTTAGGAGAGAAACAAAGATTCCACAACCCATAACCAGGTACTGGAAAAGAAAGCAGCACAGAGGGAAACAGCTGCTCCTTAAGTCTTGGGAAGCCCAGAGCCCACGAGTCTGAGGGAGCGTCCTAATAGGACCTTTCGCGTGGGGATGGGAGCTTGCCTCCTGATTTGAGTCCATTAGGGCGCTTTGAGACTAATTCTAGGAGCGTGGAAGACTGACCTGAGCCTGGGACCATCCAGGCAGACTGGCTGCTCTTCTCTGCTGTTTATTTAGGCTTACAGCCCTAGTTCCTGCTGCTTTGGCGGTCTTGGCTCCAGAGAAGTTATAGAGCTATCTGAAAGTAACCTTCATTACCCCCAACACTGGTTCAGGGATGAGAAGGATCAGTAGCCTAGCAGGTAAGAGAATCTTAAATAAGAGGATATCACAACCCTTTGAACTCAAGTTTTCAAACAATGTGGAATTTTAATGAATCAATCTTGGGAAACAAATATAATAGTATTTACATCACTAGAATTCCTTACCAGGCATCTTTATTTATCACCATTTAAAGCTATTAGGAATCCTCAAACATTATAGGTGATTTTAATTTCCGATTCTGATAAATACTGCTCAACTTCAGCTTAAAAAAAAAGTCCATATTTTACTGCATAAACAGAAAATAAATTCCCTTTAAATATGTCCTCTTTCCAAAACACAGGTAGAAACAAAGCTAAAAGATGCCAGCTACAAGCAATACTAATAACGGAAGAGATCCGAGTCTAGAGTCTCTTATCAAATCCAGAGGACCTGCAGGGACGGGTCTCTACCAGTGTGGGTCCACTTTACAGAACTTGGAAGGTTCAGGAGTTTCATTTTAAAAATGTTTTTTACATTTATGTGTGCGCATGTGCAAGAATGGCATTGTGCGAGTGTGGCAGTGAACACACCCTCTCCTTCCACCATGTGGGTTCTGAGACTGAACTCGGGTTCTCAGGCTTGGTACCTTTACACACTGAGGCATCCCGCCAGTTCAAGAGTTTCCTTAAAAACAAAACAACACAACAAACCCACATTTATTTTACCCTGTGGATGCACTTGTGTGCCACAGCATGCATGCTTAGGTCAAGACAACTTATGGGCGTCAATTCTCTCGTTGGGAGGAACTGAAATCAGGTAATGAGGCTTGGTGGCAAATGCATTTACCTGCTGAGCCCTTTCACTGGGCCTGAGTTCTTTAAATGAAAATGTAGACTGGGGTATAGCTCAAAGCTAGGGTGCTTACTTAGCTTTCAGGAGACCTTAGGTTCCATCCCCAAGACTAAAAATAAGTAAATGAATAAATAACAAAAATGTCACTTATTACACAACTTATAACATTTGGAAAAATACCTATGAGGCAGGCATGGTGGTGCATGCCTTTAATCCTTGAATGTAGGAGGTAGAGGTAAGCAGATGTCTGAGTTAAAGGCCAGCATGGTCTACATGGTATTTCCTGGCCAGTCGGGGCACATGATGAGACCGTCTCAAAATACCTGCTAGTGTGAAAAATTGACATTTGGAGGAAGGGGGCATCTGACGTGGTGTTCACAGGGACAACAGAGGACAAGCTACAGGAGTCTTCTTCTATGATGTGGATTCTATCTATCTATAGTTTGAATTCAGTTCACTGGGCTTGTCCAGCAGTGACCTACTGAGCCAACTCAATGGCCTGAAAGGTATTAAAAATAAAAATGTGTTTAGTGCTAGGGAAGGAACCCGGGACTTTAAGCATGCTAGCTCAGTTCGACCACTGAGCTGCACCACAGTCCAGACAAATTATTGCCTTTTTCTTTTTATTGAGCTCTACATTCTTCTCTGTGCTCCCCTCCCCCCTTCAGCCCTCCCCCAAGGTCCCCATGCTCCCAATTTACTCAGGAAATCTTGTCTTTTTCTACTTCCCATGTAGATTAGATCTATGTAAGTCTTAGTGTCTTCACTGTTGTCTACGTACTCTGGGATTGTGGTTTGTGGGTTGTTTTTTTTTTTTTTTTTGCTTTATGTTTAAAAACCACCTATGAGTGAGTACATGTGATAATTGTCTTTCTGTGTTTGGTATTGTACTTTTTCATTATTTAGAGAAAACTTTTCTATAATCAAATGTATATAATGATATTTAATATTACCCCTGTACAAATCAAAAGAATTAGCATTTATAGACCAATATGGTATATATTTTAAAGAATGCATTGTTGTATGGCATGTGTAGGCATGTTCCTACAGCAGTGCGCACGTGGAGGTCGAGGACAACTCTGGAATCTGTTCTTTCCACTTTATGTGGGGATTAAAATCAAGGAACTAAACTCAAGCTGAGCCATCACCAGTATGAGAAACTGTTTCTAAAATGTGTGTTGCACGTGTGTGCCTACATGCATGCATGTGGAGGCCAAAGGAAGGCCATGATTGTCTTCCCCACTGCTTTCTGCCTCACTGAGGGCTCTGCTGAACCACAGTTCACTACTTTGGCCAGGCTGGTTGGCCAGGAGCTCTGGGGAAGCACCTGTCTTTGCTGCGGTTAAAGGAACAGTGTTGTCCAGCTTTTTACACGGAAGCTGGGCATTTAAGCTTAGGTCTTTCTGCTTGCTCTTACTCACTAAAGAGCAAATTTACTGTGCTTTAATATAACCACACTTCCCCAGCACTCACCATCCTTGTAGAGGGGCTAGTTCAGTGACTTCTATACAAGGTGTAATGGGGCTAGGAACAAAATCCAAACATCTCTGTAGAGTTCCTGAAGATGTTCCAAGAAGAAAGGGGCTATCTGAATGATTCCGGGGGTAAAGGCACTGGCAATCAACAATCTGAGTTCATTCCCCAGAACCCACAAGGTAGAAGAATAACTCTCCCAAATACATACACATACAAAATAAAATATAATTTACCAAAAAAATTATAAAAGGGAGAAAGCCTCAAGACGGCACACCAGAGGTAGAAGGCTGAAGAACCAACACAGCATCTCAGTTCCCAACCCACTGCCACCAAAACACAGGAAATTCTAATGTTTAGTATAGCTCTCACTTACTTTCCCAACCAATTATTTCTATTGACAATTAATGTATCATTAAAACCTTTGCAGTAGCTGGGCTATGGTAGCACACGCCCTTAATCCCAGCAGTCAAGAGGCAGAGGTAGACGGATCTTTGAGTTTAAGGCCAGCATAGTCTACAGAGCGAGTTCCAAGAGAGCCAGTGCGGCTACACAGAAAAACCCTGTCTTGAAAAACTGAAACCAAAACCAAAGCCGGGCGGTGGTGGCGCACACCTTTAATCCCAGCACTCAGGAGGCAGAAGCAGGTGGACCTCTGAGTTCGAGGCCAGCATGATCTACATAGCGAGTTCCAGCAGGTCCCAAAGCTACAGAGAAACCCTATCTTGAAAACAAAAACAAAAAACCAAAACCAAACCCTTTGCAGAGGGGGGAAAGTGATAGAGAGCACATATTATAACATTCAAGGGATTAGAACAAAAAAGTAACTTTAATGTAATAACAATAATCTGAGGATAAATAAATCCACAACAGACTCTAAAGTTTGATTTTTTTTCTTTCTTTGCAGACTGGTTTTCTGAAAGCAATAGGGCTGAAGATGTTAAAACTGAATTTCTGAATGTCCAGGTGGAACCGGCGTGGGACTGGCATGGTACTTCCTGCTGCCCTCTTCACACTCGCCAGGCCAAGGTGACAATTCTGTTAACTCAGGATGGGCGTTAGTTTCAAGAGTAACTGGAGGGCTTGTTTCCTGAATCATCTTCTTGTGAGCCCATACTCTGTGAGGGGAAGGCAAATTGGTGTGCTTGTGATCACCTCTATCATAGAGGACTCTTGTGAAGGCAGGCATGCCGGCTACTTAGCCTGTCTCTCTTGCAGGAAAGCCACCCTGCAACAGGCAACGTGGGCCTTCCATAGCTACACTCACAGGAAGGTCCTGACATATCTTACCAAGCACCTCTGTGAATTTATGGGTACTAGTTTTTAACAACAGTGAACACTGTTTAATAAATGAAACCAAGTTCTTAATGTGGTAGTATCCCTCCTCCCCCACCTGTTTCCAATGAGGAGAACCCTATTTACCTTTTGAACAAACTGGGGATTCACTGTGATCTCCTGGTCCATGGCCTTCAGCCGCTCATCCAGCTCTATGCACTTTAGCATCTGTACAAGAGGCATATATAACCATGGTTAACAAGGGGCTTTGGTTAGTCACTTCCTCTATAACTGCCTATTAGTAGAGGGCTAGAGACTCACAGTCATCGATCTGAAACCCCTCAGCTAAGAGGTTCTGAAGTCAAAATATTTGAATCCTAAAAGTAAATACATATACTACATACTACCCAATACCCCAGAGTTGAAACAATACCTGCAAACCCATTAACATCTTCCTCACTGAAACCGATTTTACACACACACACACACACACACACACACATTTAGAGTATATTTGTGTACACATGTTAGCATAAGCTCATAGGCCATGGTGCATATGTGGAGGTCAGAGGAAAACATGCAGGTGTCAGGATCTCTCCTTCTACCATGTAGGTGCCAGGAACTGAATGGTCAGGCTTGGTGGCACAAGTCTTTACCCCCATCCTGATAGTCCCAAACTAAGATAATATTTTAGGTGACATTGATATCCATGAATTATAAAAAAAAGTAATAAAGTTCTACTTTCTACTATGTGTTATTTTTTTTAGGATTCCTGGAATTTTTTTAAAATATGTATGAGTACTCAAGTGCACTAAGTGAACCATGTTTACACAGTACCTGCAGAGGTAAAAAGAAAGCATCAGACCCCCTAAAGCTGGGATTACAGATGGTTGCAAGCTGCCTTATGGGTGCTGGGAACAAAACCAGCGCTCTTAACCTCTGAGCAATCTCTTCAGCCCTATCCTGGGAATTTTGCTGTTGGATCTGTTGTTTTCAGTCTTCCTATGTAGTCCAGATTGGCCTCAGACTCACAATCATCTGCCTCCCAAGCACCAGAATTAAAGGAACAGGCAGCCATGCAGAGCCAGCTTTAATTTATACAATGTGATTTCACTCATTTCCTTCCTCCAAGGTAAGAATAGGGTCCAGATGAACCAACTCATTCCAAATCAACCTTCAAGAGCAGCAGGCCTCACACACAGGGCAGCCTATGACTGTGCACTATGTTGCTAACACAGTATCCCTCCTCTAGATGCCCAGGTATTGCTGCTGCTGACATGGGAGAGGCCTTCGGGTCTCCCACCTCAACGTCCACAGAAACAAGTCCACACACTGGCAGTCAGGCACAGGTTAAACAGTAGATCCCTGGAATGTTTTTGGAGTTACAAGTAGGTTTTGGTAATCTACTTGAGAAATCTAATCTATCATTTACTATAGTCATCCAATCAATCGAGAGGAGTGTCCAGCAGTCACTTTTGAGATTACCACTGTAGGAGTTGCGTCAACTGGCTGGGAACTGCCTGTAAAAGATCATCCTGGAGCACAGGAGCATTTCCAACACAGCGGCTCTATCACCTATCAAATATGCCCAAACCAAGCAGCATGCTTACCTCTTGATCAATGTTATGAAGCATGGCTGGGTTATTGTATTTTTCAGGATTATCATGGAAACTGACCATACCATCCTTTTGATTGATACTTGCAAAAATTTCCCCATCTTCTATCTAAAAAAGAAAGAAAAAAGGAGACCACCAAAGTTTAGACCAGACACAGAATATACAGAGATATAGTGATATAACCAAAGGTCCAAAACAATGCATAAACCTTGCTGTGTCACCCAGACACACACACCTCAAACTTGTGATCCTTCTGTCTCAGACTCTGGGATCTAGGATCATAGGCCTGGCTACTTAAGGAAAGTCACAAAAGCAGTAGCAAACCCAAGTCCTGATGGCTATTCTGATCCCTAAAAATTGCTCCACAGTATGTTTTGTTTTCAGACAAGGTATCATTCCATAGGCCGGGCTGACTGCAACCCACTACCCATTAGGAAACCCTCTAGCTACATCACATAGCAATCCTCCTGCTTTAAGCTCCTGACTGCTAGGATTACAGCAAGAGCCACTGTGCCCAGCTTTCCAGTGGGATTACTGTTTGGCCCACTTGTGAACAATGGAACCAAACTGCTAAAATGACCTTTTTCCTTGGAAGGGACAGTAGATGTGAGGTTAATGCGACAGTTGTTCCAGCCCAGAGCATACTACTTAGAATTCAGAGTTCTCTAACAACAGACGTTATTGCAGACTCAAATTGTATCTGGGCTGTGTTTCACCACAACAGTACTTTCTGTAACAACCAGAATAGAAAATGACCTAAATGGCCACATAGTTAGAATGTAAGGGCACAGTATAATACTACAGCCTCAAAACAGATCAACTACAAATACACCTACGTGCATGGTTCTTGCAAAGCAGGCATTATACACCCTTTTGTTTAAAGCTTGAAACAAACACAACTAAATAAGCTGTTGGAAGTTGGAGCATCACTGAACTTTCTAGCTACGGATAGGGCTGGAAGCTGATGGTTAAATTCTGTCCCTTCATGGACATCTTCACCTTTTAAAAATGTGTGTAGTGGGGGCTGGAGCAATGGTTCAGTGTTTAAGAGCACTGGTTGGTCTTCCAGAGAACCCAACTTAAATACGCAGCATCCACAAGATGGCTCACAACAGTCTAGAACTCCAGTCTGGAGGGATCCAAAGCCCTCTTCCAGGGGCACTGGAGGCACATGGTGCAAAGACACACACACAGGCAAACCACCCTCACATAAAATAAATTTTAAAAGAGAAAATGTGTGCAGTGGAAGACCCATTTAAGTGAACCTATAGGTACATTACTAGTAAAATGGTAGCTTAAGAACCCTGCCTCACCAGCCTGTCATTCAGGGCTGCTAAATCTTTCTTTAAAGTTTGTTTTATGTGTATGTCTGTGTAAGTGTATGCCAAAAGCCAGTCAGAGTCACAGGCAGTTATGAGGTGCCAGACATGAGTGCTGAGAACTGAACCGAGATCTTCCAGAAGAGCAACAAGCGCTCTAAACCGCTGAACCACATCTCTCACCTTAAACCTTTCTGCTTTAAGCTGGCTGCCAAACGTGACAGTCTGTCCTAGTGCTTCGTCAGTGCTACTGCACATGGAGTCAGACTGATGCTGCCCACAAGGAGGTATGGGACTCGAATGAAGTCAACAATGCCAGAGAACACTGATACAGCTACTATTTTTTTGGACAAAACTTTCTTGATGTTGAGGGTGTTTCAGCATACTACTTATAGTCAGATGATCCTCTCACAGATCAGCATACAGCACTGCTTTGTCTACAGGGTGAAACTATTTGGAGAGCAGAAATGTTAGGAAGTAAGGCCTAGTGGGGGATCCTGGAGTGTATCTTTGAAGGGGATTGTGTAACCCCAGTCTTTTTCTGCTGGCTTGCTCCTTACATATGTTCCTATCATGATGTGCCAACCTCACCAAAGGCCGGACCAATGAGAACGCCTCATGCTGGACCCCAATGTCCATATCATGCTCTTCTCTCTATAAAGTTACTTGTCTCATACACTTCCCTGCAGCAATGCAGCCACGGCTAGGAAACAGACCAAAATGTAACAGTGGTTGATTTTGAATATCCACTTTTTAAAAACCTCATTTTTTCCATAATGAACACCCACTGCTTTTAAGAACAAAAATCCACTAGTCAGAACTTTTAACACACTTACCATGTGGAGAACGTATTTTTCTGCCTCCTGAGGTCCAGACAATTGTACACGACTCGCCATATCTTGTAACGATAGTGTTAAAAAGGTCTGGAAGTCAGAAGTAAATTAATCACATATAGAAATGAAAAAATAAGTATGTACTGATGTGTTCTGCATTATTTCCATTGCTTTATAAGATAAATTTTCCTTTGTGATAATGACTTGTGGCTCACTGACTAAGGTGCCACTGTCAACCTGACAGCCTGAGTTCAGTCCCGACACTCATGGCAGGAGACAGCTGGGTCCCATGTGCTGTTCTCCACATGCTCTCCACCCATGTGCACAGGTACATACACATCAAAAAAAAAAAAAAAAAAAAAAAAAAAAAAGGTTAATTTTTAAGAATAACTTGGCCGGGTGGTGGTGGCACATGCCTTTCATCTCAGCACTCAGAAGACAGAGACAGGAGAATATCTGTGAGCTTGAGGCCATGGTCTACAGAGTGAGTTCCAGGATAGCCAGGGCTACACAGAGAAACCCTGTCCGGAAAAACAAACAAAGCAAAGAACCAAAGAAAGAACGAAAGAAAGAAAGAACGAAAGAACGAACAAACGAACGAAAGAAAGAAAGAAAGAGAAAGAGAGAGAGAGAAAGAAAGAAAGAACTTGAAATTAAGGAAACCAGTGATCTCAGCTGTCACGCTCTAAGAGTTAATGAGAAACAGTTAATTCCCTACACACGTGTAGTACTTTCAGAAGTAAGAAAAAAGTCAAGTCTCCGAAGGCAGAAATAAGAAAGAGGGCTATGCAAATGTGGAAAAGGAAATCAAAGGGACATTCTCACAGGAAAATGCTCATTCTATCATCATTAGGAAAACCTAAGTAAAACTATACTAAGGCTGCATTTTCCACTGGGCTAGTAGGAGAGGGCCGGCAGTATCTGTGATACAGGCTTAGGTTGCTATGGGAAGAAGCTCAGTACATGCTGAGGGAAAGAAGGAGAGACTGGCAAGCTCCTTATTATAAATAATTGTATTTACAAACACACAGAGAAGAGATGGAAGAGGCATCTAAAATCTAATGTCCAGTCAGGCATGTTTAAACACACCTTTACTCCCACACTCAGGAGGATGAGACAGGTGGAACTCTGTGAGTTCAAGGCTAGCCTGGTCTCTTTAGCAAGTTCTAGGCCAGAGACGGATATACAGTAAGGCCTGTCTCAAAAAAACAAAACAACCAACCAATGTCCAGGCACAGCGAGAGAAAAGTAACCCCTCTCTGATGGGTGTGGCAGATAAACCACATCCAACAATTCCTGTACCTTGGGACAAAGGCACAGGATTCCATCACTAACATGGTCTATCTGCTGAGGCCTCTATGACAGCTTCTTTCTGATTTTCCATTAAGAATGAGGCTTCCTTAACTAGAAACTCCCTTCTCTTTTCTGCTGTTATTCTGGCATTAGGACTTGATGCCAAGTGTTGCTACCACTGTCAGAGATCTGCCCGCCTAACTTTACAGTGGTCCCCCTCTAGATGCCCTGCAGGGTGCTCATGAACTCAGTATTTATGACCTACCATGAACTGGCACATGAAGGAACCAGGACACAATCAGTTAGGAAACACGTCTCAGCTCTGGCCCACAACTTTAAGATCCTCCTTATTTGATCAAATTTCTTTCTTAAAATTTTTATTTTTCCCTTGTGTGCTTATTTTGTTCCAGATCATCCTATCTTAACTAGAAAACACTTTACTATACTGCTACTTCAAAAGTACAAGCAATGCCTCCATACATTAGACTGATTTTCTTCTCTGCTTTGAGACAGGGTTTCACTATGTAGCCCTGGCTAGCCTTGAACTCAAGATCTGCTTACCTCTGCCTTCCAAGTGCTGGGGTCACAGGTATGTGCACCATACCCAGCCATATTCGGTTTAAGCTCTTTTGCCTAGGTGACAGGCTACATCTGCTTCTGAACTTTTATGAGTTGTTTTTCTTTGTCACATTCTTCATTTTCCTCTTACAAATTAACTTCTTACCAATTCTCTGCTGACTTCTTTAAGTCAAGAAGTTATCACCATTCTTTCTACTGTCTAGACTATGGAGAGGAATTCCTTGCTTAAGTGATAGCTCCTCAATCCCTCGTCACCTCCAGACCTGTGGCCCCAATGGCCTGTTCACCTCCACTTGCCCAATTCCCCACTCTGCTTCTTTTGCATGCACCATCACTTCCTGCTGCCAGGCATCCTGGCTACAGTCTGATTTCGCTCCTACAACTTTTCCTACCACTGATGATGCAGGCAGAGTTGGGGAATAGGACCCCATCATCTTACCAGCTGTCACTGCCAGGCTGTGAGCAGACCCAAGAGTCAAGTGCTATTTAAGTTTCTCTTAGTAAAATTACTATTACTTGCAGCATACACTTTTTTAAAAATAACTTTTATTTTATGTGTGTTTCTGTCTTGCTTGCATATATATAAGTGTGAAGGTGCCAGGTCCCCTGAAATTGGAGTTACAGACAGTCGTGAGCTGCAGTGTGGGTGCTGGGAATTGAACGTGGGTCCTTTGAAAGAATAACCAGTGCTCTTAATCACTAAACCATCTCATCTCTCCAGCCCTAGCATACACTTTTTTAGCAGGGAATTTAAATTTATATGCTTCTCTTCACAGTTCAAACACCTAATAAAGAGCATATTTCTTTCTTCTTCTTTTCCCCTTGAGTCTCGCTATGCTGTTCAGGTTAGCCTCACGAAACCCCTCCCCCATCAGTCTTCTTAAGCAGCTAGGACTACACACACACACCATCAGACCCAGGAGGCATTTCTTATCCTCAGAAACCTTGAACACAAAAATTAAGGTTAGGACATAGTAGACCATACCTGTAAATCTAGCACTCTGGAGTTTAAGGCAGGAGGATCATGAGTTTAAGGCCCACTTGGGCAACATAGCAAAATCCTATCTAAAGAAATAAAAAGTTCCTTACATCCTATGACCTAACCACATGTGGCTCATCTAACCCTGGCCTAAATAATAATGTCAGTCTTCTCAAGCCTAAACAGAGATCAGCACAGCCTGAGAAATTCAAGGCCAGCGATTGCTAGCCGCCCGCCATTCCCACTTGGAACTGATGACCCCCTCAGGGCTACTTCTCTGCCTCCCAGTGTAGCCGTATCGCCTACCTTTCTTCCTCTTCACCTGCTCCTCTTCTCAAATACCCTGCTCTAGCCCTGAAAAGACCAAAAGGTATCAATCAAACTCTTTCTAAGAACCCAGCTGCAACAGATTCTCTCTTAGTGTAGAAATCCTGCCACACTTTATCCTGTACCTGCTTCCTCTGTGCTGAAAAGGGAAAGAAAAGGAACCAGGTCCAAGGACAACCAGATCCACCACCGGGGGAAAGCACTTGCCTCACCTTTGTTAGCCTCTGAATGTTCTTCTTATAGAGAGATGACAGGCACTGCTTCACCAGGCCCATGTTGTTGTCTCGAGTAAAAGTTTCACTGTGCTTGTTCACCAGGTTCCGGAGCTCAGACGGGTTATTGGTTGAGTAAACTTGTGCTAACTCATGGTACGCGTTGCTGAGCGGCTAAAGGTTTGGGGTGAGAACGTAACGACAGCGTATGTTTTGAGAACACACAATGCATACTGTCATGAAGGTTCAGTTTAAAACAAATGCCTGTTCTTTAAGACCAAGGACAGAAATCCACTAAGGAGTAATTTATTACTAATAACTTATGAAGACCACATCTTTTCTCTATCAGTGGTTCTACTTTTTGTACTGGTAAGTTAAATGAGAAAAATGAAGGCAAAATTTTCATTATTCCCAACTACTTCTAACTTCATGCCCCCTACTAGGCACAATGGAACATTCACTCAGGAACTGGGCAAGAACGTGGAAGGATCCGAGCACCACCACCAGACAGAAACTGATTCAAATGCACCTCTGACTGGTCTTGTTCTTACCATTCACATTGTTGTTAGTTACTAATTCTTAGGAGTAGAACCCTTGAGCTATGAAGACAATCACTGTACAAAAGGCATTTCTCTAACAGCAGGTCTACTGTATGCTCAGGGATCACATGGCGCTCTGAGTACAGACGGCTGCCCTAAAAGGAACCCACCCATCACTTTCCTATGGTGCACTTTTAGCTACCTTCCCCCCTTTGAGAGGACAAGGCAGTCAGAGTCTTGAAAGTCATGAGGGGCTCTCAGGGAAAGTGCAGGTAGTCATTTGTCAACAAGCCAGCATAATTTCAGAATGATGTCCCTAAAATTGAGGGTCTTTTTTGTTACTTTTTTTGAGACAGGGTCTCTTTATGGAGCACCAGCTGTCCTGAACTCTCTATGTAGACCAGGCTGGCCTCAAATTCACAGAGTTCACTTGCCTCTGCCTCCTGAGTGCTAGGATTACAGATGTGCACTACCATACCCAGCCTTAAATTCCTGAGTGTTATGATAGTGGCATTATTACCAAAAGTACTGCTATCTCATACCTCTTTGTGACTGCTCAATTTAAAAAGAAGTCATAGCCAGGCAGTGGTGGGGCACACCTTTAATACCAGCACTTGGGAGACAGAGGCAGGTGGATCTCTGAGTTCAAGGCCAGCCTGGTCTACAGAGTTCCAGGAAAGTCAGGACTACACAGAGAAACCCTGTCTCCAAAAAAACAAAAACAAACAACAACAACAAAAAAGGAAAGACAGAAGGAAGGAAAGAAAGAGTCATGAGCATATGGTATTTATTTATTTTTGTAGAGCTGGAGATTGACCCTAAGGTCTTGAGCATGCTACAGGCCTGAGCTATGTTCCCAGCCCATATGTATATTTTTGTGCATGTGCCAAAATGAAGGCCAGAAACCCATCTTAAGTGTGATTTCTCAGGAGCTGTCCACTTGTTTTATGACACAAAATGTCTCACAAAGGTCCGAGATTCGCCTAAGGTCAGTGAGCCCCAGGATCCACTTGGTTTTGCCTGTTCAATTTTTAACATGGGTTCTAGGAATAAAACTCACGCAAAGCACTTTATCAACTAAGCTATCTCCCCAGCAATCTTTCTATATGCACTTAGAATAAACAAACAAACAAACAACAAAAAGCACTAGTTGTTTTTTTCAACCCTTGTCCCAAAGTCTGGCTGTCAGGAAGAACTGGAACAAGGCGGCATGTAAGCAGAGCTTCAGTGAGACGCCCAACATTTGAATAAACTAAAGTTCAATCAAATTAGAACTACATTCTCAGTATTTCGACTAAAATGTAATAAAGAAATATAACATACAAATCCACCCTCCATAAGAGCTTAAATACCTATAGTCTAAGTATAGAGCAAGGCCTGAAAATAGGCTTTATGAGACTGTACAAATTAATACAGAATGTAAGAAGATCACTTTTATTTGTAAACTTACCTTAATAAATCTACCCACAATTTGAGACGTGTATTTAGGCAGCTGTTGTACTTTGCCAAGTAATATCAAAGACACTAAAATATACTTTTTATAGGATTCCAACATGATATGGCTGACTGCCATGGCGGGAGTAGTAATGGCCTGGGCAAGAGAAGAATGGGTAGTGTGAAGAGATGGCACAAGGGAGCAGGGAATATGTACCTCTTCAATTATGTAATGACGAGACCAAAATGTCCATTTTTATTAAGATAGTTTTATTACTATTTATCAAAGGGCATATCTGTGAGTGTCTCTTTCTACCACGTGGGCACTTGGCCCAAACCCCATTCAGGAGGATGGGCAAGTGCCTTTACCTGTTGAGCCCTTATTGTCTTTCAAGTATTTTTAAAACAGGGGAGGGTGTGAACAGTCCCCAACTACCTCAAATTATGCAGCTGAGTTTCTTGCATTTGGGGAAATCGCATAGGTCAGTGCATCCCAAGTACAATATAGAAGCTTCACCCTGGGAAAGCCACCTTGATCATGCCAGGTTAAATATATAACACTTTTGTTTGTTTTTGAGATAGACACTTGCTATTTAGCCCATGGGTGTCCTGGAACTCAAGAAGTGCCTACTGAGCTCCTGTGTATATCAGCATTCATGGTTTGTGACAACTTTATTGATATATAACTCAGAGCACAAAATTTACACCTTTGAAGTATATAATTCAGTGGTGTCCACTACGTTTAGTAGGTTGCAATACAATTACCATTACCTAATTCCAGACTATTTCAACCCCCCCCCCCCCAAAAAAACCCTATTCATAAGTCATTGTTCACTTTCCTCCACAACCTCAGGCAACCATACTCTACTTTGTCTCTGGACTTGTTTGCTCTGATCACGTGTATAAATATGTGATCTTCTGTGACTGACTTCATTACCTTAAAAAGTGTTCCAATTTTGAGGCCAGTACCTCCCTTCTTTATGTGGTCAAATGAGTCCACAGTGTGGACATTCTTTAGCTGATGAATATTTTGTGTTGTTCCTATCTTTTCGTTTTACATGTTTTTATGTGGACAGTGTTTTTTATTTATCTTGAATATATTCTTAGGAACAAAACTGCTGCGTCTCATATTTAAAATTTAATTGTTTTTATGGTTTTTTTTTAGTGTTAGGGTTCAGCCCAGGACCTTGAATTTATAAGCAAGGCACTCTTCCATGAAACTGTGCCTTCAGATCCTAAGATTTATCTTAACTGCCAAACTCTTTCCCAAAATGCCTGTCATTCTACAATCCTGCCCACAAGCATGAGGGTTCTAAATCCCCGAATCCTTGCTAACACTCTTACTATCTTTTTAGACCTTAGCTTTCCTAGTATGCAGGAACCAGTAACACTCTGGTACTGTTTTCATCAAACAAGCTCCGAACCATATCACAGGCTTTAGAAAACTGATTACCTGCTCATAAAAGTAGAGTGCTCTTTCAAAGTTCTTCAGCCCCGTATAGATCATCCCTCCATAATAATAGTAGCACAGAAAGTGTTTTGCATCATAAGCTCCATTCTCTTTACAGATGTCCATCATATCCACATCAAGATATGGAAGGGCAGGTTTAAAGCACTTTGCTAGTAAACAAAGCTATAAAGAAATTTACATTAAATCATTTTAAATTTCACTATGGCAAATTTAGAAGAAAAATCAGATTCCAAAATTCTACAATAATACTATTTTGCTTTACAGCTAATTAATGACATATTAACACTGTTTCATTTCTTAATCTTCTAGAATAAAAAAAGTATTTCTTGATGGGTGTGGTTACTCACACCTGTAATCCTCTGCACTCAGGAGGCTGAAGAACTGCTGCAAATTCAAGGCCAGGCTGGGCTACAAAGTAAGATTCCATCAAAAAAGAAAAAGAAAAATGGTACAGGAGGTTCTTCTGTTTGTGTGTTGCTTTCATTGGTTGAATAAAGAGACTGCCTTGGCTTTTTGATAGGGCAGCCCTTAAGTGGGCGGAGTAGACAGAACAGAATGCTGGGAAGTAGGCAAGTATGGCAGATGCCATGAATCTCCGGCCCGAGACGGATGTAGGTTAGAATCTTGTCAGTAAGCCACAGTCACGTGGTGATACACAGATTTAGTAGAAATGAGTTAATCAAGATATCAGAGTTAGCCAGTAAGAGACTAAAGCTAATGGGCCAGGCAGTAATTTAATTAATACAATTTCTGTGTGATTATTTTGGGGTTAAGCTAGCCGGGCGGCGGGACGTGGCCCACTCCTCCTTACTACAGAAAAAGATAAAAACAAAATAATGAATTAAAAATACGAACACTAAGGTAGAACAAACCACAGATGAATTGAAAATCAGAATCAGTACCCACTCACCCACCCAACCCTTATGAGTTTCTAGATGAGTGAACAGTTGTGCCCATTTTCAATTCACTGGACTAGTGAAACAAAAACAGACCAGTATCGCCTTTAATCACTCAGCAGGCGGAGGCAGGTGCATCTCTGAATTCAAGGCCAGCCTGGGCTACAGAGAAAGCTCCAGGACACCCAGAGCTACAGAGAGAAACCCTGTCTCAAAAAACAAAACAAAAACAAAAAAAAAAGTGTGCAAATACAAAAAGCAAGCACACAAGGAAAGCAGTGTATCTTAAACAATGGCAACAGCAAAACGTCTGCAGACTCACTGAGCAGCCCACTTCTAAAAAATTAGACATAACCAGGTATTGTGGTGCACACCTTAATCCCAGTATTTGGAGGCAGATGCAGGCAATCTTTTGAGTTTGAGGCTAGTCTGGTGTACATAATGAGTTCCAGGACAGCTAGAGTTTATGCAGAGAGGCCATGTCTCAAAAAAATAAAAAAAATAAAAAATGAAAACATCCCAAAACAACAATAATCAAATCAAATAAAAAACAGATATATGCTATCCCTGTCACAAAAGCACTTTGAAAATTAAAGATGTAAAAAAAAATGAACATGTGTCGGAGATACTCCACACCACAAAACCTTCTACAGTCTAGTTCCATTGCAACCTGCTCAGATTACAGAATGTTGGGTAGCGTAATACAGATCAGATTCCTCTCCAAGATGCATTACATAGGAAAAAGCAAGACACAGAAGTCCAGGCATTACTGGGATTTGTAGACTTTTTAGGAAAAAGTGTGCACATACACTTGCTTGCATGTGTAAAGTATCACTAGAAGAAATGCACAAGAAAGTACTAAGAAGGTTTTCCCTAAAGAGAACTGTGGCTAGCAACAGTGGCAAGGAGACCTCATCATACATCCTTCCTTTTGGGGAGTCTTTTGGACTTGGAGGTACTTAGCATAAAATAAATAATATAATGTTTTAAGATATAAAACATCGCTTATATTTTTACTCTTAAGTTCGATAATTTATTGAACATAAAATTACTTAAATTTCAAAAAATGCAAAAACCATTATGATGACCCTATTGGTAAGCCCCTGTCTCCATATCTCAACCCCTATAACACATTCTCCACCCATTCTCTTGCTGAGCAAGCCCCCGGCAGCCTCACACCAGTGATAGGCATGAATCACGTCATTGCTGTATACCTGGCAGAGATCGGCATGTACTGAGGTCAGCTGGTTTGTATTCATCTGCATCTTGTCGATGGCTTGCTTGAGGATGCCAATTCCTCGAAGGGGCTGTCAGAAATGACATCTCTTTCAGATAAGTTCTCAAAGTTGGCAGCACATTGGATCTTATGTCGTCACTTACAAATAAAAAGCAACACTAATTGATAGGTTCCTTACATAGCAGTAAGGTTTCCATACTATGTCAGGAAATGTCTGCCTCTATTCTGACAGAAAGTGTTTTGATACGTTTCTTGGAATACTTAGATAATTTCAATATCCTATTTTAAATCAAACTTTCTCAGTTGGTAAAGTTCTTGCCATGGAAGTATCAGGATCTGAGTTCAATCCCCAGAACCTATGTAAAGCTGGAGGTGGCAGTACAAACCCAGAATTACAGCACTCAAGAGCCAGAGATTGTAGGCTCTCTCCGGCTTGCTAGCTAGCCGGTCCAGTCAGAGGGCCCTAAATCTGTGAAAGACTGTCTCAAAAAACAAGATAGACAGTGAATGAAGAAGACATCCAATGTCAACCTGTGACGTCCATACACACGGGCACGTGCACAAACATGTACACTAAACTAGAGTACTTTCCTAATAGTTAAACAAAGAGAACTTTTCTGCATCATTTACCACAGATTCACTGTAACTAAGAAGCTAAGCTTGTGAATGATGGTGCTGGTACGCTTTTCACAGAGATTATTAGCCCTAAAGACTGAATCTATAACCACGCATCACAAGCAGACTGCTTCCCACCCCAGTTAAAAACAACAGTTTCAGTCTCAAGCGAGGCACAACTCTCTGGTCAGAAGATGAGGCTCTAAGATACTACATAAATTTCTGGCTTTTTCAATAAAGAAGAGGCATGGTACCAGCTCTCCTCTCCTCTACCACTCAGTATCACCCACCCCCAAGATAGGAATCCTGTGTAGCCCAGATTAACCTTGAACTAGATATGCAGCCAACCTTGAATGCACAATCCTCCTGCCTCTACCTTCCAAGTGCTGGGACTACGAAATTTTGTTTGATTTTTTTTTTTTTTAATGTGTATAGGTTTTCTTCCTGCATGTATGTCTATGAACCACACGAGTGTCTGGTGCCCTTGGTGCCCTGGTGCCAGAAAAGGGTACTGGATGCCCTGGAACTGGAATTACATGCAGATGCTTAGAATCAAACCCAGTCCTCAGTCAGTTCTCTTAACCACTGAGTCATCTCTTTATCCCCACAGCTTCTAGCCAAACTGTTTAGTGCTCCTACAGAAAAACAAAGGCACCTTCTGTCTTCAGCCTCCTAGCTTTAAAGTTCATTTAAAATACACCCAAGTAATAATTTGTGTCAAAGGCAAAGAATAAGAACCATTCCAGGTGAAAACAAACTAAAGAAAAATAAGAGTATCAATCTATGCTCCGAGGTCTGAGAACATCAGCCATATATCTGGCCACATCTGGCCAGAATCTGTGGTTTCATGAGAGCACTTTCCTAACACCCATTTCAGACGCTGACCATCTTCATCGTGGTCCATGAGAAAGTCTAGAAAGCACCCACTGAAGGGTTTAAGATAAGGAATATCTACAACTGAATTTCCAATGGTGGGGGCAGAATGAACAAGCGCAGCAAAAGCACTAATATCTAGAAATCTAATAGCACATCAGAAGCCTTTATATTATCCCTTCAGCATTTTATAAGGTGAAAATCATAATTAAAGCTAAAAGGAAAAACAAAAAAATTGCATCATAATACAAAGGGCCCTAATTGGTAGTTTTTAGGTTTTTTTTTTCCTTCCTTTAGTACTGGGTATGGAGCCAAGGACCTCAGACATGCCAAGCATCTACTCTACCACTGAGCCACATCTCCAGACCAGACTCACAGTTTTAAAAACAATCATCACCAGCAGTCACCTCCCTGGAGGCATCACATCTAGCCAAGGGCTGCTCTCAAAGCATCACACATATTGGGATGTTTAGTACTGAACCTAGACTTTTACTATACAGGTTCATGAGTCAAACACACTCTTTAACAGAACTAGAATACTTGAACAACATTTCTTACCTGTTTTCTTTCCACAAGTGCATTTGTTAGCTGATGGCAAAGCCCAGCAACTAGATGCAACAATAACAAAAACAATAACAAATATTGAAAATATAAACACTGCAAACAGAAATACATTCAGAAAGGGAAAGTATTATTAGCTTACACGTATCTGTTGCATATCGAATGTGCTCGCCATTACAAGTACTAATGAAAAGCTGAACCTGTGAGAACAGTGTTTCAAAGTCAGGAACACTGGGCATTGAAAACTTCACAAACCTAAAATGGGGAGAAAAAGAAACAAGTTACCTTATATTTCATACAGTAAAGAATAGAAACAACTTAAGCCTGAAGTCCACTCTGCCTCTGTAAAATTAAGCACCAAAGGGCTTGGAGAGATGGCTTAATGGTTAAAAGCACTTGCTACTCTTTTTTTTTTTTTGAAGATTTATTTATTATGTATATAGTGTTCTGCCTACATGTGTCCCTACAGGCCAGTAAATGGCACCAGATCTCATTATGTGGTTGGAAGCCAACATGTGGTTGATGGGAACTGAACTCAAGATCTCTGGAAAAGCAGTCAGTGTTCTTAACTGCTGAGCCATCTCTCCAGCCTCCACTCGTTATTCTTACAGAGGACCTAGGTTCAATTTCCAGCACCTACATGATAGCTCATAATCATAACTTCATTTTTAGGGGATCTGGTGCAATTTTCCGATCTTGATAGGCATCTAGAATGCAAGTGGTACACATATACACAAGCAGGTAAAACATTCATACAAAATAAAAAAATAAATAAATATTTTTTTAAAAAAAACAAGCTGGGCAGTGGTGGCACACTCCTTTAATCCCAGCACTTGGAAGTCAGAGGCAGGTGGGTCTCCGAGTTCCAGACCAGTCTGGTCTACAGAGCGAGTTCCAGGACAGCTGGGGCTACACAGAGAAACCCTGTCTTGACAAACAAAAAACAAACAAACAAACAAACAAATCAGTTGCTCAGGCTGTTGAAGTGCTCAGCAGGTAAAGGCACTTGCGGTCAAGTCTGACAGCCTGAATGTGATGCCCAGAGTAACATGGTGGAAGGAGGGAACCAACTGTGGTAACTATACATGTGGGACAGACATATGTGCCCCTCCTCCACACATGAAGAAAATAAAATGCACATATAGTTTTTAAAAATCTGTTGTTGCTTTTCCTGTTTTGGAGAGAATGTACTCAAGTAAGGCAAAGAGAAGGCTGAGGCAGTAGCTCAGGTTCAAGATGCTGTGGCCAGTTTAATACCCTTTCTACCTAGAAAACTGGAAGAACTAGCGAGTAGGCAAAATAAGAAAGAGGGGCAGACATAACAGGAAGCACTAGATGACCCATCTTGAGTAACCAGGGAGATGATCCACTGGTTGACGTGAAACAGACTTTCAGACAGGCTCGCAGAGAATTTCAGGAGAGAAAGCTGCCACCCCTAGGGCACTAAGCAAACTTCATGATCTTTTAGAACAATAACTATTGAAGTTAATTTGAAGAAAAATGATTGATTCACCTATACCTAAATTTTAGTTTGCCTACTTTCATCTATACAGTACTACTTAACGATGTCCCTTTATTCTTTGTAGTTATAATGCCAGAACCATTTTCACAATTGTCAATGGAGCACTGTGATTTCCTAATAAAAAGCAGCAGCTCCAGGCTCCACATTCCGTAAGTGAAAGAATACAGAGTTAAGCAAAGCTTCAGACACAAGCTCAGGTTCTTTCCATACAATCTACATGTAACTAACATATAGTGGTGAGACACACATAGCATCAAAATGTTTTCATGGTTATAGGCATTAGCACTAGAGAGACTAAGGCAGGAAGATGGCGAGTTCAGGACAAGCCTGTACTGAAAAAAATGGGTCAGTGGGATGGCTCAGAGGGTAAGGGTGCTTACAGCCAAGGCTGAGGGCTGAGCTTGATCCCTGAAACCACACACTAGGAAAGAACCAATTCCCACAAGTTGTCTCTAACCCTCTGAACATACATGTAAGCACACACAATTACCTGTAAAAAATGTTTTTCATATATCTTAAATATGTACACTATTTGCTCTTGCATATCAGTAAGAAAAAATACAGCTCTTAAAAATTTAAAAAAAATACATAATTCCTACTGTGACCAGGGCCAGATGTTTATTATTTTAAACACTCCAACATCTCCATTTGTGTATACAACAACAAAACAAATTCTGTGAGACACCATCACAAGGAACTCGAGTTACAATAGGTTTATGTCACTAGCTGCAGTCCACCATACCCTATTCTACCACTCTTCTCGTTTTCTAAGTTAGAAAACGTGACTAAGTCTTGGGATCACATGAATAAAATACTGAGATAAATGTAAATTATGATGCCTACAGTTGTAAAAGCCAGTCCTTTTTTGTTTTGTTTTTTGAAACAGGGTTTCTCTGTAGCTTTGGAGCCTGTCCTGGAACTTGCTCTGTAGACCAGGCTGGTCTCGAACTCACAGAGATCCACCTGCCTCTGCCTCCCGAGTGCTGGGATTAAAGGCGTGTGCCACCACCGCCCGGCCTGCCAGTAATTTTTCAGAAGAAATTTCTAAGGGAGAAAATGACTCAGAGGTTAAGAACACTTTCTGTTCCTGCAGAGGACCTTAGTTCAGTTCCCAACACCCATGTCAACGGGCTCACAGCTGCTTTTGACTCCAGCTCCTCTCCTGCCTTCTAAGGGCATCCCACAACATGCAAACATAAATTTTTTAAAAAATTAAAGAAAATTTCAAATTTGTAAAAATACAAAGAGTCAAAATGATAAAACTGGAAGCTGGAAAGGTCACTCAGCAGTTAAGAGAACTTGTTTCTCTTGCAGAGCCTGGGTTAGGTTTAGTACCCACATGGTGGCTCACAACCACCCATAACTCCAGCTTCAGGGGAATGCAATGCCCTCTCCTGACTCTTGTGTGTACCAGGAATATGTACATGTCCATAAATGTAAGCAAAATACTCATATACATAAAATCAATGAATATTGGCCACGTGGTGGTGGTGGACGTCTTTAATCCCAAAACTTAGGAGGCAGAGGCAAGAGAATTTTTGTGAATTTGGAGCCAGCCTCATCTACAAAGTGAGTTCTACAACAGAGCTATTACACACAGAAACCCAGTTTCGAAAAACCTAAAAGTCAATAGTCAATAAATCTTTCAAAAATGATAAGACTGGAGCCAGGTGTCGTGGTATATGTTAATTCCAGCACTCAGAGGAAGAGGCAGGTGGATCTCTTGGTTTGAGGCCAACCTGGTCTACACAGTGACCGAGAGAACCTGTCTTCAAACAAACATGAATCTGAACAAAATATAATAAGCAATGATTTGCTCAAATAAAATACACACACACACATACACAAGAAAAAGTGCAGACTGTAACAAGCACAAAACCATAAAAGAAAAAAATGCCCCTTACAGAACAGCAAGGACACCCAAGGAGTGTTCCTGAACATCTAGAGCCCCAAGCACAGTGTCCAAGTGAGACAAGTTCTTCGCAAGGAGTTCTCCACTCTTGTTGATCAACTCACAGAGCTGAGTCATTTGCCCTGCAAAACAGAACACGAGCATTTTCAGTTAGGGTACTAACCAAACTAAAGAACTCTAACCAAACTTCCTCCTAAAAGCTAAAGTGCTTAAAGATATTATTATTATCATTATTATTATTATTATTATTATTATTAATTTGGAACAAGATTTCTCTATGTGACAGCCTTGGCTATCCTGGAACTCTTTCTGTAGCCCAGGCTTGCCTTGAACTCACAGAGATCCACCTGCCTCTGTCTCCTGAGTGCTGGGATTAAAGGCATGCACCTTAAAGAGGCTTTGTTATGTCTTCCTGTACTTGAAGAACGGCCAGAACAAGCAACTTGCCCATGCCTCAAAACTCAGATTGTCAGAGAAAACACTTTCCAGTTCCCTCTGGTATCCAGAAAACACCTCTGGTCCCCAAACCAGAAGTACCATGTTACTGTCACTACCTCTCCTACAACCAAACAATACTTAATTTTATTCCCTAAATCCCTCAGCTCTACTCCTTTCCCTTTCATATCTGAATTTGAATTTTATCATTTCTTGTAGGGAAAGAGACATCATCTGAAAGCTATGCCTACTTAGATCTTTATTCCAAATTCTACTTATTGTGTAAATTTAATCAAATTACACCAAAGGCTTTAAGAAATCCAAACATGCCTTTAATCCCAGTACTTGGGAGGCAGAGACAGGTGGATCTCTGGGATCTCTAAGAGTGTGAGGCTTGCCTGATTTACAGAGTGAGTTCCCGGACAGTCAGAGCTACACAGAGAAACCCTATCTCAAAAAAGAAAGAAAAGAGAAATCCAAACACTTCATCTCAACTTCCAGAGTCAACTTAGTAATTGGTTTCTGCAATTTCTCTAGCCATGCCTCCTACTATTCCTTCAACCCCATTCTGCAGACACACCAAGCCAAGAAAATCAACAGTCCACATTCCCTCCTCTTTGTGCTTCTCTACCTACTGTCTTCCATTGCTACCCAACTTACCTCCCATTCCACTGTCAGCTTAGGCCATCTCTGAGCTCACACCATATTCCATGCCCATGACTAAACTGACTACCTGTCCTCTCTGTGCTCTCACTGAACTACAAGGGATTGTGGTGGCCAGGTAATTCAAAGTAAACACAATGTACGGGACAATGATACTCTGCTTTGAGAATAACATACCTACTAGCAGCCAAGCAATAGCTTGTTGAATTACTCTCCAAAGGGACCAAAAAAAAAAAAAAAAAAAATAAGTCCCACTTGATAGTGTTATAGTGCAGCTGGGTGTGATGACATGTCTTTAATATGAGCACTCAGGAGGCAAAGGCAGGTGGGTCTCTGTTAATTTCAGGTCAGCCAGGATTACATAGTGAGATCCACCTCCAAAACAAACAAAAACATAAGTGCGTGTTTAGAGACAGCATGTTTATAATACAAAATATAATACAGAAACTTCTACTCTCCATTCAGATTCTATACTGCAGTCACCCTTATCTTTCCTCAGAAGCAACTCAGTGTTACCAATGAATGCCCTACATATCCTTGTAGAGATAGTCCACATGTATAGGAATGCTTGCCTGTTAGGAAAAATTATTTTAAGATGTGTTTATACTGCATTTGTTTAACTCTGTGAAGGTGTGATTCTTTGCCTGTCTAAAATACCTGATGGTCTAAAAATAAAAAAAAAAAAAAAAAAAAAAAAAAAAAAAAAAAAAAGAGCTGAACAGCCAATAGCGAGGCAGGAGCAAGGAGAGAGGCAGGGCTGACAGGCAAAGAGGAAGAGAAGAACAACCCAGGGGTCAGCCACCCAACTACACAGCAAGCCACAAAGAAGTAAGATATACAGAAGAAAAGGAAAAAGCACAGAAGCCAAAGGTACATAGGATAATTTAAGACAAGCTGGCCAGAAACAAGTCAAACTAAGGCCGGGCATTCATAACTAAGAATAAGTCTCTGTGTGTGATTTACTTGGGAGCTGGGTGGTGGGCCCTCCAAAAGCAAGAGTAAGACATCATACAATACTTGCTCACGATGCATGCAATTTTTCTCTTTATTCACAGAGATGTCTGTGTCATGTACACTATTAAGCATCTTGTCCGTTATTGAATGATGCCCTCAGATTCCTTTTCAGTTCCTAAAAAGTAAATGCACTTTTCTTTCTACAGCTGCACAGGAGGCCGTTTGTATGGCTGTGCTACACTTAACTTTTTTCTTTTCCCAAGACAGGGTTTCTCTGTTTAACTAGCTGTCCTGGAACTCACTCTGTAAACCAGGCTGGCCTCAAACTCAGGAGATCCTCTTGCCTCTGCCTTCCGAGTGCTTCACCACCAACCGGCTGGTATAATTTTAATTGTACGTATGTGCGTCTGTATGTGGGTATGTGCACCTAAGTGAAGGTGCCCAAGGAGAACTGAAGAGGGTACTGGGTTTTCGGTCCCCTGGAGCTGATGTTACAAACAGCTGCGAGTCCACTAACATCGCTAGGAACAGCACTCAGGTTCTCTGAAGGGTAGTGTTCTCCAGCCCCGCTTAATTAACTTGCTCATTTAGAGAAGGGGGTCTCACTATATAGTGCTAACTAGCCTTGAACTCTAGAGCCACCTACCCCTGCCCCCACACAGCACACTCCCATCACGCTCCCACTTCACTTTTAGTCTTTGTGCGGTATGGATAAATGATAGATTTAAAAAACAAAGCAAAATTCACAGTATGTAGCTGGCCTGTGAGCTTCATTCCAGCAATGATAAAAGGAAAATGAGAATTACTATTTATTATGAGTGGTTCCATACATATCATTTAAACCTTATAACAGCACCCCCGGCACAAACCTCACAGAAATTTCCAGACTATGTCAACAACAGCTTGTAGTCATACTTATTGTAGCCCATGAGAAGCAATGTCTCAAGCATTTTTATTTGCTCTCTCCACTCAATTCCCTCAACTCTATTGAGGAGAGATCACATTTTTCTTAAGATTATGTATGTTCAAGTGATGGGATGAATGAACCAGACAGTATGTAAATTAAGAAAAAAAATAAAGTAACAATTCTACGCCCTAGAAATGGAGTCCGACAAGCGAGAGCTCCCTTGCAGTTCGGCACGACCAAAATAGGAGCGGAGGATTCCGAGCGTGCGCTGCCGGCCAGCCAAGGCCCAAGCCTCGGAGCCAAGGAGCCCAGAAAGGGTTCCCCTCCAGCCGCTCCAGAGGCCTGGACAGGGTAGCCAGATCGGCAGGACCGACAGGGAGCTAGGCCAATCGCCGAAAAGAAAGGATGGGCAAGGGACCAATGGGTGCTCCGAAATGCCCAGAGCGGAAGTCACGCCCCCAAACTGTCAAGCGGCGCACGGTGGCAGAGGCCCGAAAGCCAGGGGGAGGGGAGGGCAGGGGACGGCCAGGGAGGGCGGGGGGAGGGGAAAGTAAGTGCCCAGAGCCCGAGATTGGGGAAGGCGCCGGCGGTAACGACAGCGCCCGACAGCACGAGGAGTGCAGCTCGCCGCCGTGCGCCCCAACCCTAGGTACCGAGGCCCGAGCAGGCCCAGGAGGAAAGGCTAGAGCTAAGGGCGGTCCCAGCATCCGCACCGGCGCCACGGCACGCAGGTCCAGCCCCGCGCCACAGGCCTTACCTTGAGCTGAGAGCTGTCGGACACTGTTCACGAACTGCTCCAGGGCGGACGCCATGTTTCCCCGCTGGTGGCCCAAGCCGCAGAGGTGGCTCGCGCGGGAAAAGGCGGCCGCTCTAGGAGGAGGGGCCCCTTCGACCCACCAAAGCCTGGAGGAAGGCACGTCACTTCCGCCGGCCAAGCTCCGCGAGATCTCACCTGGCTAAGGAACCCCGCCCTCCTGTCTCCATGGAAACAGTTCCGCTAGTCGCCGTTAGTTACTTTCCCTCACACGCCTCCCGTGCCGTGTACTCGTGAAATCTCATCTAGCATTAAGTGGAAATAATCAAGAAAGGAAGGAACATTTGGGTCCAGTTTTGCTACAAATGGCCAAACATTTTTCACCTAGCTACATACTTCCAATACAGCTTAATTGTCACTCCCGGGAGGTTTTTTTTCTATGAGGACTTAGGCTGGAGTTAGTTGGACTGGGTTTAGAACCGTTTTTAACCACTTAGCAGCTGTGTGATTGAGTGGCTAGCTAGCTTGTCTCTTGGTTTCCTACTTGTAAGAATCTTACGAAGTGTTTTTTAAAAAGCCAGAGAGTGAGAGATGGCTCAGTGGATAACGGTGCTTGCTACCAAGCCTGATTGATGTTGTCTAGGGGGTGCAAGAACGGCTCCTTTTCTCTGCCAATTAAGTGCTACCAATGAACCAGTCTGCCTCCATCTCAGGCTTAAAAGCCCCTTCGTGGGAAAGACTAAGTTTATTCCTCTTTATGATTAAACCTCTTTCTCAAGGATTGGGCTATTCCCCACCTTAATTAAAAATGGTTGTGTACTGCCTGTTCCAAGAAAGGACAACCATGCCTCTGTTTCAAAAAACCATCTAGCAACCCTACCTTTTGTGTCAAAAGGTTGTTCGGACTGCCTTGTGGCACCTTGAAATTCTCTTTGTGGGGCTGGAGAGATGGCTCAGTGGTTAAGAGCACTGACTGCTCTCCCAAAGGACCCGGGTTCAATTCCCAGCACCCACATGGCAGCTCACAAATGTCTGAAGATCCAGTTGCAGGGGATCTGACACCTTCACACCAATGCACATTAAATAAACCATAAAATATATTTAAAAAGAAATCCTCTTTGCAACCATGTTTTTCAAGATCTTGTCGTGACTAACTTGTTATGCGTATATTCTGCCCCTGTAACCCTGCCTATTTTTGCCAGCCCAATTCCCCATTTGGAAACCCTCTACTTCTGAGCTTATAAAAACCTTGTCTTCCTTACATCCAACGCTGACCTCTTGAACCCTAACTTAGGGGAGGCAGCCCATGTACATGAATAAGAAGAAAGCTGTTTTAATGAATTTGGCCATGATGATTTGGGTCAGTGGTCTTTTATCTACAAATCTTTGGGATTAATATGATCAGAAATTTTGAGGCAACCCAGCAAAGGCATCATATGATCTGGGGGAAATCAGAGTCCTTTGGATTTCTTGGTTTAACAAAAGAGTTTATGACTAGACACTGAAATAACCCACTCGTGGAAATCACAAGTCACCACACCTTAAGCCAATTAAGAGTATAATTAATGCTCTAGCTGGCTCACCAGGGGCAGGCTCATGCCTGGGAGAGGTCCTTGGTGCCAAGACAAAGTTGAGTACGACTTTTAAAGTCAAAAACTACAATCATATCACCTCTGGTGCAGGCCCAGAATTTTGTTTGTTTGTTTGTTGTTAGTTTTTTGGGGTTTTTTGTCTTTTTTTTGGTCTTGTTTTTTTTTTTTTTCAGTGTAACCTTTGATCTTTACACACAAGGCCCTTTCTCCAGCAGTGGTTCTCAACCTTCCTAATACTTCAACCCTTTTAATGCAGTTCCTCCTGTGGTGACTCCAACCATAAAATTATTTGGTTGCTACTTCACATAACTGTAATTTTGCTACTGTTATGATGTAAATATTTGCTATGTGACCCAAAGGGGTCATGCCCCACAGGTGAGAACCACTGCTCCAAAGGAACCAAACTATTCTTACATGTTGGTACCCTTTCTCAGCAGAGAATGAGGGCCTTTTGATGTTGTAAACTACTTCATCAAAAAGAGTGAGAATCTATTTGTTTACAGACAAATGTGCCTCCCAAGTGGAGGAGGTGCCAGGTCAGAGCCACCTCATCTTTTCTAAGTCATTTCACATAAAATGGAAGCAGACTGGAATGGAAGCTTGAGAACAATTTTATTAGCGTTTAAAAGTAAAACCCTAGGGCAGGCAAGCTGTGAGTCTCAGAGCTGCCTGAAGGGAGGAGGGGAATGGAGAAGAGAAGCAGCATGGGTCACACAGCTCGATGGGGCGGCATGGAGATCAGCACAGGGCGGCAGGGAGCCAAGCAGTGAGGAGCTTTGAGGAAGGAGTGAGAAAAGCCCACTTAGGTTCTGGCTAGAGTGAGGAATGAGGAGGAAAAGGAAGCATACTTACTCCTTTCCGAGCCACCAGCCTCAGGAGGCTTGGCTCCTAGGGGCTACACCAGGGGGTAGAAATTCTGCAAAAGAATGTTGTCTCAAGATGACTCTGCCTTCCTAGAGATGGTCCCTTAGCCAGGTTGTTGCAAGATTCTCCTACAGAAGCAGGTCACTAAGGCCATCTGCCAGGAGACAGCATTTATTTGTGCTAGTACTAACTACTAGCTCAGCGGGTTCACATTCAAAGACCGAGCCCGAAGTATATAACCTTTTTTTAAAAAGACTTATTTATTATTATGTATATAGTGTTCTGCCTGCATGATTGTCTGCAGGCCAGAAGAGGGCACCAGATCTCATTATAAATGACTGTGAGCCACCATGTGGTTGCTGGGAATTGAACTCAGGACCTCTGGAAGAGCAACCAGTACTCTTAACCTCTGAGCCATCTCTCCAGCCCTGAGTATATAGCCTTCTATACTCATTACTTTCCCTTTACAGTTTAGTTCCTTTGTCACCCTTATGTGGCAACATATTTTTTGGTTGAGTGGTTTATGTTACAGGGTCATGACAGTCTCTCTTTCTCTCTCTCTCTCTCTCTCTCTCTCTCTCTCTCTCTCTCTCTCTCTCTCTCTCTCTCACACACACACACACACACACACACACACACACTGATTATGTCACATAATCCCTTTGTTCTTGGGAGGCCCTTACAACAGTCCTCCCCTTTGATGTTTGCAACTCCCTCTTCGAGTCCAAGAAGATCATCTTGGTTTAAGGGTTTACATGGGTGGCCATCTTTTGAGCATGGCCTGAGGCTAGATACAGACTATTACCAGTAGAGACAGGAAGCCTAGTGTATGGGAGGGGGCTTGGCAAAGAAACTGCTGAAATGGCAGCAGCTCCATTAGGGGAAAGGTTTTTATTGTGGATAAGAAACAAAAGAGAAACAGGCTGGACACAGCCAGGGCTAGGGAGGCAGAGAAGAGAGAATAGTGGGGGGGGGGACAAGAGAGGGAATAGTAGGCTATAGCAGGTTATAAAAGTGATGGGGAGCTGGGAGAGCCCACGAACTGGAGCAGCCTAGGAGTTTGCAGTAGAGGTGGGCTGACAGGGGCTAGGGTGCTAGCATGAGGCTTTGAAATGTATAACAAATATGTGGAAATAGGGACCGAGGGAGCCTGGAGGCCAGCATGGCTTTGGTGTGTACCCACAGTTACATGTCAACGGAGAGCCATATGTTCCTTCTCCTGGAGGCCAGCATGGCTTTGATATGTACCCACAGTTACATGTCAATGGAGAGCCATATGTTCCTTCTCCTGGAGGCAAAAGAAAGTACTCCTTTAGGAGGATGGGGAAACTCATTTCACAAGTTCCAGAGGAATGCTGGCTTTTCTGTTGCTTTGTTTTGTTTTTCAAGATAGGGATTCTCTATGTAACAATCTTAGCTATCCTGGAATTTGTTTTGTAGACCAGGCTGTCTTCAAACCCTCAGAAACCTGCCTTCCTCTGCCTCCTGAGTGCTGGGATTAGAGAATTGTACCACCACTGCCCAGCTGGAATGCTGGTTTTTATCTAACCGCCAGCAATCCTTCTACGGTCCAGCTTATGTGGGCTCATTTCTGGATATACACACTGCCTGAGACCTAACAGATTAGGTCATCCAAGTCCCCTAAATCAAAAGTATAACACTTACGAAAGTTTGAATTTTCCTAAAGCTGAAAATCAATTCCCAAGCAATTCCCCAGGGTTCTAGCCTCTCCAGGTCTAGACTGAGACTGTTGGGCCCTAAAGCCCCACCAAGGAGGAGGTCGCCCCAAGAGATACTCTCAGTGCTGTTGATGCAATAACAAGAATTTTTATTTTGCTGCAGCAGCAGAGGTCCCTCAGCCTCGAGAGGAGAAGGACCCCTGCTTTGTCTATTACAGGCTCTTTTAAAGGAAAAAAACCACAGAATCAGGGAGAGGTAGTACAGAATAAAAAGGGAGAGTCCAGAAATCATTTGTCAACTATTTTGACTAGTTCATTTAATGGTCAGCTAACTCTAATTGGTCAATGCTATGGCGGTTGCTGGGTTGGTTAAACAAGGAGGAACACCTGCAGGCTATCTGCAGGTCTCACCCCAGTTCCAGGGTCTGGGTCTATTGAAGAAAGACTACAAAGGGGATGGAAAGTACTCAAAGCTCCAGTGCATGCGTGGTTGGTTACCAGGGCCCTGGTTCCCAGGAAGAGGGGACAGTAATGCTGGGGTGCCTCAAAGTCTTTCAAGACAATGAGTGATTTTTCTCATTCCTTTGGTTTCTTCTATGGCCCTTCCCACATCAATGCATCTGTAAGCAGCAGTTGCCCCTCCTTCTGAGGCAAGCAAGTAACCTAAGGCTACGGGGTTCTGATAAACAGCATTGCACATTTTGGGTTCCTGCTTAGCTAGGAACCAATTTCTGTCTTAGTTAGGGTTTCTATAGCTGTAGCAAAGATGGGAGAAAGGCTACTCTATATCTCATCATAAAATGAATGAAAACCCTCATGAAATGCAGCTTAGAATAGGACTGTGACTCCTTTGAAGTGCAATAGGGATCCAGGTTGTAAGTGTTGCAGCTCTGAGGAGAAATCCCCCATTGCACTTGTTACAGCTCCGAAGGGAAAGGCATCATGGCAGTCTGGAGCCAAGAAATAGCACAAAGTCACACTGCACAACAAACCTCACATAAGAGAAATATTGGGAGGGACACAGAGGGTGGCTGCCTCTGCTGGGACAAGCAGCAGCAGGGAACTGAGCAGGAGGCAGGCTTATGTAGGATTTCTTGGGGGAGGAGCTTTCCAGGGTGGGGACTGGTGAGATTTCAAGCCAAGACCAGGAATTGGTGGGATTTCATGCTCACAGATTGGTGGGTCCGCTTCAAACCTGGAAGTGGGCTTGGACCTTTTACCTATACAGGGTCTTGGTTACACCAAGATAAAAATCCATTTTGTGGCCATTCTTCCACCTCAAGTCTTCTGGATGAAAGGCTGCTGTGTGAAGAAACTTCCTGGGGAGATGTTGTACACACATATATTTAACCCAGACACGGAGTTCAAAACAGACTGGTATTTAGTATAGATACCACTAAAGCCCAATTTGATGAACCAATGAGTTCTATTAGGGTTACTTAGAGGAGTATGGTTGGGGGAAAAAGAACACTAACAGAAGCCATTCACAACATTTCCAGCTGACTAGAACAGTCTCTGTCAACCCTACGGCAAAGGTTAGGGTCACAGCAACAGATGGGGACAAGGGATGACAATGCACCACAGCAAGAGAACTGGTAGAGGAAACAGAACAGTCTGTGGCGTCCGATGGCCAATCCTCCAGCTTCTGCCACACACAGGTTAGTCAGCCTCTGGAGTGACCAAAGTCCTCCAGGTGGTCAGCTTGTGTGGTAATAATGAATCCTAAGTGCATTTCCAGTCTCCAGAAGCCAGTTTCGCTCTGCTGTGGGGAGTTAGGGGACCACCTTTACTGCAACAGTAGATAAAGTGACAGTGATGGACCCATCCAAAGGGACTTGAGGGTTTGGATAGTCCATTCTTTTACCCATATAGCATGTCCTGGCTTAAAGAGGTCTGTGGTCAAGCTGGCAGGTAGCCGCTCCCTAACTCAATGGTCTATGGTAGTCAGGGACAAGCCAAGAATCTACATTTGTTATCTCAGAACAATGCTGCCCAACCCTTGTATCAGAGGCAGGAGTCCGTAAAGGATAAGGGAGAACCCTGTTGTCAACAAAGCAATCTTCAACAGCTGGTCCCAGTGTAGGTGGGTTCCCCCCCCCCCCACAGTGTTTGTTCCTTCCACCTTGCCAGAGCTCTGGAGATAGTATGTGGAGTCCAGGGGATCTTCAACCCCTTTGTCACCAATTGTGCCTCCTCAGCCACGACATTAGCCCATTATCAGATTCTTTGATGATTGGGACCCCAAACCTGGGAATGATTTTCTTTAGGAGACATTGAACCTTCTCTTTGTTAGTAGAGAAGGCCTCTACCCAGCCTGAGAAAGCACAGAGTAACAGATACTTGCAGTCAGACCGAGGGAAGTTCAGTGAAGAACTATATTTTCAAATGGGACTCCTCCAACACTCTGTACCCTAGAATAGATCTTAGGTCCCCAGTGCAGGCTATTGCAGGCACATATGTTACATTGTCTGCATACCTGGGCTACACTGGAGAATCAAGGGATGTAGAAATGTCAGTCCACTGTGGCCTCAAGAGCTGTCCAGCTAAGAGTCAGGCTTTCATTATGTAGCCCTGGCTGTCCTGGAACTCACTCTGTAGACCAGGCAGACCTCGTACTCACAGAGATCCCCCTGCCTCTGCCTCACAAGTGAGACAGAGGACTAAAGGTGCGTGCCACCACTGAGTTGATTAGGTACTTTTTATTCTCTAAAGCCTCTGCATGTGTAGGGTGGTGAAGGCACACTGAAGGGTCCATGTGTATATTGACACACATCCTGCTGCCAGCAACAGGGTTCGGGTCAGTTCTGCCTTTGTGCTGAGGTTCCCATTGGCAGAGATTTTATCTCAATGATAGAACTCAAGTTGACCGTGAAGTGTCCTGAAAGATATTCTCCCTATCACAAAACTGCTACCATAGGTGAAATACTCAACATCCACGGTCCTTGGTAAGAAATAGCTCCTCCATCACTTTGATGTAGTCATGGTCTTGCCGGTCTAGACCAACAAACACGGGTCTTAGGGTTTGAGGTCCACACTACTTCTAGGTGAATACGCAGGTTCTCACACACATCTCCTGGCACCTCACCATCCAGGCATTCGTCAGCCTCTATTGTCCCTTGAACTCCATTAATGGCAGCACTGGGTGTGGCACTAAGACTATTAATTCTTTTCCCATAATCAATTTGTCAGTCTCTAACACAACGATGGCAATGACAGTGAGTACCTAGAGCCAGGGTGGTCAGCCTTGGGCAATGCAGTTAAGTTATTGGAAATGTGTGCCACTGGGCAATGCCATGACACCAACATTTGTGTCAGGACTCAAATCCTAATGTCAGCACACTCGTGCATGCACAAGAGTGGACACGTCGGAATGTGCTAAGACCAGGCACGTTGGTGAGAGCTTCCTGATTTCTTCAAAAGCCTTCTGTTGCCCTTGTTCCCGTAGCAGAGGGTCTTGCTCTTCTCCTTATGGCCTCATAAAGTGGTTTTTGACAAGACAGAGAAATTAGATATTCAGATTCTACATAAACCTGTGGTCCCAAGGAACTCCCCAAACCTAGTGTTAGGTTGGCGAAACCCGGATAACCAGACAGGCTGCTCTCTTTCTGGGATGAGTCAATGTTCATCTTGGGATAGGTGAAACAAAAGCATTTGACAGATCTGGATCTTTTTTTTCTTTCAAATCACGTAGCCATATCCTACAGGAGGGTTAAGAGCAGCTGTGTTCATGCCGTATGATCCTCCTGCACCCATCTGGACAGCAGTAGTTCATCCATATACTGGAGTAGAGTTCAGCCATGTTGGCCTGCTGGGAACGCTTTTAAATCAGAGGCTACCCTCGGTGCCAAAAATAGTTTGAAAATTTTTGAATCCTTGAGGTAGTCTAGTCCACTTGCCACCGTTTTCAGGGTTCTTCTGCTGGAAGGCGAAGACTGGTAAGCTCTTCTGGGGCCAGGTGGATACAGAAAAAGGCATCCAGACACGAGATGAATGCAGCTTCAGCAGGATGAGACCCAGGAGAAGGCAGAGGTTACAGACAACTGGGTATAGGGTAACGGCGGCCTTGTTTACGGCTCATAGGTTCTGAGCTGGCCAACAGCCATCTGTTCCTGTTTATAGCTGGGCAGGTTGTGTTCCAGGGTGACTGGCAGGACCAGAGGATCCATAAATAGAGGAAAATTCTTAAGACCCAAAACAAGCTTGGGGCTTCAGAAAAGAATATACTCCCACTGCTTCTGCTAGAATATAGTGCACGAGGGGAACCTTGCTCCTCTATAGCATGTGCAATAACTCTGTTAGCTTTTAAAAAGCAAAGCATTTGGTAACGTGTGCAGAGTCACTGCTGGGTTTGAAAGGACAGGCAGATAACCCTAGAGGAGGGGGCAGGCAGTAGTGGAAACCCCCCCAAACCCCATTTCTCCTTTGAAACGTGTCCAGAAAACCAGACTTGGCACTTAGAGCCCACATACAAAAGGCCAATAAGAGTCCTGGTGACTGAGATCAGTTTCCTGCCACAAGGAACTCTTAGCCCTACAACAAGGCGGGGCGGGGGGGGGGCTCTAAAGTGAAAACCCACAATTACACCCCTCCCAGAGGAAAGCAGGAGTCACAAGTCTTAAAGGTTTCCATTCAGCTGATTAAAACAATTTGCTTTCTGTTGTAAAACAACAGACTGCGGCAGCATCAGAATAACAGTCTGTCGTGGAGGACGTGAGGACTGGGGAGCGATTGGGTGTGCTCAAACTAGGACAGGGAGGAGTTACTCTGGGCAATTCAGTAAAAGATGCTGGCGTGTTTGAATGTGGCAGGTGCACATCCTCCCTCAGACTTCCAGCCCTCGCGGGGTGACTTGTGATTCCACCACAGTGTAAATGCAGTGTAAATGCTCTGGTGTGTGCTGTAAGGGAAGAGTACACACGTGTCTCTCAGAAATGAAAATTTTATTTGTTTATTATTTATCTATTTTTTTTTCATTTAATTTCGATACCGTGTCTCACTAGAACTTGCTTTCTGGACTAGGCTGGTCTTTAACTCACAGAGACCAGCCTGCCTATGCCTCTACCTCCCAAGTGCAGGGATTAAAGGCATGAGCCAGCATGTCTGTTTCAGAAGAAAATTTTAAAGGTTTTTTTATTTTTTAATTTTCTTTAAATATTTATTTATTATGTATACAATATTCTGTCTGTATGTCTGCAGGCCAGAAGAGGGCACCAGACCTCATTACAGATGGTTATGAGCCACCATGTGGTTGCCAGGAATTGAACTCAGGACCTTTGGGAGAGCAGGGAATCCTCTTAACCACAGAGCCATCTCTCCAGCCCTTAAAGGTTTTTTTAAACCATGGTTAATTTCTCAAACGCAAAAACCTAGGGGTACCCACAGCCAACAATATTTCAAAACACAGAAAGAGATAAAGAAGTAAGTCCATAGCGTTTCTGAGTCACTAGAGCCAAGCTTTGTGGTTTTTCAAGGCAGGGTTTCTCTGTGTAGTCCCAGCTGTCCTGGAACTCGCTCTGAAGACCATGCTGGCCTTGAGCCTGCCTCTGCCTCCCGAGTGCTGGGATTAAAGTGTGCACTGCCGCTGCCCGCTGCTTCTCTCTCAGTTCAAGGAAACACAGTCTCGCCGCGGACTGCCTGGTCCTCTAGCTAGCCTTATCTCTTACAAGTATCATATATATTGCATAGGCCTTCTGTGACATGAGCTTCTAATTTTGCATCTCATATGGGAAAAATTCAGCCATCACACTCTAGGACAAAGTCTTTTTTAATTTTTGCAAACATTTTACTTATTTACTTTTATGTTTATGTGTATGGATGTTTTGTCTGCATGTATACATGTACACCACGTGCATGCAGTGCCCAAGAAGGCCAGAAGAGGACACTATATCATCTGGGATTGGAGTTAGCGTTGTGAGCCGCCATGTGGGTGCTGGGGATCCAGAACAGGTAGGACAGCTAAAATATCTTCATGTTTACAGCCTTTGAAATATTTCTTTCTACTTACTAGTTCCTTTTTTAATATCAGCAGACATAGTAACAAATTTATAGACATATTTGAAGACTTATTGTTGAAGCCAATGATGTCAGAATGGACACAGAACATCTGTCCTCCTTATAACACACACACACACACATATATATATATATATATATATATATATATATATATATATATTTGAAGACTTACCCTTTACCCTCTGATATCTTTAACTTTTATAAGGTTATGGTTGCATACAACCAGCAAGAGGATCACGCACAAGAGGCATATATATGCCTTTACCTGTGCCTAACTTGAAATCTTCCCTGGCTATATACTTCAGGATAACCAGTTAGTTAAAAACCTGTGTCCACAATCTGTGTGGCCTCAGGATGGCTGAAACTTGTCTGTTGGGGCCACAGCCCAACGAAGTAACTGCTCAATAAATACCTAAGGGCACAGGTTTGTTTTCCTCAGGTGCTGGGCTCCATCCTCCAATGCCACAGCTGGATGAGTGCTCCAAGCAGGCTCTCTCAAACGCTGCAACCTGGGGCTGGATGTCCCAGGGGAAGCAGCAACCCGCGTTCGCGCTCACCTTCTCCGGGCGCGTATCGCTTTAAGGGCGGCGGGGCTGCGCGCGGGCCTCGCTCTGGGCCGGAGCCTGCGCGTCCGTGTCCCCGGCGAAGGCTCCGTGAGGACCCAGGGCGACGAGCAAGCGGGGCGATGCTCAGGCTGCGCGGTTGCTGCGCGCGTCCCCGCGGCGCTCCGGTCCGGAATGAGCGGAGCCGGGCGGGCAGCCGCGCCCTGCGGGTGCTGGTGGACATGGACGGCGTGCTGGCGGACTTCGAGGGCGGCTTCCTCCGGAAGTTCCGCGCGCGCTTCCCGGACCTGCCCTTCGTGGCGCTGGAGGACCGGCGCGGCTTCTGGGTGTCGGAGCAGTACGGACGTCTGCAGCCTGGGCTGAGCGTGAGCACCCGCAGGCCCCTCAGCCGTGCCCCGCGGGAGGGGAAACCGAGGCCGCACCTGTCCAGCCCCAAGCCAGCCCGACTTCCCCATTACCTCTGGCGGGTCATTCTGTACCACAGGGCTTCTGGGAGGACGGGGCCACAGCGCTAGGGGACCCATCGTTCAACAGCTGCAGGCTGTCACCTCGGCTTCCAGCAGTCTCCTTACTCTAGCCCTAAAAAAATCTGTCTGGGTTCTCTCTCCTTTCCCTCCCTCCCTCTCCACACCCCCACCTCTGCCACAGCCCCTCTCTACCCTCTTCCTATTAGAATTGGAGATTGAACCCAGAGCCTCCTGAAGGTTCGACAAGCTCTCTGTGACCTACATCTCCAAGCCTCTTACTTTTTTTCTTTGTCTTTGGCGCTCGCTAACTTTACTGGCTGCCCTTGGACTGACTCACTCTGTAGCCTAGGCAGGCCTTGAAATTTTGATCCTCCTGCTTCAGCCTCCCAAGAAGCTGAGATCACAAGCCTGTAACACCAGGTTGGGCTTGGATTTTTAAATTCTTGGTGTATTTGGCCTCGGGTAATTTGTTACATGGGGAAAAAAATAGACTAAGTGTTATGTCTCCTTACCCCTACACAGACATGGCTATTTCTTCCTCCTGATGAATTTGACAGTCCTCGCCCTCCTCCCTTGCTCCAATCCATAGAAGCATATATTTCGGTGAGACCGTAGCTAGAGAGAATGACTTTCCGGGTGTCACATGGGGAGTCAGAGTCTAGGTAGAGTAAACTTCCCTCTTGACCTGTATAAGGCCCTTGGGCAACCCCCTCCCCATGGCTAGACAGCTATCCAGGCCTTTGGTAGAGAGAATGTAATTTGGAGACTTAAACTAGTTTATGAAGGGAACAGGGGAATTTGCCCAGCATTTACCTTAGAGAATGAGAGCCATCTTTCAGCTGGCTGCCCAGAGGCCATGGCTAGAGGAGTGGATGGTGAGAAGGGTGATATATACCAGGTTAGTAACACCTAGTTTTTCATGTTCTCCCGGGACTGTGATGTCAGTAAGGTGATGAAGGAAAAGACATACAGACAGAAAGCTGGGTTCAGCCTAACTGCTCTTTGCTGGAGAAGCCTCAGCACCCCTGGAAGCTCAGGGCATTTATTGTACAGAGTTGGACAGAACGGTGGGTGCATACAGGCGAAGAAGGAGGCACGGTCTGTGGTGGACAGCCGGGTCTGGGAGACAGGTTTTGCTCATCTAGGTGGGAGTCGTCTGCAGGGGAGCAGTCTGCTTGTGGCAAACATCCAGGGGAGAAAGCTGGGGCCGACATTTTCTGCACACACTGTCAGAATCTACACCCGGATCAGAGGAAGGCTTTACCATGCTTCTGGGCCTCATTCCAGCGGGGAGGCGTTGCCTTCCCTTCATGGCTCTGCCTCTGTTAGCAACACACATTCACTCTGGACTTTCTCCAGCCCCTGCATGGTCCACTACTTTGTCTTGACTGTATGAAGATTCTACTGTCTCCACTTTGTACACAAGGAAAACCTGCTCCCACGTCACAGGATAGCAAGGAGTGCAAGTGGGATTCCAATCCAGCAACCTGCCCGCCTGCTGCATGTGTTTCTCTTTTTCTCCACTCTAATGTCCTGTTCCCTGTTGTGCTTTCTCTTTTAATTTCATCAAGGTGCGCAGCCCAGTGGTAGAGGATTGCCTAGCAAGTGTAAGACGCTAGGGTTCCTTCCCAGCCCTGCAACTCTCCCCCCGAATCCCAGACCGCTACATAACAAATCAAGCACCTCTACAATAACTTGGTTTATTGAGGTACTGGAAGGGGATATGGGGCATCGTTTCATTCATTCTCAGATGGTATTTCCGCAGGCGACTTCCACAGAGCGCCCAGGTAGCTGACATCTCCCAGTGCTGAGAACTATGAAAAGCTTTAAGGCAAAGGAAACAATCACCTGGATCACCTCTGTAGCCTCAGCAATCAGTTACTGCCTTGCATGGGGTTCACTTGTAGATGACTGACCAGTGCTTAAATTTGGGGGACACAATTTCCTTATAGGATTGTATTAAATTTATTGATTTATTCGTTTAGTTTGATGTGTGTGACTGTTTCGTCTGCATGTATACATGTGTGCTATATGCAGTTCTGGTGTGCAAAGGTCAGAAGAAGGTATCCAGAGCCTTGGAACTGGAGTTCCTTGCACATGTTTATGAGCCACCATGGAGGTGCTGGGATTGAACGTAGGTCCTGTGCAAGAGCAACAAGTGCTCTGAACTACTGAGCCATCTCTCCAGCCCCAGGAATACATTAATGGGATAAAATGAAAGCTACCCAGACTCTGCAAGCAGTCTTGCTCTAAACCAGCACCATCAAGAAGAAGAGGAAAAGAAGAAGACTGCAACAAAGACTTAGAGGTTTAAGCTTAGTGATCGCGATTAACATAGGCTGCATGAGGCCCTGGGTTTCATCAGCAGCACCATAAAACAAGGAAATGGTGCAGTGGCTCAATAGCTCTTTGTGTAGCTACTCCAGGCCCAAAGGGACCAATTCCCATCTTGTAAGTGCAAGGTGAGAGAGCACAGGGAAGAAGGAGGGGATGGGAGGAACCATTGATTTCCACCTCATTCCTTTTCCAAGCCTCAGCTCACTGAAGGATCCCCCCAAGCCTGCTTGTGACCTAGTGTCTGAAGTATCAGTGGTTAAACCTAACAGTCTAGGTATAATGGCTGTACTCATTTTTACTTTGTATTCTTGGTATTGGGGAAACCCATTCCAGGACCCCCATGGTACCAAAATCTACAGATGCTCAGGTCCTTCGTATAAAATAGCATGCATTTGTGTATGACCTGTGTAGTCCTATCCAGTTCAGCCCTGCTGCAGGAGACATGATTCAAGTGCAGTGTAAATGCCGTGGAGATGGCTTTAAATACTGAATGCAATACTGGGAGTAATGACAGAAAAAGCCCTCTGAGCATTCACTACACAGTAATTCCCCCTAATATTTTCTGTCCGTGGTTGTTTGAATCCATGGATGTAGACTCTGGGGCTCCAAAGGGTCAAGGAGTACCTTTGTTTTTATTCCTTTCGGTTTCCACAGTACTCTTGGAGGGAAAGCAGGCTAAGGTGGAAAGAAAAGCTCATTTTAGCTGTCTTAGACTCCTCGGCTGTTAGGACAGAGAACTGAGACCAGAGAGGGCACTGCCTCTACCAGTGCTTCCCAGGGAACTGGCAGGCCAATTAGTCTTGGCATTGGAACCCCGTGTCTGTCTTGTCTCACCAGGACTTTGGGAGGAAGGGATGGGTCTTGTCCTTTGTGTTCTTGGTGAGAAGCTCTACGAGAGTGGTGACCAGCCCAGAGTTGGCCCACAGCAAGGGTCATACTGACTCCATCTGTGAGTTCAAGTCCTGATGGCATTACCCCAAAGTGGCCTTGAAGGAAATCATGCTTTTCTTATATTGTGAACCAGCAATCTTTGGTCCTTTTAGGCTGTAAGGGTGGAACTTGAGAATGTGTCTCAGTAACAGTGTGCTTGCTCAGCCCATGTTGTTGACAAGGGGATGGGTGCTCTTTTAACCAGGCACTGGTGTTCTGTGCTGCACACATGGACAGCACTGAGATGCTCTGCTCTCGGAGGCTGACCTGGCCCTAGGGGAGATCTGGCAAGCACTCTGGGAACATGAGCTCTGACCTACTCATACATGGTAGAGAGGGGATCCTTACTTGCCTGTTTTGTTGTATGGCATCAGTTTTACTATAGCTAAAAAGAGGGTTTGTATTTCTTTCTGAGACAGGGTTTTATTTTGTTGCCAAGCCTGACTTCTCAAGTAATGGGACTAGCATGGGCCATTACTAGCACAGGGTCTAGTTTTGGCTTTCAAATTGATAAGCAACAAAATTCCTTTTTGGGAAGCAGAGGCAGGTGGATATCTGAGTTCAAGGCCAGTTTAATCTCCACAGAGAGTTCACAGAGGACAGTCAGAGCTACACAGAGAGATCCTGTCTCAATAAAATAAAATAATGTCTTGGTTCCTAGCACATAAGCCAGGTGAGAGCACAGCTGTTCTGATCAGTGTGATGAAGCATCTGGGACCTCCTATCTGTCCATTTCCCAGCTTACCGTATTTCTATCCTTGTGGACCATGGTGCACTTCAGGATCTCTGAGTTCCTTCAGCTTCCAACCCTAGTGGCTCTTTCCCTGTGGCCATGCATGCATTCCCTCGGTCCCCACTGTGTGCTGTGTGCTGTGTGCTGGCTGTGCTAGGCAAGCCTAGCGCATGTGTACTTTGTGAAGACTGTCTTCAACCTGAGAACACCGGGTGGCTCTCCCTGAACTGACACCGTAGTTTGTCTCTGCTGTGTCCTAAGAGAAGTCACATCCTTCCTGAGAGGGGGGTCCAAGCACACGCCAACTCCTTGTGATTTCCCCAGGACACAGGTCTGGGGTGAGTGCAGGGAGCCTTGAACCTCCTTCCCACCTAGTAGCAGCCCTGCCCAGCTGTATATGTTTCTAAGAGGAGGGTGGTGGGACAGTGGGGACCTAGAGGTGACTTGCTTTTTTTTTTTTTTTTTGCCTTTTAGGAGAAAGCCGTCAGCATCTGGGAGTCAAAGGATTTCTTCTTTGAACTCGAGCCCCTGCCAGGAGCTGTGGAAGCTGTGAAGCAGATGGCCAACCTGCAGAAGTAAGTATGCCTTACTGCCTTGGGACTCTTTTATCTTGCTGTCTTGCCCTTCTCTCCTTGGCCCTGCAGAGGCCCATTGCATTCTCATTGCTGACCCTGGCAAAAGACCTTGCAGGCACATGCTGTGGGCACTAGCATAGGCTTTGCCCACCAGGGAAGTCCAACTTGCTGTTGTGAAATAGCCACACAGGGCGGAAGAGTCTGTTCAATTGCCAAGTGCTGAAAAAAGGGGGAGCAGCAGGCCTCACCTGGAAAAGAGGGGTTCAGAAAGGACAGGGTGTCATCTTGTTCTGGTGATCTGAGAGCTTGTGTGGGGTGAAGCCCTCACTCAGCACCCACCCTCCGCAGTCCTCTGGAGCTTATTGGGACTGCGGACAGTGTGCGTCCCTGAGATCTTTTACAGCCTTATTGACGAACTCCACACTGCGTAGCTTCCCCATTTCAAGCGTACAGTTCAGTGGCTTTTAGAACACTTACAAAGTCATGGAGCCATTGCTACTGTCAGTTTCAGATTTTTCTTCACCCCCTAAAAGAAAATGTCAAACACATTAGCACACTGCTCATTCCTGCCCTTCTATGGTTGGTTCCTAAAAGCCACTAATCCACTTTCTACCTCCCGGCCTTTGCCTGTTACAGACAGTTCATATAAGTGCTGCCATCTAGTGTGTGGTCTGGCTTCTTAATGATTTTAAGGTTTATCAGTTTTGTAGTGGCTGCCAAGGCTCACCGTTTTAATCTTGTTAGTATGTGACTTGGGGTGGGGGGTTGGCATTTTGTATGATGGGCAAGTGCTGTAATCATTCCGCTACACCCCCAATCAAGTACTTACGCTTTTGACAACCGAATATTTCCCATTGTATAGACAGACTGTGTTTTGTGTGTCCATTCATTAGTTGGTGGACGTTTGGACTGTTACCACCTTTTGACTCTGAATAGTGCTGCTGTGGACATTTGTGTTAGCATTGGTTTGAACACTTGCTATTACTTCTTTGGGGCATAATCAGAGTAAAACTTCTAGGTCATAGGATATTTATATTTAATGTTTTAAAGACCCATCAGACTATTTGCCATTAATTTCAGGAAGACTGCAGTTTCTTGATGTGTTTATCAACACTCATTACTGTCTTTTATTTTTTAGCTGTCCTGGCAGTGGCTGTGACTATGGTCTCTCATTATGGCTTTTCTTTTTCCTGTGTTTTCTTTCAAGTCATCTCTCTAGCCCCTTAACTTTGGGTCTTACTTTCAGATCATGATTTTGCCTATCTATCTAATTTGTCTGTCTGTCTGTCTGTCTATCTTTGTGGTACTGAGGCTATCTATCTATCTATCTATCTATCTGTCTATCTATCTATCTTTGTGGTACTGAGGATTGAACCAAGGGTTTTGTGCATGCTAGGTATCATAGTTACTTTTCTGTTGCTGTGAAGAGACACCATAACCATGGTAACTTATAAAAGAAAACATTTAACTGGGATATTGCTTAAGTTCCAGAGGGTGAGTCCATGATCATGATGGTGGGGAGCATGGCGGCCGGCAGGCAGGCAGGCACTGGAGCAGTAGTTGAGAGCTTATATGTTTTCTTCAGGATGGATGGAGGCAGAGAGATTGAAATTTGATCTGGTGTGGGCTTTTGAAACCTCAGAGGCACTCCCAATGACACACCTCCTCCAGCAAAGCCACACCTCCTCCAGCAAGGCCACACCTCCTCCAATAAGGCCTCACCTCCTGACTTTAACAAACAGTCCACCAGCTGTGAACCAAACATTCAAATGTGTGTGCCTGTGGGGCCATTGTAATTGTAACTCAAACCACCAGACTAAGTGGAAGCTCTGGTTATGCCCCAGTTCCTCTGGTCCTTTTTTTTTTTTTTTTCCAGATAGGTTCCCACTAGGTAGCTCTGCTCTGTAGACCAGACTGACCTTGAACTAATGGAGATCCACCTGGCTCTGTCTCCTGAGGGCTGGGACTAAAGGCACACACCACCAAACCCAGAAAACTACTTTTGTGTGTGAGTATCTAGTAAGCCAGGCTCATTTTGTTGAGAAGACTGTTATTTCTCCCATTGAATTTTCTTGGCACCCAGTTTAAAGTAAACTGACCCAAAATATAAGGGTTTACTTTGAGATTTGCCCATGATATTTCTTTAAATGTAACAAACTGAATGACATAAATGTGACAATGTTTTCATTGTGCTGTATATAAATGCCTCTAAAACTCTCCACTTTCAAATTCTACTTCGATGCTGGTGGGGATGGTTTGCTGCCACGCTTGAGTTTAACCCCAGAAACTACACAGCAGAAGGAGAAAACCTATTCTTGTAAATTATCCTCTGATCTCCACTTGTGTGTCCCATACACAGTAAATGTGTAAATTCAAATCTGACTAAACAGGCACAAGGAAAACACACAGTGCTTATATTTTGAAGTGAATTGTAGACCTCATTTGGTTAGTTCTTTATCTTTAGGCTTGAGCTCAGGTCCTGAAGAGTATATTTCATTATGTTTTATGGTATGATCTTGACTTATAAATATCTATGACAAAAGCCTGGGAAGCAGGCATGGTTGACCTCTATGTCCTCTACCTTGGATTTAACCTATTTTAAAAATATTTATTTTCTGAGATTATAATATAATTACATCATTTCTCACTTCCTTTTGCTCCCTATAAATCCTTCTATATAACCTTCCCTGCACTCTTTCAAATTTATGACTTTTTAAAAAAATTGTTACACACCCACACACATATATATATATACATGATACACACATATACATACACACGTACGTACGCACGTACGTACGTACATACATACATATTCCTAAGTACAAAAGTGCAAACTATTCAGTCTATATAATATTACTCGTATGTATATTTTCAGGGCTATTTGGTATTGGCTAACCAATTGTTATCTTCCCTGGGAAAAACTATTTTACCCACTCTCAACTTTCCTTAGTTGCCTGTCGTTCTTTGTATAAGGTCGAGACCTCCTGGGCTCCCCCAACACCACCAAACCCACTTTAGTAAGTCTCTTATTATTTTCCTTGTTCAGCTCACATTTAGGCATTCATTCTGGTGAGACTTTATGGTTGTAGCTTCTTACATTCCCGGACACACAGCCTCACAGCAAACTCCCTATTCCTCTGGCTCTTCAAATCTTTCCAGCCCCCTCTTCCAAAATGGTCCCTGAGGTTCAGGAGTATTGTAGAGGTCTCCGTTGGGATGGGACGCCATGACTTTTGATCAGTTGTGGTTTTCCGTGATGGTCTCTTTCTGTTGCAATGAGAAGTCTCCTTGATACGAGTGAGGACTACACTTACCTGTGGGCATAAGGACAATTGTTTATCATGTAGTTAGGGACTTTGCTGGCTTAATAAAATGGTGGCTTCTCCAAGATGTTTGACTCCACTTGCCCTGGGCAGTTGACTTGATTTCCAGTACGAGGCATAATTTCCCAAGTAGAGAGCTGCTGTTACCACTGACATACATGTGCCAATACTGTGCCTGTAGGGTCATCGTGTAATTCTGGCCATGGTTGTGCTCACAGGTGTCATGTCTGGGTAGGACTACGGCCTGCCTGCCTCCTCTGGAAGTTAGCATGGCACCTTCTGGTATCATGAAAGCTAGTCTTCAGGAATGAGGCTTTCAGGTCATTTCCAACTCAGTTTCCAGGCCTGTTTCTGAAGTGCATGGCGTCTTTAGCATTAGGACTTATCTTTGACCTCCAGCGTAGGGAGTCAAACAAAGGCAGCAGCAATAGATACTTGGGAATCTCTTGGACAGCTCTGACCAACAGCTCACAAGAAGGCTTCTCATACCTGCTGTTGGGGTTTTGCTAGATGGTCTTTGGCTCCTGGAGGGAGTATTGTCAGCTTAGATGGGAACATTTCATTTACGCTGTATATGTATATTTATAAACCAACTTATGTCTTTTCAGAAATTTTTATGCTTATTTTATTCTCCCCCTTTGAACCTACTTTGGATAAAAAATATTTTGAAGAAAAGTTTCATTGGGAGAGATAAGAGAAGCTTGGGGGGAGGGTGATAATTGGTAAAAGTAGTTGCCCTAAGCCTACCTGAGTTCAAGTCCTGGGACCTCATAATAGAAGGTGAGAACAGACTTCTGCGAGTTGTTCTGTGATCTCCACATGTGCACTGTGGCACACAACCCCCCTACAAAATAAGTAAATGTAAATTAAAAAATAATTAGGTTAGAGTAATTATAATACATTATATACAAACATAAACTTGCCAAAGAACAAATTTAATCAATTCAAAGTTACATTCTTTGTAAATGTGTATTTTTAGTGTATCCAATATGCTAATAGGCTTCTTGTATTAGTTAACTTGGTGCTGTTACTATATAAAACACCTGATGTAATCAGCGTAGGAAAAAAAAAGTTTTGAGAGCTTGAGAGGTCACTCAACAGTTAAGAACACTTGTCTCGTGGAAGCCCTTGGTTCAGTTCCAAGCACCCACATGGCTACTCACAACTGTCTGCAACTTCAGTCCCTTGGGATTTGATGCCCCTTTCTGACCTCCTTGGGCAGGAGGCATGCACATTGTATATATACATACATGCAGGCAAAAAACACTCATACAATAATAAAACTAGTTTTTTAAAAAATATTTGTCTTGGCTCATGACCGTGGAGGTTATAATTGATGGTCACTTGCCCTGCTTCTTTGAGCCTTAGTGGCACAGAACAGCTATGACCATGTGGTGGAAGAGGCCTGTCACATCATCATGGCTATGAATTGAAGAGATAGGAAGAGGTCCCCCCACCACCCCGCACAGAGGGCATTCTACCTTCTTCCTATAGTGACTTACTCTCCTCCCATAATTCCCAAGGCTGGGGACCTTTGGGGAGTGCTCCAGATCTAGACATGGGACGTATGATACAGGCTGTGTTTGCAGTGAACATGTATGGATTCTTCTGTTTATGGGACCAAACAGTTAGGTAATAACTGTGCAATGCCTCTGCACTGTAAACAGTCATTTACACTATTAATCATGGCTGTAGTGCAGTGGCACTGTTCTCCTCGGGAGTTAGTAGGTGTGCACACACAGACAGAGGTATTCAGGAGGGACCATGCCACATGCATACTGCAGTATAGATGCATCTTGAAGCCATGATGCCAAGTGGAGAAACCAAGACACAGAGGTCACATACTGTATGATCCTATTTACACAAAATCTCCAGGACTGGCTGATCCTCGAGACAAAATGCAGATCTGTTGCCACCTGGGGCCAGAGGAGGTGGGAATGGGTACTGATTGCTTAATAGGGTTTCTTCTGTGGGTATTAGAAATGTTCTAAAAGTTAAGTTGTAGTTGTGTTGGTAAAACCTTTCAGGTACACTAAAATGTATTTAATTGTATACTTTAAATGGATAAGTATTATATGGATTATATCTCAGTACAACTTAAAATCAGGCTAGGAGTAGTGACACACACCTTTAATCCCAGCCTCAAGAGGCAGAGGTCGGTGGATTTCTGTTGAGTTCAAGGCCAGTCTGGTTTATATAACAAGCTTCAGGTCAGCCAGGACTACATGGTGAGAGCCTGTCTCACAAACAATATAAAACAAACAACAACAAACCCAAAAATAAAACAAAAAAATCTTAAAATCAATTTGACTTTTAAAAAGATACAAACTGCTAATGTGTTCATTTAACAGTGTAACGGAATCATTGACCGAGTGCAAGAAGCCAGACAGGAAAGCATACTCCAGAGGGAGTTCTAGAACATACAAAAGCAATCTGTAGTGGGAGAAAACAGCTTGGTGGAGAGGGTGTGTTCCGCCCTTGACCATGCTGATCCCTTTTTGTGGCATTCATATCCTACAACTTACCAAAAATTTCCCTTATAATAAGCACAGTTTTCAAAACTTTTTATATTTTATGTGTGTTTACCTATATGTATGTGTATTACATGCATGCTTGCATGTCAGCTGTATCTCAGTAAAACTGCTTAGAAACAACCAGTTTGAGCCAGATGGTGCCTTGTGTAGACCCATCTACTCAGAAGTCAAAGGGATTATATGAGCACAGGAATTCAAAGCGAGTCAGGACAACAAAAAGAGTCTGCCTGCGCCACCTCCCCACATAAAGGGTTAGTTTGGATGGAGGAGTCAGAATTGACCAGGCTGTCTGTATCGTGGTTGAAGAGTTGAGTGTAGGCAAAGCTGGGACTGAGAGTTGAACAAGTCATTCTAAGCTCTGGGTGTAGGCAGCATGTGGTGGCAGCAGGGTGGGGCAGGGAGATGGCTGTGTGGCTTGGACCTCAGCAATCAGGCATTGGAAGGAGCAGTGAAGAAGAGGGATGGCAGCTTGTCTTCCTTCCCTCTGAGGTTGGGGGTGTGAGGAAAAGCCTGTCTACAGCCGGACCTTTGGCAAGGCAGCTTTCAGAGAGGCTGGGCAGATACTGTCACCCTGCCAACAGTATTGTTTCTTTGCACCTGATGTTTTCCTGAACACTGAGCAGGTACAAGCAAAACCCCCAGAGGCCACCAGACAGGTTTCCACAGAACTCCCCAGGGACTAATTTGCCAAAGAGAGTTGGAGAAACAATACTCTTCCTGGTTTGATGGGCCAGCCCATACAGGTGCCAGAGCAGAGCACAATGTTATGACTCTTTGGGACAGGATGATGTTGCTGGTTGGGGATTCAGTCTGTGGGTGTGAGGAGGAACAAGCACCTGGGAAGCCCATTTTGGCCAGGATCAGCAACCCAGAGCTGTGATGGTGCATTTATCATGCAAAGCCCATGCCCCCCACCCAGTGAGGCCACAGAGCAGGACAGCATGTCTCAGTGGAGCCTGGCTCCCTTCCTCCTCTATCACCTGGCTATGACTAGTAGCAGGTGATGGAGGGTAGCAGGTGGTGGAGGGTAGCAGGTGGTGGAGGGTAGCAGGTGATGGAGGGTAGCAGGTGGTAGAGGATAACAGGTGGTGGAGATTAGCAGGTGATGGAGGATAGCAGGTGATAGAGGATAGAAGGTGGTAGAGGATAGCAGGTGATGGAGGATAGCAGGTGATAGAGGATAGCAGGTGATGGAGGATAGCAGGTAGTGGAGGATAGCAGGTGATGGAGGGTAGCAGGCGGTGGAGGGTAGCAGGTAGTAGAGGATAACAGGTGGTAGAGATTAGCAGGTGATGGAGGATAGCAGGTGATAGAGGATAGAAGGTGGTAGAGGATAGCAGGTGATGGAGGATAGCAGGTGATGGAGGATAGCAGGTGGTGGAGGATAGCAGGTGGTGGAGGATAGCAGGTGGTGGAGGATAGCAGGTGGTGGAGGTAGCAGGTGATGGAGGATAGCAGGTGATGGAGGATAGCAGGTGATGGAGGGTAGCAGGTGGTGGAGGGTAGCAGTTGATGGAAAGCAGGTGATGGAGGATAGCAGGTGGTGGAGGGTAGCAGGTGATGGAGGGTAGCAGGTGATGGAGTACCGGTAGCAGGTGGTGGAGGACAGCAGGTGATAGAGGGTGGTTCCTTTCAACCAACTGGAGATGTGGTTCTCTTTCACCGGTCTATAGGGTCTGTAGTATTTTTTTCCTTTATTTTCTCCCTCCTCCCTTTCTGGTGCTGAAGAAGAAACCCAAGGCCTTGCGACACACCTTTTCTACCACTGAGCCCCCAGCCCTCTGCATCCTTTCAGTGCTGTGCCTGTTACCAGTGCTTCTCTCTCCCCATTTTCTTTTTTCTTTCTTTTTTTTTTTTTTGGTTTTTCGAAACAGGGTTTCTCTGTGGCTTTGGAGCCTGTCCTGGAACTAGCTCTTGTAGACCAGGCTGGTCTCGAACTCACAGAGATCCGCCTGCCTCTGCCTCCCGAGTGCTGGGATTAAAGGCGTGCGCCACCACCGCCGGGCCCCATTTTCTTACTCAACTAGAGTATGCATTAACCCAGCTAACCTTCTGGGTCTAGTCCTGCTAAAATTGCCCACCTCAGAATTTGTTGCCTGTGACCAGCGTGTATCATCTGTGGCTTCCCAGGACCTTTGAATCAGGCAGAAATTACAAGCTGTAGCCTCTCGTGGGGAAGATCAGAACAATGGGTTTTCCCGTGACGGGTACAGGCGTAGCCCCTGGCAGGACTCAGCTAGCAGAGGTGGGCAGCGCACGGTGGTGTGGAGACAACCGCACGACTCTCTGTCCTTTCTCTCCCGGCAGCACTGATGTCTTCATCTGCACAAGCCCCATCAAGATGATCAAGTACTGTCCCTATGAGAAGGTAAGGAGTCCATCCCAGGCTGCTGTGTGGCACAGGGTCCCGTCATGGTGCTCCCTGCCTCTCTGCACCAGCCTGAGGCTCTATCTCATGTGCTGGATGGACTTGTGACAACGCGGGCTAGGTGGGAAGGGTACCTGTCACACTTATCAGATATGCCTGGTCCGGGAAAGTCTGGTGAAGCAGAGGTGAAGGAAAGAACCATGTTTAGGGAGGGGTCAGAAGCTCAAGGACGTCCCTGCATGAACAGAGTCCTCTCACTCATTCCCACACTCACTCCTATGGTTCTGGGACTGGAACTCAGAGCATCCTGCCTGCCAGGCAAGCGCTCCGCCACTTAGCGCCATCCTCAGGCTTATGTGAAAAGTCTGACCAAGAGCTGGCGTGGTGGGCTAAGCTGTAACCCCAACATTTCAGTAGGCTGAGACAGGGGGATTGCTAATCTGGGCCTGCCTGTGCTACATAGTTAATTTGAGGCCAATTTGGGCTACAGTGAAATTGTCATTCTCCCCCCCCCAAAAAAAACCAGAAAGAACATGTAAGCAAGGAAATGTAAGTTTTTTTCTGTGAGCTCCTTTGTCTAAGAGAGAAGCAGAGTGGTAGCAGTGGGGAGCTCTCCTCACATTAGAAGCTGCGGGCTGCTCTCTGCAGGGAGGATTGGGCCCACACTTTGTGGTTTCTCAGATGCTGCTGTGGACTCAGGAGGCTGGCCTCCCCTACTCAGGCTTCCCATCTTCATGCTGAGGGCTTCTGAGCATCTCCATCTTCCTTTTTTCCCACACCTGCCATCCTCGCCTGGAGTTGTTTGTGTGCCCTGTTCCAGGAAGAGCCCATACTCAGGCAGCCACTGTGGGTTATGTGGGCAGTTGCTGGGTCAGCTGGTGGTCATCCTGACCCCTTTGAACTTTCAAGGCTAAGCTCATTTTAGCCCAAGGGAGTTCAAGCCACAGCTCCTAGGGGTGGAGTGAGGAGCGAAGGCTGGGTCCTCTCTTCATATCAGGGCACCAATTCACAAAGGAGGTTCTGGACCAAGTGGGGATTGGTTAGAAACGGACATTTCAGTAACACTGACCTTTAGAGTTGGAAACTCTGGGAGTGGCACCGTGGTCTCAGCCAACTTGCCAGGTGGTTCTGCTGGACCCCTAAACTTGAGCCACGAAGGTCAAGTGGTTGGATGACTGGCCAGTACAGGCACCCTGGTTGGCTGTCAGAATCTACAGACACTTGAGTTCCTTTATAGAAACTCTGGTAGTATTTACACACCTCCCACATCCTTGAGTACTGAAGCCATCTCCAGGTAACTAGAGTACCTCATGCAGTTATAAGGACCTTTGCTGCAGTTGCTCACAGTTTTGCGTAGGGAGCAATGATGAGAAAGTCTATAAAAGGTCAGTTTAGCTGGGGTTCCTGGTTCCCGTTGCTCATGGTGAGCCTCGTGCTGTGCCTTGTGCTGTATACCGGCTCTACTAGAAGTGTGCTCTTTCCCTGGCCTTCCCCCCCCCCCCCCCCCCCCCCCCCCCCGTGTAAAATGGATCCTGTTTCCTGTGGATTCTCTTTCTGAGATATGTCTGGCATCTTTCTGCTTTTCTTATTGCTGCCACTTAGAATTTCTTTGTAGAACTAATGAGACTTCATAAGGTGGATCATGTTCAGCCCCATGCTAATTCCTTCCCTGTAAAAAGCCTGGCCCCACAGCCTGCCTGGCTCTTTCCATCCTAGGAGCTCCCACCCCTCTGTGTTTTATGCTGTCCTTGACTTGTGGCTCAAATGTAAAACACCCTCCATAGACTCATGTGACCGCTTAGTCCCTAGTTTGTGGTGCCATTGTGAGAAATTGTGGAGCCTTTAAGAGATGGGGTCTGGCTGGTGAATGTGGGTTACTGGGGGCAGGTTTTTGGGCTGGAAACCCCTCTTCTAACCTGAGATTCTCATATCTCTGTTTCCTGGTACACCCAGATGTGAGCAAGCTTCCCCATGCCTTCCCTGCCATAATAGATTGTGTGTCCTCAAACCAAGAGTCAGAACTGATCCTTTCTTCCTGAGTTTGTTCTTCCAGGTTCTTCACTGCACTGACAAGCAAAGTAACCAATGCAGTTTGCCATGTCCCTCTCCTCTGCATGTCCCTGGTCAGATGCTCACCGCATTTGCCGACCGCCATCTCTAACGCTCATTCATCCTCTATGTCATAGCAGAGGCATAGCTGTCTTGGCCCTGGTTTCCTGTACACTGCTCAGAATGGCTCTGCTTGTTCCTGAATTGTTTTTCGTTTCCCACCAGACTGAGATCTATGCAAGTGCTGGCTGTCTTCTTCCCCAGCACAGAGCTAGGCACCTGGGGACCACTTGAATAGATCCACTGTTCAACAGAGAACTAGCAAAAACATTTTCAAAGTATTTTTTGAAATTCATACATGAGTATTTACACCATTTCTACCCGTCCTTCCCCTCCAACACTTCCCCTGCTCTCCCTCCTTCTCATAAGCTCTTCTTTAATTGTTTTTAGAGGCAGGATTCCCCTGAATAGTCCTGCTGGCCTGGATCCTGCAATTCTCATACTGCAGCCTTCCGAGATTACAGGTGTGAACTACCCCTGGCTTAGCAGAGTCATTTTTTTTAATTAAAAAGTTTTAATATACCATATGGTCACATATATTTGGTCACATTCTTTTCCATCCCCCACAAGCTCCCAGATCCCCCCTCCCTACCCATCCCATTTCATATTCTTTTTCTCTCTTAAAAAAATACAAAACCAAAACAAACAAGGCACAAGAAGAAAAGAAAGAAAATAAGATAGAACAAAACAAAACATGGATTCTGTTTTGTATTGGCCAACTATTCCTGAGCATGCAGCCTACCTGGGATGTGGTTAATTCTTTGATTAAATGAAATAGAGTTCTTCCCTCCTAGTAGCTCTCAATTGCAAATAACTTCTTGGTTAGGGGTGGGACTCAGTGCCCGCTTCCCCTTCTCCATGATGGGATTTTGTCTGTTTGGAACTTGTATAGGTCTTTTGAGTGATATGAGTTAAGATTTCCACTGCTATGACCAAGAGCAGCTTGGAGAGGAAAGGGTTTATTGGCTTTACATATCCTGAGTTATGATCCACGGAGGGAAGCCAAGGTAGGAGCTCAAACCTGGCAGGAACCTGGAAGCAGGAGCTGATGCAGAGGCCATGAAGGAATGCTGCTTACTGGCTTGCTCAGCCTGCTTTCTTACAGAACTCAGGTACCAGAGGTCATACCACCTACAGTGGCCTGGGCCCTCCCCCATCAATCACTAGTTAAGAAAATGCTCTAAAGGCTTGCCTACATCTGATCCTGTGGAGGCATTTTCTCATCTAAGGTTTCTTCCTCTCAGATGGCCATAGCTTTTGTCAAATTAGTATAAAACTAGGTAGTACAAGGATGCTGTCACAGTCTCTCTGAGTTCATCTGTGCATTGGCCCTGTCGTGTCTTAGAGATACTGTTTCTTTGAAGTTGTCCACCACCTCTGGGTCTTAAAATCTTTCATCATCTTCTTCAGTGTAGATCCTTGAGTCTTGAAAGGAGGAGTTGGATAAAGACATCCCATTGAGTGCTCAAAGGTCTCTGTCTCTGCACATTATCTGGTTTTAGGTCTCTGTATTAATTACTGTCTACTCTAAGAAGAAGTGTCTTTTCGACGTGGGTTGAGAAGTGCACCAGTCTACGGGGTTTAGCTATGTGTGATTAGGAGTTGTTTCATTGCTGTCTTCATTTAGCAGAATAATTGCAGTAGGTTCTTCCTTAGGACCCATGGCCTATCTAGTCTCAAGTTCTTGGCCTCACTAACCCTCTCAGGTATGGGTTCCCTCTCATGGAGCAGACCTTATAGCCCACCAAAAGCTGATTGGTTTCTTCTATAACATTTGTGCCACCATGGCACCAGTGGGTATAGCTTTTAGGATCTGTAGCTGGGTGAGATTGATGATTACATTTCTCCTTAGGGATTAAGTATATTACCTTCTAGCACTATAAACACACTTGTCAGTAGCAGTGAAGCTTCTAGTTGGGCACCAGCTTCATTTCTCTGTTTGATGATGTAAGTGTGTGATGTCTTCAGCAATCAGGATTTCCTAATACTAACCCTCTGACGTATGTACAGCTGGTGAAGACCTTTTTCTGTTCTGTAAGCCTTATCTTTGTTTGATTGACAGTGTCCTTTGCTTCCAGAAGCTTTTTATCGTTTGAGTTATTTATTTTCTTCATGTCCAGCTTTTTGAATACTTTATATATTGTAGACATTAGCCCTCTAGTAGATGTATAGTTGGTAAAAACCTTTTCCCATTCTGTAACCTGCCACTTTGTCTGAATGATGGTGTCCTTTGCCGTATAGAAGCTTCTCAGTTCATGAGGTCCCATTTATTAATTGTTGATCTTAGTGCCTGTGCTAATGGCGTTCTGTTCAGAAAGTCTTTTCCTGTGCCAACGAGTTCAAGCCTATTCCTTACTTTGTCTTCTGTAAGATCCAGGGTATCTGGCCTTATGCTGATGTCCTTGAAGTAATTGGATTGGAATTTTGTGTAGGGTGCTAGATATGGATCTATTTTTATTCTTCTGCAGGCAGCTATTCAGATTTAACCATTTGTTTGTTTTATTCTTTTGTTTTTTTTTGAGACAGGGTTTCTCTGTGTAGCTTTGGAGCCTCTCCTGGAACTCGCTCTGTAGACCAGGCTGGTCTCAAATTCACATAAATCCACCTATGTCTGCCTTTCAAGTGCTGGGATTAAAGGTGTTTGCCATTACTGCCTGGCAGCTATTTTTGAAGCATAGAAATTTTATACTTTTAGCTTTACTATGTAGGTTATGATCCACTTTTGATTAATTTTTTACATGGAGGGGAATTAGCGAAAGTAAAGGCTCTGCTTTATCTTACAGGTGTCTGGTTCTAGTTATTTCTCTCCTGGGAAGGCAGTCTGGGCTTTTTTATTTCCTGGTCTCATTCTGACATTCTGAATGTGTTCACTAATCCTTATCTCTCTTGTACTCTCTTGGATACTAGTGTTTCATAATAATTTCAAAGCCGCAAATTTCCAAACATTATTCTTTAAGTAATTTTTAAACTATAAAAATTAAACTATAGTTATGGCCAGGTATGGTGGACACATGCCTTTAATCCTATTGCTCAGAAGTAGAGGTAGGCAGATCTGTAGACCAGGCTGGCCTTGAACTCATAGAGGTCCACCTGCCTCTGCATCCACACACAATCTTCCCATCCATGCAATAGCAGGTGCTTGTATTAGTCAGGGGTCTCCAGAGGAACAGAACTGATAGGATGAATATCTACTTATGGGACTTATTAGAGTGGCTCACAGGCTGTGGTCCAGCTAGTCCACCAGTGACTGTCTACTAATGGAGAACCCAAGAGTCCAGTAGTTGTTCAGTTCACAGGCTGGGTGTCTCAGCTTGTCTTCATTGTATCTGGAATTCGGAAGAAGTGGGTTCTAATGTCAGGGAAGGAATGGACTTGCCGGAAAAGAGAGCAAGCTTCCTTCTTCCATGTCCTTCATACAGGCTACCAGCCGAAGGTGCAGCCCAGATTAAAGGTGGATCTTCCCACCTCAAGAGATCTGGATTAAAGGTGGGTTTTTCCACTTTAAATGATTTAATTAATAAAAATTTCTCACAGGTGTACCCAGCTGCTGGGTTTTAGTTCCAGAGGTCCTCAGAATTCCAGAAGAACAGCCATCTCAATGCTCTAGTTACCACACCTGGACCAGGCAGCTGTCCAGGGATGAGCAAGGCTCAGAAGCAGAGCAGTGGCATGCCCGTCTAGAAGGGGTAGCTCTGATTGTCCCGGCCGCAGTCCGGGTGCTCAGGCAGGGGCCTGGCTCTGATTGTCCTGGCCGCAGTCCCGGTGCTCAGGCAGGGGCCTGAGCTCTCCTCCAGCTGCAGGCAGGAGAGTGCAGTGGTGGGAACCGTCGCTGGTCCTCTTTGAACTTCAGTTTCCTCATCTGTAGATCCACGAACAACGGCACTCTTTCCTTTGTGCAGCTGCTCCTCGGCGGCTTGTAGACAGGCCACGCCAGAGACAAGAGCCCCAGAGACCGGGTCACGGGACTGGGTTCTTGTGGTTTGATGATGATGCTGCACCCAAGCCCATGATTATCACCCACAGCGGTGCTGGCCACGGTGAATTGGAATTAACAAAGGAAATAAAACTTCTCAGCTCTGTGATTGGTTCGTGAAACATGGTGCTCAGGGCCCAGACCCTGTCCTGCCTCAGAAGCCTGGCGCCCCTAAGCCCGAGCTGTCTTAGTTGTGGAAGAAGCCCAGGGGTCTCCCTGGTTCTTCAGTGTGCCTCGTACAGTCAGGGCCAAGAGCTGCAGGAGTGGGAAGGACTTCTGCACCCAGGTTGCCATGAGGGTAAGAAGGCAATGGGCATGAAGTACACTTACATGAGCAGCCCTTGTTTCTGTCTTCCAGTGTTGTCTCTGTGTCACCTCCATGTCAACACCAGGGTCCCTGTGTCTTCTCCGTAACCTGACCCCACTCAGGGAAGCATCCCAGAGACTCAGCCCATCCACTCCCGTCTGCCTGGGGCAGCATCTTCACCCGGCTAAGCTCCTTTATGAGCATAATGGGGGCCTGTTTCCCTGCAGTGGGAATCTGTCTGGGAAAATGGCCAGTAGGACCTGCAGGGCCTCACTGAAGGCTTGGCCATGAAGCCTTTCCAGTCAGAGTGACCTCAAGCAGTCTGTCCAGAAAGGACTGTTTCTCCTTCATTGGACATTTGGACAGGTATCTGAAGAACTACCGTCCCTGTCCTAAAGGGTGCCAGAGGCTACCGAGGCAGATTGCAGGGATACAGATAATAATCCCTAATGAAGGGATGAGGGGTGTGGAAGTGAAGCAGAGGGGGACAGTTGTAGAAACTTGCTGTGTCAGGGGAGAAGCGTGCCTGAAAACTGTGTGTGAGTGTCACATCTGTTGGTGCATCGTGCATGCGTGTGTGTGGTTAAAGACCTGAAGAGAGAGAACTGTCTGAAAATGAGGCCTGAGGGCACACATGGAACAGGGCAGGGCCATGCAGCCCTCTCTTTAGGCTCTGCTCTGTTCCCCAAGTCCTTCCTGTGCTAGAGGTCACTTGGGGCCACATGTAGCCTGCTCATATATCTGCCCAAGTCACACGGACCACAGCCAGGACTAATGGGACCTGCCTGGGGTTCTGCTGCAGTGGCTACACAGCCTTTCCCTGGGGAGGTCACCCCTGCAAGCCCGTAGCACGCGTGCAGTCATCTTCTAACCCTGGCTGCTGTTGGTTCTCACGGGGGGGCCAGATGAATCAGCCAAAGGCTCCTGTTTCCTTCTGCTGGAAGCTGCCCTGACTAAAGTACATACCTGCCTTGGTCTTGGTCTATGAGCAGATCAGGGAGGATGTAGAAGGGTACCCAGGTAGTTAGATGCAGCTACACCCTGGGCAGCGTGGCACAACTGTGAACCTCAGGCCCGGGGCCACTCATCCCTCTCCTGGTTCTCCCGACATGGCTACTCAGGCCTCATCCGCCGCTAGCCTCACTAGTGCAGTGAAGGAGGGAAGGCTGTTTTCCCAGTTCCCAGAGTGTCTTAGGAAAGAGAGGCAGGTCCAGAGCTCCACCGTGGCAAAGGCAGTGTGGCCTGCCAGATTACACAGTGTTCTGTCAGTGGTAGCCGTTCCTGTGTCTGATAGTTGTTCCTGTCTGTCAGTCCTGCAGACACCTGCACTCTTTGTGTGCCTGGGACATCAGCCGTCTGCAGCACCCCCTCTGCACTGATGTGACAGTCAAACTCCACCCCCCCAGTATCAAATCATACATGGTTTGAATCCACCTGTCTCTGCCTTTATTCCCAGCAGAGACATTGGGCAGATCTGTGGGTTATTTCTCTCGTGAGTCGGAAGTCACTAAGCCCCAAGACACAGTGGCAGCCAGTGTGACTAACCTCTGATGGAGTGCTGAGAGCATTCTGTGCCGCTCTGGGGATGTCAGGTCTGGGTCTGAGTTGTGACCCTTCTGTAGTCTCCTGAAGAGTATGCAGGTACCCAGCTCCCAAGTGACAAATTCCTGGGTGCAGAGCTGCCCAAGCTGGCCCTCTGTATCAGCTTCCTTCCCTTCAGAGTACTGGGGTTCTAGGCTGAGCTCTGTCTGATGTCTTCTCCTCTGCTACCTCCAGTACGCCTGGGTGGAGAAGCACTTCGGCCCTGACTTTCTGGAACAGATTGTGTTGACCAGAGACAAGACCGTGGTCTCTGCCGACCTTCTCATAGATGACCGGCCGGACATCACAGGCAAGTAGTCTCTGGCAGGGGGAGGATGGGTAGCCCTAGTTGCCTTCTCCCTTCTCCCACATACCTCCTCCTGGGGTCTCCTCATCTCACATACCCCTTTACCAGGCGTTTATCAGCACCCAGTCAGAGGCTTCTTCCTGTTGGAAAGGCCTGCCTGCACCCTAGAGACAGGGGGCTACTGGAAACCAGAATGTCTGTGCCTTTACCCAGACTTAGTTTACTCTGTTGACTCTCCTGAGTGAAGAACCCAACTTTGATTTCAAACCTTTGTGTTTAGTAACTCCCTGCCCCCTCTTCCCCTCAGGTAGCGCAGGCAAGTCTGTTACATAATAGGAAATCACAGTATGCTCCATGGCTGGCAGTGGCTTGGGCAGTACATTTGTTCTTTTTTCGGCTCCAGCTAATGACCCCTTCCCAGAAAACAAGCAAGCCGCTAGCTTGGCTCACTTAACTGACGCGGTAGGGTGGAGGGGGGGCGCTTCGGGCGTGGTGGGATTTGGGAGTTCCATTAGTCAGCCCACACTGTTTCCTGCCTCCTGGATGTCTTCTGCCTGGTTTTGCCGCACTGTGGTCAAGCTGTTTCCTCCTAGTAGTTCTTTGGAGCTGCAGGTAACGGGTTGTTCTGGACACATTGGTAGGAAAACAGTTTCTTCCCCGGCAAAGTCTTCCAGAGGCTTAGGGCAACATGACCCATGGGCTTCAGCCACGGGAACTTCAAAGAGGTTGTGGCACAGTATGGAAGGAGATTGGTACTAGTAACTGCAGGGCACTCAGTCCTGGGCGTCCCACTTTAGGTAGTTGGCCAGGCCGAGCAGTGATGACAGCCCCATCAGCCATTTCCATGTGGCCCGCTTCCTGTGTGTTGCACGGAGCACCTTGTGCACGGCACCTTGTTTTACCCTCATGCCTTCTGTAGGGCAGGCTAAAAGCATCCCTTTGCAGACAGAGAAACTGAGTCAGGAGAGGCACGATACCTGCTGGTAGGGCTCATGGCTGATCCCAGGCCTTGCACTGAGGCCCTGTTTCCCTCCACAGGGGCCGAGCCCCACCCCAGCTGGGAGCACATCCTCTTCACCTCCTGCCACAATCATCACCTGCAGCTGAAGCCCCCTCGCCGGAGGCTGCACTCGTGGGCAGATGACTGGAAGGCCATCTTGGACAGCAAGCGGCCCCGCTGAGCAGCGGCTCTCTCGTGGTCCAGTGTGGGGCTCGCGGCTCATGACTGGACAGCAAGCAGCCTGCTGAGGGCTGTGCTGCAGCTCCCTGGCATCTCCTGGAGGACCCAATGGACTCCTTGATCAAGACCACCTCTCGACACACTCCCCTTGCTCTCCTGGCCCAGTCCTTTACCTGATCTTGGGGCAGGGCTGGGAGAAAGGCGTTTGCTCCTGGGCGACTTGGCCTAACCTCAGGCAGGGGCCATGCCACTGCCTCGCACTGCTGACAACAGGGTGTTCTCTAAGGAACAGAGGGGTCCTGCTTCAGGATCTGTGGCCTTTGCGAGGTAAAGAGTGCCAGGGGCGGATGACAGAGGGTCCCCTGGCAGGCACGTGCCCTTCCGCCTCTAACATGGAGCCTTGTCCAACTTGCCCACTTAGTCTGTTTTCTCCTCCTGGCGTTCCGTGGCCACCAGGCTCTCTTGGAGGCCAACAGTGACCCTGCCTATGACTAGCAATGGTCTCTTTCTCTGGTGTCCCTAGATCCTATTCACGGTGCAGCGAGGAGTCAGCAGGCTTGATCATTTGTTGACCATGTGAGAAACAAATGCTATTGACATGTAGCTGCGGCCTTCTCTAGCACCTGCCCCAGGATGATCTTGTGTCCACCGGCCTGTGATGTAAGCATCTGGGAGTCCCACGTGGACAAACAGAGGCGGGCATAGCTCTCTTTTGTGGTCGTCACGTGGTACCACGTGGGCGCAAGGGCGAAATGGCCTCAATGGTAGCATGCCTGGCAGCCTGATGGTTTCTTTTGGTCCCATTCGTCTGAGAGAGGCCCTGCTTCCCTCAAGCCCAGTACCTCACACATGTTCCCCTAACCCTGAGTCAGACACAGGGCCTTCTCTACGCTTCGCCCAAGGCCAAGTTTCCATAGTCCTAGAAGCTGTTGTCACAGCCTCAGCGCATGTTCCTTTTGGGCTGGTCCTTGGGAGGTGACACTTGAACCAGCCACCCCCCAAATGCCCCCTTGAGAATTTTAGAAACAGTGCCACTGAAGACCACTTGCATCCTCAGAACCTTTACTTGCGATGGGCATGGTGACACACACCTGTTTTCTGGGCACTTAGGTTGGCACAGGAGTGTTGCGGTGGGTTCAAGACCAGTTAGGGTTGCATAGCAAAGCCCTGTCTAAAAACATTAAAAACCAGGACCCCAGTTTGTTTCCTGGCCTTCATACTACGCCTTCAGCACCTGTGACTGCCTAGGGACCGGGCTAGGTAGACAAAAGAATGAGGAAGAGAACCCTGCTTTCAGAGCTGGCCAGGAATTCCATTTCCCGTTTTTTGTCTTAAGAGCTCAGCTCTGTCACCCAGGCTAGGTAGGGAGGTTCAGGACATCCACCACCCAGTCTGAAGGATGCCCCAGGAATCCCTGCTTGAGCCCCTCTTGACTTGGCCTTATGTAGCTTTCCGTAGTACCACCCTACTGTTATCCCTTGGGCTGGTTGGGGGCCCTGCCAATGCTGTGCTGGAAACATGGCAGTTGTGCTGGAACTCTGGCTCAAGCAGGGCAGCATCTGGTGATGCCTTGACCTGGGGGCCTGGAAGAAAGCCAGTCCCTGGAGTGTGGGCTCTGTGCCTGCTCCAGAGACCCTGTGTTATCCTGACGTAAGATTGCACTCCCACAAGCCATCTACGCAGGACCAGGAAACAATGTGATAAATGAGGTGTATGAACTCATTCCTTGTGACTCCTGCTGGCTGGGCCTGGCTCTCTCTTTCCTGTCAGCCATACGGCCTGCTTTCCCATGATCCTTATGCTGCCAAATGCCGTCTCCTCTTAGAGTGACCTGGGCGGTCTGGAGCCTTGCAGCCTCCAGCTGTCGCAGTGAGGGAATTCTCTTTGCCTGTGACCTTCAGTGACAGGTTGGGGATGGTCTGTCGTGTACCTCCTAAGTACCTGAGCTTTTGCCAAGTCAGAGGTCACAACAACAAATGAGGGTCACTCAGCCCTGCCTTGAAAATATTGTGATTCTAGTTCAGGGAACAGAAACCAGGGCAGCTCGTTGCTATCCAGAGTCTGCCCTGCCAATGACAGACAACAGTGCTGTCTTAGTTAAGGGTACTCTTGCTATGATGAAACACCATGACCAAAAAGAAAGTTGGGGAGGAAAGGGTTTATTTGGCTTATTCTTCCAGTTGTAGTCAGTCCATCACTGAAGGAAGTCAGGACAGGAACTCAAACAGGGCAGGAACCCAGAGGCAAGAACTGATGCAGAGGCCATGGAGGAAAGCTGCTTACTGGGTTGCTCCTCATGGCTTTCTCAGCCTGCTTCCTTATAGAACCCAGAACCACCTGCCCTGGGACGGCACCACCCACAATGGGCCAGGCCCTCCCCCATCAATTACTAAGAAAATGCCCTACAGCCAAATCTTATGGAGGCTTTTTCTCAATTGAGCTTCCCTCCTTTCATATAGCTCTATCTTGTGTCAAGCTGACAGAAAACTAGGTACCACAACTGACCCCTTGTCAAGTTGACACACACATCACTGCTAAGCCACATCTTTCCTTCCTTCTTCACCCCAAGATCACACATTAGTATGGACCTCACAATATAAAATATTTCAAACTTAAAAGCCCCACCTTACAGTTACGAACATTTACAATATCCTAAGTCTCAACCGTGGACTCCTATAAAATAAAAAATAAGGTGTTTTTTTTTTTTTTAAACTTCAGGAAGGAAGAGCCAGGACATAGCCATAATCTGAACAAAGCAGAACAAAACTCCAGCTTTAAAAACTCAGTATCTAATGTCTGGGATCCACTCATGGTCTTCCGGGCTCCTCCAAAGGGCTTGGGTCACTTCTCCAGCTCTGCCCTCTGCAGCACACACGGCTCGTCTTCTAGGCCCCTGCTGGCTCCACTCCTCTGCTGCTGCTGCTGGTGGTCACCCCGTGGTACTGGCATCTCCAACACGCTTGGGTCTTCTGCTGCAACTGGGCTGCATTTTCACCAATAGCTTCTCATAGGCTCTCTTCATGGTGCCAAGCCTCACCTTTCTCCATGACCCCTTCAGACCTGAGGCTTCCATTGGTCCTCCAGCTGCACCATCACCAGTGCCAAGCTGGTCATTCACAGTGCTGAGCTTCAGCTGCTCTCCATGACCCCTTCATTTCTTCAGAACCAGTAGCATTTGGGAGACTCTTACACAGGACCCAGTCTGGCTGCCAGCACAGGGCCCAACCCTGGCCACGTCTGGAATAGGGAGAGCTTCTGTGTGCTGGCTCGGAGGAAACACTTCCCAGAAGACCTCACCCCGGCAACACTCACCGCTAATTTCCTATCTCCAGCTGGCCAGCACTGATTGTCCTGGCAAAAGGAAGGTTTCTCTTTAGTGGTTCTGGGTCTCTTGTTAATTAGAGCTGATTCTTCAGCCCCTGCTGACCAGACACTGCAGATTCTTCACACAAAGGCTGTCTCTGCTGGATGCTCAGCCACATGGGTGTCCTAGGAAGGGAATGAGATTGTATTAGTCAGGGTTTTCTAGAGAAACAGAATGGAGAGAATGAATATATATTGCAAGGGGATCTATCAGAGTAGCCCACAGACTGTGGTCCATCTTGTCCAAGAATCTGATAGTGTCGGGGGGTAATCACTGGAGAAGACTGGCTTTAAGTCAACGGAAAGTCTGAATTTGCCGACTGGAAACTACACTGGGTGTTCAGGGTTCTAGTGTAGCCTCAGCCTTTCTCAGGGTGAGCTGTTAAGCCCCCAAACCGTGTTCTGGGCTGCCATACTTAAGCTAACAAGAATAGCTAGCCAGGAGTGGAACTACAGAAGCCAGAAAGCAAAGTTAGTATGTTTAAAGACTTCCTCAGAACTTTATGGACTTTGATGGACGAGAGCTATGTTTTAGCTTTGGCTGGTGGTGCTGCCTACATGCTGAATTTTACAGCTTGAATAGGACTCAGTTGTGCTAACGTCTGGGGGTCTACTAGTTACAATAGTTGTCCAGTCCACGAGGCTGACGTCTCAGGTAGCCTTTAGCATATGGCTGGAATCCCAAAGAAGCAGCTTCTGATACCAGTGTAGGATTTTCACGCAGCAGAATATATGTGCTTCCCAGTGAGTGAGGGCAAACACACAAAGAATAAGTTTCCCTTCCTATGTCCTTGTATATAGGCAGTAATCAGAGGGCATGACCCAGGTTTAGGGTGGGTCTTCTAATAATCCAGTCAAGAAGGATCTCTCAGAGGTGTGCCCAGCTAGGATTTAATTGATTCCAGATGTAGTATGTTGACAACCAAGATTGGATATCACAATTCCACCCACTGTAAACCTGACACACCATCATGTCTCCTTACAGCTTGCTTAATTTCCCAATGAAAATGATAACGAGGTCATGTTACACCTGACGTGATATAACTACCCCACATACAACCGCAAATGCAGTATATGTCTAGAATAGGTGACAGTGTCCCTTGAGGAATATTCTTATAATGTCTCATAACTTAAATATGATAAATCTCAGGTGATGTTATATGATAAAGAAATTGAGGAAAGTGCACACACACACAGTCACATACACACGTATATGCACGAACGAGATAGAGAAGCACTCAAGTCACATGTACGCCTCACTTCTGCAGCTGTCACATGGCCTTAGCTGATATTTGCAACTGTCTTCTTCTGTCCATTCTGTATTTCTTCCACCCTCAGCAAACCCCCGTTCCTGGAAGAGTGACCCGTACCCTCATTCCTGAAGGATCTGGACCCTTTGCCATCCTGGTGCATTTGGGTTTTTGTATTTTCCCACTGATTTCAGCCACACGACACAGTGGCACCAAGAGAGGCCCTAAAGCAGCTGTATTCAACCTATGGGGTGCAACTCTGTTGGGGACCAAATGACCCTTTCATGGTGGTTGCCTAAGGCCATTGGAAAACACAGATATTTACTTTATGATTCATAACAGTAGCAAAATTACAGTTATGAAGCAGCAACGAAAATAATTTTATGGTTGGGAGTCTCCACGACATGAGGAACTATATCAAAGTGTTGCAGCATTGGGAAGTTGAGAACCACTGCCCTAAAGGATCTGCTGCACTCTAGACGCAATCTTTTTACCTCTATTGTGGAGAAGTAATCCAATTTCCCCATGGTAATCTGAATCAATCACTCTTCCTAAAACTCTTACTCCTTTCTTAGCTTGTTGGCTTAAGGGCATCAGAAGCCCAAAGTGGCCCCGGAGGAAGTCTGAGCTTCCAGTTCAAGGGCCTGTTTGTTGTATTTCCTCATAGGAGAGTTCCCCCTTGTGGAACCAAACCTTTAAGGCTAGCAGAACTTACAGTCACAGGAACAGGCAAGCAAAAATTTTCTCAGTCACTAAGGGTGATAATGAGTGATACCATTCTCTTTTCCACCCCTTGATTCCTGGACCCCTGGATCCTGGCTATGGGAGAAATCGTATCATCTATTGGACACCGATTCAAAGTGTATAGTGTCTTCTAGAGAACTCTACCCAGGCCACCTAATTGGCTCTGTAACTGTGTCTTCTAAAGGTCATTCCATCGTTCTATCAGGGCAATGGCGTCGGGATGGTGAGGAACATAGAAATACCAGTGGATCCTGTGTCATGGGCCCACTGGCTGTTGTTCTTTGACTGTGATGTGAGTTTCTTGGTCAGAAACAATAGTGTGTGGACTACCATGACAGTGAATAAGGCATTCTGTCTGTCCACAGACGGTAGTTTGGGCAGAAGCATTATGTACAAGAAAGGCAAATCCGTACACAGACTAAGTATCTACTCTTGTAAGGCTAAAGCCTTGACTTTTCACAAAGGAAGGGGGCCAGAATATCCAACCTGCCGCCAGGTCACTGGTTGGTCTCCACCGGGAACGGTACCATGCTGGGGCTCAGTGTTGGTCTCTGCTGTTGTGGTACCTGCATAACATGCAGAACATCAGTAAACCAGGCTCTAGTCTTCTCTTCCTCAGTCAAAAGCTCATAGGGCACAACTCATGAGGCTGCAGATGCATGCTTGAGAGCAGACAGCATTATCATGGGAATAGGAACTATAGGCATCTGGGCAACTTAGTCACGTAACCTGCTTGTACCCTCAAGACCTGCCCAGGCCCAATGGTATATATACCACTTCCACTTGATAATAGATTGACTGCAGTGCACATCCTACTTTATGGCTTGGTGGTTCACATAACACCTTTAATCTGACTCAGGAGGCAGAGACAGGTGGATCCGAGTTCAAGGCCAGCCTGATCTACAGAGTGAGTTCCAGGACAGCCAAGGCTACGCAGAGAAACCTCGTCTACAAAGCTGGGGTGGGGGGTCAGGGAAGGGAGAGTGGGTGCTGGCTGTCCCAAGAGAACAGGGGCAGCAACCACTTGTAACCCATACTTGTATCACAGGATGGGAAATAAATCCAACCAAAATTCAAGGCCCTTCTACCTCAGTAAAATTCTTAGGATTCCTGTGGTGTGAGGTATACAGAGATGTACCTCCCAAGGGGAAGGGGAAGTTTTTGCACCTGGCCCATCACCAAGAAAGCAGCACAGGCCTTAGTGGGCCTACCTGGGATTCTGGAGATAGGACATTATTTACTTGGGCCTGTTACTCAGGCCTGTACACAGGAAGATGCTAGCTTTGGGTGGAGCTTTGACCAGAAGAGTCTTCAACAAGTACGGGTTGCTATGCAGGCTACCACACCACTTGGACTTTGTGATTCAGTAGACCTCATGATACTCGAGGTGTCAGTGGCAGACAGAGATGCTTTCTGCATGGAAACCATGTGTAAACTGTCTGTCCAGTGAATGTATCTGTTGTTTGGTTGAAAAATCCTTGATTAGATTGGCTTGAATGTACAGATTGGGATCCACAGGTCAGCAACAACCAGGCTCCTACAGCTTCAAGAATGGCTCCTCAGGGGAGTTGTAAACTTCCATCAAAACTTAAGAATCTTTTAACTGGTTCTGCTGCCGGTCAGACTACAGTGGTTTTCCATTTGTGAGTCACAACCCCCAAACCACATATCAGCTATGAATCTTATTTACATTATGTATATTCATTACTATTCATAACAGTAGCAAAATTATAGTCATGAAGTTACAATTAAATAATTTAATTTTGTGAGTCACCACAGCATGAGGAACTAACTGTATTAAAGGGTCTTGGCACCAGGAAGTTTGAGAGCCAGTGGAACAGACCTGATAAAGGAACTACAGTTCATAGAGATGGCCACTTGATGGCACCAGAGGCCGGACTCTGGGGCCTTGGAGCTCTTTTCTGCCTCCCTTGGAGCCTGTAGTGTCTCTGGACAGGCCTGTTGTTCCCAACCACCATTTCTGAGGTATGTACCTTCTGGGCAGGGTCTGAGGACCTCAGCCACTGTTGTCTGAGCAGTGGGCTAATGCTTCACATCTGCTCTTCCCCACTGAGAACAGCCAGGCACTACGGCTGTCAGCCTCCAGAACAGTAGGACTCATGGGTGTCTGCTGGGATGACACAATGAGACACGCCATACAAACCCAAGGTGGTCCTCAGCATGCGCCACTAGCAAAGGCATCATTTCACAGGTTCCTCATGCATGTCCTCCCAGCTCACTGTGAAGGTTTTCTGGAACATCTGGAGGCGAACCGTTTGCCATGCTCTGGGAGTCACCCCCTCACATGTGTGTTACACGCCTCACCCCTGTGGCATTTGAGTCTCTGACCTCTGACAAAGTGCAGGGTTCCTTTCTGAACAGGTTCCCCTCTAGCCTGCAGCCTCTGCTTTCCTTCCCCTGGTCCCAGGCCTGTCCCACCCCCACCCCCAGGCCCTGCCGGTGGTCTTCCTCCAGAGTCCCATCCTGCTGATGACCTACAGTACTGACTACACACGGACCCCAGGCAGAAGGTGCTATCTAATGCAAGGGAGAGAGCCGGGCAGAAGATGGAGGCCCCAGTGCTTCCTGAGCGTCTGCTGAGTGCTGTGATGTCATTAGATTTCCCAAGTGACTGTGAAGCAAGGATAAGATAGTCTGGATGTCATTTCCTGGAAACCGATGCAGAGACAGTGGAGCCTAGGTTTGGCAGAGTGACGCTCAGCATCCCAAGCATGTAGGCACAAGGAAGCCCAGAACACAGACAAATAGGGATAAAAGGGCAGAACACGGAGCTGGGCAGTGGGGGTGCATGCCTCTAATCCCAGCACTGGCAGGCATAGGCAAGTGGTTGTTGGGGAAGATTCCTTTATACTGTGTGAAGCTGTGTCACTGTGGTTGGTTTAATAAAGAGCTGAGTGATCTTTAGCTAGGCAGGAATAAGTTAGGTGGGACTTCTGGGGACAGAGAGCTCTGGGAGGAAGAAAGGAGGCACCAGGAGATGCAGAGCAAGCAGGATGAGCTGTCTGAAGATTAGGTAATAAAGCCAGGAGGCAAAAAGTAAATTAATAGAAATGGGTTAAGTTATAAGAGCTGGTTAGAAACAAGCCTGAACTATAAACTAGCTTTCATAATTAGTAAGTCTCCATGTTGTTTTTTTTGTCAATTGGTGGCCCAAAGAAAAATCCACCTACAGGTGGATCTCTGAGTTTGAGGCTAGCCTGGTCTACAGAGGGAGCTCCAGGACAGCCAGGGCTGTTATAAGAGAAATCCTGTCCCAATAATAACCAAAGCAAGGGGGCTGGAGAGATGGCTCGGAAGCTAAGAGCACTGCTGTTTCTCCAGAGGCCCTGAGTTCAATTCTCAGCAACCATGTGGTGGCTCCCAAGCATCAATAATTTGATCTGGTGCCCTCTTCTGGTGTGCAGACAGAACACTGTATACATAATAAATCAATCTTTAAAAATTTACTTACAAATAAACAAACAAACACAGGCCTGGAGATGACTCAGTGGTTACAAAGACTTGCCACTTGTCTTAGGGTTACTATTGCAGCGATGAAACACCATGACCAAAGCAACTTGGGGAGAAAAGGGCTTATTTGGTTTTTACTTCCACATTGTGGTCCCCTATTGAAGTGAGCCAGGACAGGAACTCAAACAAGATAGGAACCTGGAGGCAGGAGCTGATGCAGAGGCCATGGCCATGGAGGGGTGCTGCTTACTGGCTTCTTCCTCCTGGCTTGCTTCAGCCTGCTTGCTCTCTCTCTCTCTCTCTCTCTCTCTCTCTCTCTCTCTCTCTCTCTCTCCCTCCCTCCCTCCCTCCCTCCCTCCCCCCCCTCTCTCTCTTCCTCTCTCTCTCTCTCTCCTTGCTTTCTTTGTTTCTTTTCTTTTGTTTGTTTCTTCCTTTCTTCCCTCCTTTCTTATAAAATCCAGGACCACCAGCCCAGGGTGACACCACCAATAATGAGCTGGACCCTCCCACATTAATCACTAATAAAGAAAATGCCCTACAGGCGTGCTACAGCCCAATCATGGAGGCATTTTCTCAATTGAGGCTTTCTTCTTCAATGACTCTAGCTGGTGTCAAGATGACATAAAAATAGCCTTGTCACCTTGACGCACAAAGACATAACTATTAAGCCACAGCCTTTCTTTTCTTATTCGTCTCCAAAATCTCACATTAAAAACATAAATAATTTTAAAAGTCCCACAGTCTTTAAAATTCAAACACATTAAAATTCAGTCCCTTTAAAATATCCAGTCTCTTTCAAAATCTAAAATATCTTTTGAAAGTTCAAAATCTCAAGCTGGGCGGTGGTGGCACACGCCTTTAATCCAAGCACTCAGGAGTTCAAGGCCAGCCTGGTCTACAAGAGCTAGCTAGTTCCAGGACAGTCTCTAAAACTGCAATGGAACCCTGTCTCGAGAAACCAAAAAAAAAAAAAAAAAAAAAAAAAAAAAAAAAAAAAAAGTTTGAAATCTCTCAACTGTGGATTCTTGTAAAAATCAAATTAAGTTAAATACTTTTTCACTTCAAGAGGAAAAAAACCAAGGCACAGCACAATCTGAACAAAGCAAAACCAAATTTCCAACAGTATAAATAACACAATGCCCAGTGACTGGGCCCCACTCGTGATTTTCTGGGCTCCTCCAAAGGACCTGAGTCACTTCTCTAGCTCTGCCCTCTGCAGCACACACAGCTCGTCCTCATGGCTCTGGTTGCCTCCACTCCACTGCTGCTGCTGTTTTGGTGGTCACCCCATGGTACTGGCATCTCCAAAATGATGCAATTGGGTTGTACTTTCACCGACAGCCTTTTCCGGGCTCTCTTCAGGGACTCCAACCCTACCACATAGAGCCACGCCTTAGCTGCTCTCTATGGCCCCCTTCATGCCTTCAAAACCAGCACCACTGGAGGCTCCTTAGACTACCAAGTTCAGCTGCCAGCATGAGGTACAACCTTAGCCATGTCTGGAACACAGCCTCTGTGTGCTGACTCTCAGGGAACACTTTCCCAAAGATTTCACCCCAAGGACACTGGTCTCATAATCACTACCAGTTTCTCAGCTCCAGCTGACCAGCGTAAAGCATCCCAGCAAAGCAAAGGTTTCAGTTCAGTGGTTCTGGTCCCCTGTGAATCACAGCTGATTCTTCAGCCCCAGCTGACCAGAACCACAGTCTTAATTCAAAACAACAAACAACCCTGATAGAGCCTTTAAACTTCCTTCTGAAATTTACCAAGCCAGGCCTCCCTTTCTGCATTGCCGTTGATATTCTCATCTTCCAAGCTCCTACAGAACAGTCCACTGAGATATCAACACCCAATGACTTTTCTAGTCCAAAGTTCTAAAGTCCCTCCACAACCCTCCCCAAAATACACGACCAGGTCTCTCCCAACAACCTCAATTGTGGTACCAATATCTGTATTAGTCAGGGTTCTCTAGAGTAACAGAATATCTCTTGATTTGTAGAGAAAGGGATTAATTAGAACAACTTACAAGGCAGAGAGAGAGAGACTTTTTTATGGCCTTTATATATGCTGCCAACAGAAGGTGTAGTCCAGATTAAAGGTGGATCTTCCCTCTCAAAAGATGAGGATTAAAGGTTCATCTTCCCACCTCTAAGAACCAGATTAGAAGTGGTTCTTCCCACTTCAAATGATTTAATTAAGATAGGTATGCCCAGTCACTTGGGTTTTAGTTAATTCCAGATGTAGTCAAATTGACAACCAAGAATAGCCGCCATAACACTCCTGCACAAGACCCAGGTTCAGTTTCCATCACCCACACCAGACAGCCCAGAACTACCTGTAACTCCGGTTTCAGGAGATACAATGCGCTTTTCAGGTACCTGCATGTACATGGTATATATGCAGACAAGCAGGCGCGCGCGCGCACACACACACACACACACACACACACACACACACGACACTTAAACAACCTACCCTCAACTTCCCCCAACCATCCCAAATTCCTTAAAAAGTACATAGGTATGTTAAATTCACAATCATGTTTGAAAGTTGATAAGCTAGCAATGCTAACAAAAATGTGTTGACAGGGGAGAGGCTGGGACCACAGAGGGAGAGGACTGGGGGACTACAAATGAGGGACCCCATACTCCAGGGTGGGTTTGGCGATCAAGAGGGCCTGACAGGATGCCTGTGCTAACTTTTGTTACTGTTACAAAGCAGCCCAGACAATGACATTAAAAAGAAAAGTTTATTTTGGCAAAGGTTTGTTTTGGTTTATTACGGACTAAGACAAAAGGTTTAGTCTGTGGGCTGTTGGTCTCCTTGGTTTTGGGCCCAGGATAAAGAAGAGCATCACGGTGGGATCACATGTTGGAGCCGAACAGTTCACTTTGTGCCTGGGGTGTGAAAAGACAGGTGAAGAGGAGGGGCGAAGGTCTCTTAGTATTCCCCTCCTGATAACCTAACTTCCTTCCACTAGGCCCCATGCCCTACAGGTCCCACCTCCCCATATTACCATTAGGACCACACCTTCAACACACGGCCTTTGGGAGAGCTTTTATGATACATTCCCTTCCTAGGAGCCTGCAAAGGAGCCACTGACAGGTTGAGTTGCCTTTCCCATCACCAAGTACACATGAGCCAAGCAGAGGACACAAGCATAGTTTATTTTTGCTACTGTTCTTTGTTTTTGTTTTGCCGGATTCACTGCGTAGACTAGGCTGGCCTTGACCTCCGAAGTCTACCTGCTCTGACCACCACACCCAGCACAAAGTATGTTTTGTTGGGGTAGAAAGAAAGTGTGGATGCTTTACTCGAAGAATTAGGCAGGGTCCCACAAGGCTGGTGATGTACAGGGACAATGACAGTTTGAGCACAGTTTGAGGTACTATTTGCGGTATACTGACTGTCCTACAAATGGAGACAGCAGGGAACAATATGACACTGTGGTGTGAGCCATAAGCATACTCAAGCCTGGGTAACTTATGCGGTGTGTGTGTGTGCGTGTGTGTGTGTGCGCGCGCACATGTACATCTTAGTTTGTACGTACATCTTAGTGCCTCCTGGAGGTGCTGCTGCAATGGATTCTTGAGTAGGATGTGGCCATCTAGGAAGCCCCGAGTTCATCCTATGGGAAAAGGAATTGAACATTGGAGAAGAGAAGAAGCAAAACCCAAAGGGAACAACCATGGTAGGTGCCAGGAAAGTGAAGTAACAGGCAGAGAACCTGCAAGCAGCAGTCCCCAGGGGTGGAAAGCAGCCTATGGTCAGGGCAAGTGAATGTGACCAGGGAGCAAGAGGCAAGAGTCCAAGGCAGAGGCCACACAGACACTGGGGAAGGAGAAGCAACTCACGCAGAGGAAGGAGAACAAAATGGACCCAGTTTGCTAGAGAAGATAAACCACCACCATGGGGGATAGGAGACCTCCCCTGGACTCCCTCCCCTTCTCCCTCATTGGTCCCAATTGGGATATCCTTCCGGGGTGGGCTCTTTTCCTCCGTGCCCCCATGGACTTTTTTTTCCTGCAGTTTGTACTCATTCGTAACCCATTTAAGATCCCGGAGTGGGAAAACCCCAGGAGCAAGAAACAGCCTGTTTTACAGGGTCCTGTCCCTGTTTTCCGGGTAGGTTTAAATTTCCAGACCCTCCTTTATCTCCTGCTGGGAACACTGCCTCTGGCACATTTCAGCAAGCGTTGAGGCAGGAACAAACCTCATTACAGCCAAACAAGGACTTAAGACAGTGGGAGCCTTTTTTTTTTTTTTTTTTTTTTTTTTTTTTTTTTTTTTTCGAGACAAGGTTTCTCTGCAGCTTTAGAGCCTGTCCTGGAACTAGCTCTTGTAGACCAGGCTGGTCTCGAACTCACAGAGATCCGCCTGCCTCTGCCTCCCGAGTGCTGGGATTAAAGGCGTGCGCCACCACCGCCCGGCAGTGGGAGCCTTTATTTGGGGGAAAACCTGCTGAGGTGCGATCCTTGTAAGCCTCAGAGCCTGCCACCCCGTTACAGGGCAAAAGGAGGGGAGGAAGGATGTTCAAGTTTTCTTCTTTTGGCTTGTGATAGGCCTTTGCCCGGTTACAGGGCAAAAGGAGGGGAGGAAGGATGTTCAAGTTTTCTTCTTTTGGCTTGTGATAGGCCTTTGCTAGGGGTAACCAGTGAGGTAAGTATGGTAGATGATCAATAAACATCTCAGGGGGAAGGTGAATATGATCAACATATGTTGCATGAAAGGATTAATAAATTCATATTTTAAAATAGATTTGCACCTCTCTCTTTCTCTTTTTGTTTTTTTGTTACAGGGTTTCTCTGTGTAACCCTGGCTGTACTGTCTAGACCAGGTTAGCCTGAACTTAGAGCCACCTGAGTTCCAGAGTGCTGGGACTAAAGACATGCACCACCTCTGCCTGCAGATCTGCATCTCTTCAGGCCATATTCCCTTGGCAGGGGTGGGGGCAGAAATCAGGGAAGCGAGTTACTTTAGTTTGGAATACTAATTATGGTGTTTAGAGAAAATTAATTATTACTATTTGATCAAAATCGGGAAGGTTTTTAAAAACGCATTGGTTGGTCTTGGCTGACAACCACCATGGATGAGAGGCAGCTGGCTCCAAAGCAAGAAAAGCAGACCCAAGTAATAGATTTTCTGCTCTCCAATGATAAGTTTCTCCACTGACACAGTAAGCCAGATCAAGATGAAAAAGTAGAACAACAGGTTTATTTGAGCAAAGTAACTCCTGGGTGAGTTCAACAGTCCCAGAGATTGAGGCTGGAGAAGCTGCACCCCTGAATTAAAGCAAGAGGACTTTATAGGTTGTAGGTGAGGGGTGATGATGTGTCTACCACAAGCTGGGTTTGTGCCTACATATGGTCATAAGACGAGCACTTGGGCAGGGATTTAGGCTGCTGGCGGCAACCGGGGAGGAAGTTGCAATAGTCACCAAGAATGTGGAACTGGGCACTTTGACGCCTATTCTTTGTAGGTAGACTCTGAGTGGGCAGGGTTTGGAGAGAGACGGGAATGGAGCTTTATGGAACATGCAAGGGTGAGCTGGAGGTTCCAACCAATCACCAAGGACTAGGAGTAAGAATTCAGAACAGGTGTAATGAATGCGCTTTGAGAGATGCACAAAACAGTGTCCTCAATAGCTCAAGTGGAGACTGGGACACTTAAAACCCAACCTCTCGAAGACCTCAGTAAATGGGCTGAGCAGCAGCACCAACAATTCTGACCAGGTGGAATGAGTCAGAGACCAGAGCTGAAGACTCCTAAAACGCAGCACAAATCAGGGGTGGAAAGAGGAGGAGACACTGAGGACGGAGCAACGTCTTTCTTACTCCAAAAGAACAGGCCCAAGAACACAGAGCTGACACTGATGGTGCCCAGTGCCCTGAGCCAGGACTGATGCATGAACAGAGACTTTTGTACTGCACAGATACGTTGAACATCTAAAATCTGAAGACAAAATAATCCTAAATATTTCCAGACTGAAAAAGGTTAAGTTTTTAATCTTCAAAATCTGAAGGAAAATAATTTCAAACTCAATTTCTAAATGGAGCCAAATATAAAAGGAGAAAAAAAAAATCTCGTGAGAGCGTTGGCAAGATGACTCAGCTTGTGTGCTTGTTTGTCGAAACTGGGTTTCTCTGTGCGAGCTTGGCTGTCCTGGAATTCACTCTGTAGACCAGGCTGGCCTTGAATTTGCAGAGCTCTGCCGCCTTTGTCTCCCAGGTGTTGGGATTAAGAGCATGCACCACTCCTGCCCAGGGAGATGCTCTGTTTTTAAAAGCATGAACTGCTCTTCCAAAAGACCTGGGTTCAATTCTCAGCACCCATGTCAGATGGAGCTCCAGGGATATCTCAGTCCTCTGGCCTCTGTGGGCACCTGTACTTGTATGAACACACAACACACACACACACACACACACACACACAATAAAAATGAATCTTTAAAAAACATGAGGCAATGAAAATGCATGTCAGAACTTTATGAGTTCCTTGTTTTTATTTTTAAAATGTTATGTGTGTTTTGCATACATGTATATCTGTGCACCACATGTGTGCCTAGTACCCATAGAGGCCAGAAGAGAACATTGGATTCCCTGGGACTGGAGTTGCATATGGATGTAAACTGCCTTATGGTTGCTAAGAATTGAGTTCGGGTCCCCTGGAAGAGCAGCCAGTAAATATTCTCAACCACTGAGACATCCCTTCAGCTCCTGATAAATTTCCATTTTGACAGTTACCAAAGGATGCATTCTAGCAAGGAGGGGAAAAAAGATACAAGACAGCCTCTACTCCCAACTTCATAAGTTCAGCCATCATGGATAAGGAAAGGTATATGTGGGTTGTCCTGGTCCCATATGTCCAGTCCTAGAGACCCCACCTTACTACTTTGCTGTGGGATAATGTTCTTGTACACTGTAAAGATTTGTCACTGGAATTGGTTTAATAAAATGCTGATTGTACAGTAGCTAGGCAGGAAGTATAGGTGGGACAACCAGACGAGGAGAATTCTGGGAAGAGGAAGGCAGAGACACAGTCACCAGCCAGACACAAAGGAAGCAAGATTAAAATGCCTCACTGAGAAAAGTCACAGAGACACAGTCACCAGCCAGACACAAAGGAAGCAAGATTAAAATGCCTCACTGAGAAAAGTCACATGGCTAAACATAGATATGAATTATGGGTTAATTTAAGTTGTAAGAGCTAGTTAGTAATAAGCCTGAACTAATAGGCAAACAGTTTAGAATTAATAAAAACCTCTGTGTGTTTCTTTGGGACTGAACAGCTGTGGGATGGGACTGGACAGAAACTTCAGTCTATACTACTTGGCACAGACTCTGAGTGGCCATACTGTGTCTTGAACCCCAAATGTCAGAGAGCACATATAAGAGGATCAGATGCATCCAGTGGGCCTGAATGATCCACCATGGTATGTCCTGTGGTGCCTGGCTTCAGTTCTGACCCAGAGTTCCTTCCCCGTGGACCCTTGGGAAACAATATCTAGACTCTTGAGGCTGAAGATCAGGTCCCTGATGGAGGAGGCCTCACCATATAACCACTATCCTGCGGGTTTGTGATACCTTGGGCTCCTTTTCCTTTAGTTACAGTTTGACACCCAAAATCTGTCCATCTGTACAGTTGTTTGTTCCAAAGATGTTTGCTGGTCACCCCACAGACAGGCCTGGCCCCAGTATCCCTGAGTGTGGCTCTAGCCCCACTCAACACTGGCCATGGCTGAGTTGGGCTCTGGGGCAGGATGGGGACCAGCACCACAGTTCCTGTTGCTGGGGGAGGGGTGTGTGGTGATATCCATTGATTAGGTTATGGACTTTGCTCATGCTCAGTGCTACTAGAGAGCCAGGGTATCAGTGGTGTGGAGGGGGGCTTCTCTGAGGAAACCCGTGACCTCGGTTCCCATCACTCATTCAGCCTGTTTCCTGACACTGTCTGATGTCAGGTTCCACCAGCTCTGGCTTCCAGCCCATTTGCTGTCACTGCCTGCCGGAGCTTAGGTCAGTTCTGTGCTGGGCAACCGTCCAGCCTGTCCCCAGGGTCTCGGCTGAGACAGATGCCGCTTGTGTGCTCAGAGCCTTTCATGACTGCCAAGTCCCCATTTCTGCTTCTTGCCTAGCCCAACTCCAGCCTTATCATCGACTCGCCACCTCCTCGGAGCCTGTACGCCACCACAAAGCCTCTGCGCGGCTCTTCCCTTCCCCAGAAGCTGAGCTGGGCAGTGTCTGGGCACCAGGTCTTTCACACATGATGTCCTCTGCCTAAACTTGGATCTTTCCACCTCCAGCTTCTGGGCCCTCACAATTCTCCTCCTCCATTTAGGGGAAAAGGCCGTGTCCCTAACCCCCAAAATTCCAAAGGAGCAGACATGGAAGAGAGATAGATGGATAGTTGAATAGGACATAAAGGAGGAAGGAAAATTTGCAGGCATGGGAGGTGACAGGAAGGGCCATAAGGAAAGGGCCCAGGGCAGGAAGCTGAAGACCATGGAGGAACCAAGACAAGGCCCATGCAGCCGTGTTCAGATGAGTGGTGCCAGTGGGAGGGGATAGAGGAGCAGGGTGGTGGCACCTCCAGTCTCCTATGACAATGACCCCCCAACACACTTCCCAAGCAACTATAAACATATTGCTCCCAGCCTCCTGCAGCCACATAGAGATACCCTGTGGTAGCTCAGTACAGTGTTTTTATAGTTGTAGCCATTGGCTACATGAAGTCAGGGGGCTGCACCCCAGCTCAGGCCTGGATTCTGGAGAAAGGTTACTGATGGGGAAGAGGTGCCATCAAAGGAGTGAGGTAGTGGACAGAGAACTTCATCTCGTGGGAGATGAAGCACCAGAAGCACCGAGTGCTTCCAGAAAAGACAATTGCTTAGAGGCAGGCGTAGCCCTTCCTGGAGCCCTTCCCTCGGAGCCTGCAACCCTGAATGTCAGCACCTGTTGTCCGCTTTGCAGGGTTTCCTCTCCCTGGGGCCCCAGGAAGTAGCTGGTGGCTCTGTCTGGCCGTTAATCCACCCACTCTGCCCTTCCCCAGGCTCTGCACCCTGTGCTGAATATTCAGACTGGCCGCCTGAGCTTCTCCTGCCTACGTTTGAGTGGTTCTATTTATAAAGCCCCAAGGATGACTGACGAAAATGGTGAAAAAGAAACAAAAATTTCAAAGTTTAAAGGCACTATGCCAGCTGCTTGTTAGGAAGGCAGAATGACGTCCGAACTCCGTTCCCTGCCCTCCCTGGGGGGCTGGGGCACAGATTCGACTCAGGCTTTGCTACTGACCCACATGAGCTGGGCCACACACCATGCTCTTCTGCAACCAAGGGAGGACTTCAGAAACATTGTTTCTGCTTTGCTGGCCTTGGGGATTGGAAGATGTTTTCCCTGTAGACCATAGCAGATCCTTCTGTGTTCTAGCGTCCACCCTTCTCCATCTTTTTGGCTAAGCGGCATGTCTTAGCCAGTGTTCTATTGCTGTGAAGAGACACAATTACCAGTGATGGAGGAGTGCCTGTGTTACTTTCATTGGTTAAAAAAGAAACTGCCTTGACTCTTTGATAGGACAGAAAATTAGGTAGGCCGAGTAAACAGAACAGAATGCTGGGAAAAAGGGAAGTTAGGCAGATGCTTCAGGCAGATGCCATGCCTCTCCTCTCTGAGACAGATGCGATGGAGCCAGCCGCCAGGTCAGACGTGCTGAATCTTTCCCGGTAAGACACCACTCGTGGTGCTACACAGATTATTAGATATGGGTTAATCAAGATGTGAGAATTAGACAATAAGAGGCTGAAACTAATGGGCCAGGCAGTGTTTAAATGAATACAGTTTCCGTGTAATTATTTCGGGTGTAAAGGGCAGCAGGAACACAGTCCGCTGCTCCTCACTACATACCAGGATGACTATGGCAACTTTTTTCTTTCTTTCTTTCAAGACAGGGTTTCTCTGTGTAACAGCCCTGGCTATCCTGGAACTCACTTTGGTAGACCAGGCTGGCCTCATATTCACAGAGATCCACCTGCCTCTGTTTCCCAAATCCTGGGATTAAAGGTGTGTGCCACTATGCCCAGCCACCACAGCAACTCTTATAAAGGAAAACATTTAATTAGGCCTGGTCTACAGTTCAGAAGTTTAGTCTATTATCATCATGGCAGGGAGCATGGTGGCACACAAGCAGACATGGTGCTGGAGAAGTAGCTGAGAATTCTACCTCGTACTGGGTCTGGCTTGAGCATTTGAAGCCCCAAAGCCCACCCCTAAAGACACACTTCCTCCAATAAGGCCATACCTCCTAGCCCTTCTCAAGTGGTGCCACTCCTTGATGACCATGCTTTCAAATTTATGAGTCTGTGGGGGCCGTTCTCATTCATCTCCCCCATAAATCTTCCCTGGAGAAGAGTCCTGCCAAGCCTTTGTTGTGGGTTGGCGGTTGTGTGTGTGTGTGTGTGTGTGTGGTGTGTTTCTGGGTGCGTCTTGGAGATGGGAACCTGCAGCTCAGGTGTGATATGATGTTGTTCAGAGCCTTATGCTCATATCTGGGAAAGGAGAGTTGACCTTCTGGTCATGCTCTACATGGCTCATCTTCCACAGCTTATCCTTGGCTTACTGTAAGGTGTGGTATGTTAGTTCTACTTCATAAAACCTGGTGACTTCAAAGTGTCAGCTCGGTGTTTTCCAGGCTGGTGCTCTGCAGTCTCACCCTCTCTTGAGATGCTGGCAGAGGGTGGTCCCACACCTGCCAAGCCTCAAATGACTACCAGGGTGATCAACCAACCACAGTGTGTGGCTGAACAGGCAGGTAGGTGGGTTGTGGTATTTAACTAAGAATGGTCCCCAGGGCTAGAGAGAGAGATGGCTTAGTGGTTAAGAGCATTGGATGCTCTTCCAGAGGTCCTGAGTTCAATTTCCAGCAAGGATATGGTGGTCACAATCATCTATGGTGGGATCTGATGCCCTCTTTTGTCATAAAGGCATACATTCAGATAGAACACACACACACACACACACACACACACACACACACAATCTTTAAAAATGGTCCTCATAGGCTCATATATTCCACAGTTGGTGAAACTTTTGGGGAAGGATTAGGAGAAGGTGTGTCCTAGGGGTGGGCTTTGAGGTTTCAAAAGATTCCCAGCATATATATATATATATATATATATATATATATATATATATATATATATATATTTTCTCTGTCTCTCTCTCTCTCTCTCCTTCTTTCTCTCTCTCCCTCCCTCCTATTTGTAGATCAGGTTGCAAGCTTTTAGCTATTCCTTCTCTCTGCCACCATGGACTCTGACCCTTAGAACCTAAACTGCCTTGGTCATGGTGTTTTATCAGAGCAATAGAAAAGTAACTAAGACAGAAGTTGGTACCCGGGGGGTTGACTGTTGCTGTGACAGGCCTGGCCATGCTGTCTATTAGAGGAAAGCAGAAGGCTTTGGGACTCTGGACTAGGAGAGCTGTTGAGTGGGGTAAGTGGAGAATCGTGGTAAGAACTTGGCTGGCAGCAGTGCTAGAGCCATGCTGACTATGGAGGCCTAGCCCGAGGTTTCAGAGGGGAACAATATTAGCAACTGCACTTGTGATAGTTTAGCCAGTATGACTTTCTGCCTTGTCCTAGCAACTTTCCTGAGGCTAAATTGAAAGCTTTAGACTAATTTTCTTGGTGGGGGAGATTTCAAGACAGCCTAATATAAATTCTGTCATGTGGTTATTAGCGATAACTATTATGCAAGTCTACGAGGAAAAAGAACAAGTGGGGCCACAGGAAATACAAAATGTACAGTCTGAGGAGAAAAATGCTGCCAGGAAATGTAATATTGGAGCCAAGGTTTGTTCTGACAGAGGTGAAAAGATTAAAGGGAGGCCTGATGCAAAATGGAATCCGGGGAGTGGTACCCTTAGTGTGACCCCACCCAGCTAAGCCTCCAAACTGTACAAAGGAAAGTCCCGAGGGAGTTTTCTATTCCTAAAAAGAAACAGCAAAGGAAAGCTGCTGCAAGTGGGGGTGGTGGTGCAGGGGAAGCGGGTGTGTGGGATGTGGGGGCGGGAGGAGGCATGGGCTCCATCCCAAGCCGGCAGCCAAACCAGGCAGTGTTGTCCACGTGGTTCTGGCTTTATGAGTGATAAGCGAGTGAAGGGATTATGGGATCTTCTTCTGCAGTTCAGGAGAGTCACTGAGGCCAGTCACGTGGCAGGGGAGTCCCTCCACGGAAGACCTGAGAGGCCACGATGTGAGGCTGTGAAGGTGAAGCTTGGATTACACTGGAGACTCTAGGCTGTTGGAGGTTCCAGAGCCGAGGGATGGCTGCCAGGGAGAGATGCACACAGAGTGGAGCCAGCCCAAGAGAGAGAAGTGGACCAAGACTCGCAAAGCTGGAAGGGTGGAGCCATCTAAGCAACTCTGAAGTCAGACGTGGAGCGACAAGATTTGGGGTTTGCTCTGCTGGGTGTCAGTCTTGCTGTGAGTCACTCACTTTGCTCAGATTTTCTCCTTTTGAAATGGTAATGTGTAATCTGTGCCATCGTATGTGATTTACCTTTTGATTTGATGGGGATTACAGTCAAGAGATTGTCTTGAGTCTCAAAAGAGACTCTGGACTTTCAAACAGAGTCGAGACAGTAAAAAAACTGTGGAGACTTTTGAAGCTGGACTAAAATATAATTCTCATTGTGGTATGGCCACAAGCCATTGAGGTCAGGGAATGGATGGTTCTGGCTTAAACAAGCTTGATCCCTCACAGGCTCATACGTTTAAATACTTGATCCACAGTCAGTGGAACTGTTTGGGAAGGAAACAGCATCATGGAGCCCTGCCTTCAGTTAACCTTTCACCTCCCGTATACTCTCCTAAGGTCATCTGTAGCTGGGGTAGGTGCATAAAAGAATAGTGCCTGGAATCCCAGGTGGAAGTCCTTTGTCCCTTCTACCATCCTCCTACTTAGGAGGATGACAGCTTCATTACTGTGACAATAAGCCCAACTAGTAACATGAACCCAACTATCAAAGTATCGCTTTTGCTCATTTAGTTGCCATGGATACCAGACTAGAGTTATCTTTACCCCAAGAAGGAAATAGGTTCATCAGGCTATAGCCAGGAAAAAAAAATCACAGCACAGCACCACTCTGCCTAGAAAGAAACCAGGAATCTTTGGAGCTTCCTGGGGGAGAGAGAGAGGTGGTGGTGGTGTAGGTGCAGCCAGCATCACTGTCTCCTCCCGCCAACTAGGGCCAAGAAGGGATAAAAATTAAAACGAACCCCTGTGATGGTTAATGCTGATTGTCAGCAGGATAGGATCTCAAGCTATTGGGGACTGTGGACCCCCAGACCCTGAATTTCCTGTGCTGGAGTAAATACCTTGTTTTCCTATGCTTGCAGCTGATCTGAGCACGAGTCTGATGGCAGGGGAGTGGTTTCTGGTGTGCCTGCAGCCGAAAGATCCCGAGAGCAGGGGCGTGGCCAGAGCTCTATATAAGCTGCCCTGAACACACGAAAGGGGGCTTTCTTGGGGGAATTCAAGGATGTCTCTGTCTCTGTATGTATGTGTGTCAATCTCCAGGCCCTTTCCCGGCTAGCCAGCGTCCCCTAGTGCAGGTGGTATGCTACAGGCATAGTATCATAGTACACATAGTACAGGCGCTACAGGACCGTAGTACACATAGTAGCATGGACATGTACATCAAGCCATCTCAGACTAGCCTCTGGGAATGCCTGGTTAGGTTAACTGAAGTGAAGCGACACACCTTGGCTGTGGGCATCTCCCTTCTATATGGATTAGAACCCTGGATAGACTGAATGAGGATATAATTTGGTATAATTATTTGGTATAAGAATTGGTGCTCACGGTTCTCTGCTGCCTGACTGTGGATGCAGGGTGACAACTGTTCAAGCGGCTTCAAGTCCCGTTGCCTCGACTTCTCTGCCTTATGGAGTGTGCCTGTGAACTGTGAGCCAGAATTTTCCCCTTCAGCTGCTTTTGTCAGACTCCTGTACCATAGCCACAGGAAGAGAAACATGTTCTTAAGCACTTCCGCTAGTGTTGTCTCCCAAGTGCTGGGTGCCCCACCACGCCCAGCTAATAATCAAGAAATGTTTTTACAAAGAGCTTTTAATGCCCCCACATGGCTCCACCCCTCTCCAGCCTTTCAGACGGCCCCACCCCACCCATGACAGCCAGGGCAGGTGGGCCCAGGGTGTGTGCATAGGTGCACAGAAAGCTTGTGGTCAACAGACAGGATGCTGAGGTGAACAGTCCAGCTCTTCTGTCTGACCGAAGGCGGTCCAGTCTCTGTTTTCCTCTACACGGGTGGTGCCCAACCTTCCTAATGCTGCGACCCTTTAACACAGTTCCATGTTGCTATTCCATAACTATAATTTTGCTACTGTTAGGAATCATAATGTAAGTATCTGATATGAGACCCCTAATGGGGTCGCAACCCACAGATTGAGAACGGCTGCTCTGTGTCATAGCAGAAGGCCCAGGGAAGCCTCTTTCTGGCTGTGTTATTGAAACAGGCTGAGCACTCACACCCGAGCTGCTGGCCGCAAGGAGAGCCGTGAGAGGTGGGCAGCGGAGAGCAGAGGGACAAGTTGCTGGGAGTAGTAAACTCCGTAGAGTCGCCGCGGATGCTGCTCCAACTGCCTAGAGAGCTGTTTACACGACTCTCACGGCTTAGGGCAGCTAGCATTACTTTGTGTCTCGTGATTTTTCTGTAAGTTGAGCAGAAGAACCCTCAGTCAACTGGAAGCAATTCCCCTCGTCATTCCCTCCTTTCTCTCCGTCTATTACTCCCCAGTCCTACTTTTTTGCCCAGCACAGATATTGTGAGACCCTAGATCTGAGGTTGATGACCCCTCACAGGGGCCCTGATGCCCTTGTCTGGTGCACCAGCCCGGGGTGACCTTCCACAGACGAGTGGGAGTCGTCGTGTGACTTGTGAGTCGTGTGACTTGTGAGTCGTGTGCAGTGGCCTCACCTGGTATGGCATGGACTATGCGTCAAATAGAACCTGCAGAGCTCCAAAGTAAAACACAAACAGGGGGAGATCTGAGGGTAGCCATGTTCTAGTTCCTTTAAGGTAGTAGAGGCCCAGGCAAATGGGAAAAAGCCTTGGTTGGGGATTGGGGGAGGAGGTCCAGACTGCGGAGGACCAGCCACTCCCTCAGCATGCCTCAGTTGAGAGTGGATATCAGTTCTGCTCTTTCTCACCTCTCCTGCTTCACTGGCAGTAATGGCTGTGCCACCAAAGGGCTGTTTGCTTTGGGAACTAGAGGTTCTGTCACAAATTTGGCTCTTTTTTTTGGTCAACTTTGCCCACCTGTCTGCAACAAAACTTCTGCCCAAAACCAGGTAGTGGTGGCACATGCCTTTAATCCTAGCACTTGGGAGGCAGGGGCAGGCAGATCCCTGTGAGTTTGAGGCCAGCATGGTCTACAAAAGTTAGTTCCAGGACAGGCTCCAAAGCTACAACAAAAACCTGCCTTGAAAAACAAACTAAAACCCGAAAAAACAAAACAAATAACAACAAAACAAAAACAAACAAACAAAACCCTCCTGCCCAAATCCACCCTTCCATTGCCCCCAAGGGTCTTTGATTCCAAGAACTGGGGACCTTTTTCAAGCTACATTACAGGACCCCAGAAGGTGTATGGTTTTGTACCGGACAGGAGGAGGATGTTTGTGGAGTCTCAACTGTAGCTTGGATATCTGTGAGAAGGTTGGCAGCTGATCTAGCAGCCAGGGCCACAGAGACGTGGAGGAGAGAGCTGTGCATCCAGAGAGGACACAGCCAGAAGAATCCAGAGTGGCTCTTAGTGGGAGTGTACTTTCAGTGGACCCTGCCTACCACAGGGCCTGGACCAGCAATCTCCCAGCAAGGAGCACAGGCCACACTGGTTCTGGTGAGGGATGGAGCCCAGGGCCACTGCTGAGTGACATCCTAGCCTTGGAGCTAGGTTTTACTCCTCTCCTCCCGGTACCCTCAGGAAATGGCTCCATCCAGGCACCTAGGGAAGACCCAGCCTGAAGTATTACGCTGAACCCTCACAGTGTCCTAGAAGAATGGTGTGTCTCTGTAAGAATGGCCAAGATCAAAAACACTGATGACAACTTATGCTGGAGAGGTTGTGGGGAAAAGGGAACACTCCTGCATTGCTGGTGGGAGTGCAAGCTGGTATAACCCCTTTGGATGTCAGTGTGGCAATTTCTCAGAAAATTAGGAAACAACCTTCCTCAAGACCCAGTAATACCACTTCTGGGTATATATCCAAAGGATGCTCAATTGTGCCACAAGGACATGTGCTCAACTATGTTCATAGCAGCATTGTTTGTCATAGCCAGAACCTGGAAACAACCTAAATGCCCCTCGATCGAAGAATGGATAAGGAAAATGTGGTACATTTACACAATGGAGTACTACACAGAAGAAAAAATAACGACATCTTAAATTGTGCGGGCTAGAAAACATAATTTTGAGCGAAATAACCTAGACGCAGAAAGACAATTATCACATGTACTCACTCATAGGTGGTTTTTTTAAACATAAAGCAAAGAAAGTCAGCCTACAAACCACAATCCCATAGAACCTAGACAACAATGAGGACCCTAAGAGAGACTTACGTGGATCTAATCTACATGGGAAGTAGAAAAAGACAAGATCTCCTGAGTAAATTGTGAGCATGGGGACCCTGGGAGAGGGCTGAAGGGGAGGGGAGAGGCAGGGAGGGGAGCAGAGAAAAAATGTAAAGCTCAATAAATATCAATAATAAAAGAAAAAGAACAGTGTGTCACAGCAGCACGGGAGCCGCCCTGAAGCTGATTATGCCAGTCACATCAGGGATCCTGTGCCCCTATAGATAAACAGTGGTAACTTTAGACTATAGCCTCCCCACACACAGAAGTGCAGGGCTTTGCAGATGGAGATGAGGAATGAATATTGAACTGTGATGAGCAATGGAACATTACGTCATCTGTCCAGAAGACCTTTCCCCCATATACTGTCTCACAACAAAGGAAAGTGAATAATGTCCCCGGGGGAAGACTGCAGACCCATCTACCCAAGCAATTGCTCCCCCGAGGACCACTTTTCTCTACCTCTACTCTCCCAGGCTGGGGCTTTGCCCTCCTCCCCCTTCTCTACCCACTGAAACACTGCCTGTGGCCTGGCACCCGGCTCTCAGCCCACCGGTTTCATCTTGCCCTCTCCGTTACTCCACCCAGTGTGGCTTAGAACCATATTCCATTTATTCAGCCACGGCTATTATTATGCTCCTGGTTTCCTGAGGAGGAGGCTAACACTGGGGACCCAACAGCATCAGTTAGGGACTCTCCAAGCTGCTGGGGACAGTGGGTTTGCAAACTTCCAGAAGAGAAACCCTTCTGGTTTTTTTTTTTTTTTTTTTTTTTCGGGGCTGGTGCTGAGGCCAGGTGAAATTGAGATATTGCAGGTAGGTGTGGCAAGGTAGGGAGAGAGATGAGGGACAGTAGAGTTGACTCTTCTACATAATCAGTGCTATCCCAGGGTCTACATGGCACCAAACATGCCCCGAGAAGCCAAGCTGTGCATGGTGGCCAGGAAGCCAGTCTGTACCCTGGTCTTCTGTGTGACACTGAAGAAGCCACCTCAACAACTTGAGCCTCTGCTTTGTATTTTCATGTGTCAGGAAGGGCTGGGTTGGACAATGTAGGTACACAGAGCCCTGAATTCCACTTCTGGAAGGAAGTACAACTGAGTGAGTCAAATTCAAGTTTCCTAAAGTCAAAGAGCTTCAGGGCCAAGTCAGAGGGCAGGTTCCAGGCGGTGGGCCCAGTTGCCCCTGGGTGGCAGTAGGGCTTTCCATGCAGTGTGGGAATTCCCCAGAGCTCAGGACCTGGCCACACCTGCTAGTTTTCTAATAATGAGGAAATGATGGAATGTGTGTGTGTGTGCACACACACACAAAACTCAGCAAGCAACTCATTCACACACAACAGACTGAACCCCAAAAGGAATATGGGGATACTCACTCTCTATGTCCTGTCCATCTCTGTCTTAAAAAAAAATCTTGCTGTACAGTGGTGGCACACACCTTTAATTACAGCACTTGGGAAATAGAGGCAGGTGGATCTCTGTGAGTTCAAGGCCAGCCTGGTCTATAGAGCGAGTTCCAGCACAGGTAGGGCTACACAGAGAAACCCTGTCTTGGAAAAACAAACAAAAACCACACATTCGTTTATTTGTATCACACACACACACACACACACACACACACACACACACACACACACTACTGAGCAAGTGTGGAGGTCAGAGACAATTAGAGAGTTAACTCTTTGCTTACACCGTGTATGTTCTGGGGATTAAACTCAGATCTTCAGGCTTGGCAGCAAGTACCTTTACTTACTTGATAAGCTATCTCACTGGTAACAAACCCCTTGAATGAGGTCATCCCATGTCATGTGGCTATCATGGCACCTGCCTCTAATAAGTGCAGGTAAATCCAAGTCTGTTCATCCTTTACAGGGAGGGGATGGCAGAGGACGAACATGGAATCCAGACCCTATGGAGCTGACATCTTAGTGGAAAGAGACACGCAGAAAACATATAAGCATGTCAGACACGGGCAGAACATCTGGGAATACTGGCTGGAAGCGGAGCTGACACTGAGAAGCCAGCGAGGTCAGGCTAAGGGGCTGCCTGTGGGAAAGAGCTGTGGGAAAAGATATTTGCCTGAAGTGGTTGACTGAGTTTTCATGTAAACGAAAGTTACATGACCAGAAGCCAAGCCTGCTGAACTGGGAAGTGGACGTCAGCATCTGAGATCTGTAGCTTTTACTTTCATCATGGAAATGTTGAGCAGGAACAAGGTTGGGAGAGCAGCTAACATGGCTCATTCGCAATGACCATCTCACCCCCACCGACCTTGCTTCATGTGAGCTTTCACCACTTTTGTTCCCCCTCACAGGTACGAGGCAAGTTCTCTATCACTGAGCCACAGCCCCAGACCTCTCTTACCCATGTTTGCCCTTACTAGGCTATTGAGTTAAACAAATGCCACCAACCAGATCAAGCAATGTGGCAGCTTGACCAAACAATAGCACCTATGGATCAAGAAGCTTCCACTGTTAGACCCCAGGGCTCCTGACAGACCCCAAGGCTGGTATCCTATAGGGAGGGGTTCCCAGAATATTTGAGGGCCCAGTGGAGAGGCTTGCTCTCAAGCTCCTGCATGACATAGGCCCTTGCATGCTGGTAACCAGGTGCCTCAATCACTTGCTCGGCCAAATGGCCTCTCCAAAGAGCCAGTTTTTGTTTTTGTTTTTGTTTTTTGTTTTTGGTTTTTCGAGACAGGATTTCTTTTTGGAGACTGTCCTGGAACTAGCTCTTGTAGCCCAGGTTGGCCTCGAACTCACAGAGATCCGCCTGCCTCTGCCTCCCGAGTGCTGGGATTAAAGGCGTGTGTCACCATCGCCTGGCTCAAAGAGCCAATTTTTTTTAGCCAAGCAGTGACAGTACAGGGCCTGGGAGCTACAGCCTTCCACAGCTGTGTCTGGGAAGGGAATCTGTCATCTCTGGGGCATTCTGTCATTGACTAAATGAGGGTCTACATGGAAGAGAGTGAACAAGGGTAGTTACCAGGACAAAGACTCACAAGGAACATTCTAGAGATTGCATACATGTGTAGCCTAGAGTAAAGTCGGCTTGTGGACACAGGCCTGGGAGGCAATGTTTGGCACAGCCTTGCTGTAAGGAAGAGGCCTCTGAATACCCATTAGCCCACTCTATAGTGCCAATGGTGCCCACACATGCCTCTATGTTGAGAAGGCCCTACCTGGACCTTAGAGGAACCCACGGGAATGGGTGTAGCTAGGCCCTTGGCCTCTGTCTTTGCATTCTGTGTGACTCTTTACAAGACCTTGGAGGTTCATGAGCTACAGGTGTCAGAGCAATGGCCAGCTTCCGGTAAGACCCTCCACAGGTCTCACCCTGGCCATCACTGTCTACACTGGATCAGCCAGTCTGCTCACCTGAGGAAGAAGGTGGAGGTGAAGGCTGAGATATCTGAGGCATCAAAGCACTGTGGAGTCCCACTCTAGTGGGTATGCCCCGCACTCTGAAGAGCCATCTGCCATACCACAAGGATGCTCAGTCTTGGGGGAGGTGTGAGGCCTCCTTATCGTGACCACACACGAGGGGGAAACAACTTCCCTAGACGCAGGTGGGTCTTCACGTGTCCGTGCCCCCCAGTGGACCAGCTGTTGCCTCAGAGATGCCAAGCCAGAATCCCAGTCAAACTCCCTCCAGATCCTGCCTCAAGGGAAAAACACAGGGTAACTTTCTTTGAGACAGTGACAAGGCATTTCTCTTTGGCTAAGTCCTTACTTCAGCTGCTGAGAGCCACCCGAGCCAACTGCTGTGCTCTGCCCCAGCACTTCTTTGGGGGCCCCAGACCCACCAGCTCTGACAGGCATACTGCTCAGTGTCTCCATTGACTTAGCCACAGAATCTGGGGTCTGTGCCCCCCCCACCACGTGGTGAGATGGAATGCAGTAGAGGGTGTGGGGGAGGGGGCCACTCACTTCCCAACATCCAGAAAGGAAAGGAAAGGAAGAGAAAGGGTCTCAGAATTGCTTCAAGGACTTGCCCACGGTGACCTAATGACCTAACTTTCTCTAACTGGGCCTCACCTCCTAAAGATTCCACCACCATACAGTAGCACCAAACCTTGGGAGGACATTCAGGATCCAAACTACAACAAGGTGACAACTTAGGGAAAGCTGATGCCCATCATCAAGACAAATACACGATAGTTCAGACATCCCACTGCCTCCCATACAGAGGTGACCATGAGCGAACAAGCACCGTCTAGATTCTCTTCCACATGGGGAGATCCTGAAATCCAGGATGAAATCTATGGAAACAGGTCTCCAGTGGGAAGCTCTATGGTACCTGTGGACACCCAGCACGTGTGTGGAGCCCAACATACTGGAGAGGAGCCAACATCACTGTGGAGATACTGAGGCACAAGGGTGAGGCTGAGGGCCCAGCAGCCTCTGCTGTATTAGTTATCTTCGTACAAAAATAAGGTTTCCAATGAGTACTGGGAGACGGGGCAAAGCCCTTCCTTAGATTGTGGAAAACCCGAGTTAATTCCCAGGGGAAAAAAAAAGGCATGGGGGAGGGCATTATGGGAAAATTTGCTTTAGGCTCTGGTTAAGGAGACTCCCTTTGGGAGTACTCTGTTCTGTTCTGGCTTTGATGCTCAGAACCCCACTGCCCTAAGTGTCCTCTGTTTCTTTTAGACAAGCCGAGAAGATTTCACATTGACGCCTTTACCAAGTGTAGAGCAACCAGCTGGCCTGAGACCCCTGTCTCCCCACCGGAAACACTCCAAAGGTCTTTGACCAAAATGCAGGTCAAAGCACAAGGGTCTCAAGCACACACAGCACCCGGAGTCATGGCTTAGTCCTCAGCTGCCTGCGACTTATCTTGGCTTTTGCAATTCTCCAAGGCCGTCAGTTACAGCCGTTTCCCCAAGTAGGTCATAGCAATTACTCTCCCCTCAGGGTGATAATGACCGCCATTAGTTCTGGGGATGCAGGCTGGCATCTAATGTTCTGCTTCTCTGAACTGCTGTACACTTGATAGGTCTCCGCCTGGAACCCTTCCGGGGGGCAGGCTCAGCTAATTGTGCTCTCATTTGAGAGAGGTGATCAAGATACAGCCAAAAGGTGAACCTCACACCTGTCCCGGGATCATGCTGGATGTGAGCCAAAGTCCTCACACTGTCCTACACACTGTCCTGAGAGGGTGAGGTGGCCCTTGGGCAGGGAGGAGCTCTGCTTATCTGATATCACGTGGCTGGGTATTGTCATCCCTGGCCAGACTCTAGTGTTGGAAGGCTCTCTGCCAGGCTCCTCCATGGAATGCCACATACCCATCTGTGGGGTCCTGGGGAGGTTGCCAGGCCCATACATAGCCTTCTCTGATGCAGCAAGCAGCAGCCAGTGCCTGTGGTCCAGTGGGGGTATTTTCCAAAAAGCACACAAGAAGGTATAAATCCAGGTGTGCAAATAGAACAGAAAGTTGAGGTGTCACAATGGACCACGAGATAAGTGCAAGGCAGAAGGAAGTCACAATTTCTTGTGGTAAAAGCTGCCCAGAGAGCTCAGACCTGAGTACTATGTGTGGGGGTAAACAAACGCATTTCCATTGCATTCCCAGAGCTTTCCAGAGGGTGCTGTTCAATGAGAAGCAGAGCATAAGCCCAGCAACAAGGCCTGGAGAACCCAGTGGGCCTCAGCTCACAGGCACTGAGAGTGCGAGATGCCAGGGGGCCAGGACCCCCACTCCCAAGGGTGTCAAACCTTGTCTGCTGGCACACTCACTTTAGAGCCAGACCAGCTCCCAAGAGCCCATGTAAATCCTGCTTACCATGATTGTCTTTTAACAGATAGGAACCTGAAACCCAGAAGACATACCAGGGTGCTCCATTATTGGTTAGGGGACCAGCAGGACATAAGTACATATAATCTAATGCATAATGTGGGTACCACTGTGACCCAGACTTCCTACCTAGAACTTGTCAACACACTGACACTCATGGTACCTCTACTGCCCAGAAAAGCCCCTTGCCAGAGCCTGAGATTCCACCTCCAAGTAGAGAGAGAATGGGTCCCATAGTAAGCATCAATTTCAAGATGTTAAACAGTTTAACAGAGGCATGACAACCCCAGCCTGACATCTACACAGAAAATAGACCAGGTGTCCAGACAGAAGCTCCTCACAATAGCTACAACAGCGGTGCTCATCAGAACCAGAGGGAGAGAGGTCGTCCCACCATCCTCTGTGAGATGCAGGACCAGACAGACCTTAAGAAAGGATGCAGGGGAGAAAGCCCCCACTGAGGATGCTGCCTAAAAGGAGGCTGAGGGGGGACTTGCAGGAACTGGGTGGAATCAGTGACCACAATAGCTGAATTCAGACTGGCTGGGATCAGCTATCTAAATCAAACAAGCTTTCTTTGGGGTAGTGGGAATGTTCTGGAAATAGATCATGGTGATAGTGGTAGGAGTTCTTGTCAACCTAAATTTCTGTACCAGGGGAATGGAGCCAGTCATTTCCCCAGAGCAGGGAGGACGCAAACATCTAGAAAGCACCAGGCTGGACCACGGGCAGGCAGAGGTCTCACTGGGCCCTTCTCTGTGGACTGTGTGTCGGCAGCAGCTGGAAAATAAAGCCAAAGCACCGAATGGCAACTCCTGCCAGCCCAGACGAGTTTTAAAAATAGGATAGGGAAAAAAAATCAACTTCCTTGTGTTCACGCTCGACCTCAAGGGCGTTGGTAGGGAAATAGCTAAAGCCAGGTGGGTGGCTGAGGTTTGAGGATGTTTGTGCTGGCATCACTCTCTGGCTGCACTGGGTTGCTCTGGTCTCCATTCCCCACCCAGCAGGGCAGCTGAGGACCCAATCTAAAGTTGCCTCAATTTGCCTTCCACGCTCAGCTCTGCTCAGCCCCAAGGACAATTTAGCATCCAGAACTTCAATTAACACTGCATCCTCGGGATGCAGCCTGAAAGAAAGACTGGGGCAGAGGAGGACAAGGAGGCTGGCAAGTTGGCGCTGGGTGAAACCATCTGGTTACATGACAGGGGACTTAAAGGGCCCAGAGCCAGGGAGGGAGGGGGCAGTCTGCCACTCACGAAATGTGTGTGCCCACTCCTGAACCTCAAGTACCTCCTGTATGTTCCTGGCTGTCCCTAAAGGCCACTGCCAGCTGCCAGAATGGTCCCTAGGCAGAACTGGTGCCTGAGAAGCAGCCACTTCTGGACCACAATGCTGATGCCACTGAGTTGTCCCTGCCAGACACAGTCTTCAAGGAGGAAGCTAGTGTCTAACTTAGAAAAGGACAGAGGCGATAGTCCTGCCAAGGACCCACAGGATACCTGCCTGCTTGTGTATGGGGGTTAAGTTCCCAGTGCCCACGTTCTAGATGAAGAGTTTGAAGGGTAGAGGAACTGGGATACTTACTCAGGGTCTGAGAGGTTGGAAGCATTTGTTTTGGGTATCTGGGGTTAGTTAGAAGTTTCCATAAACATCATGGAGAGTTGTTACACTCACCTCTCTCTCTCTCTCTCTCTCTCTCTCTCTCTCTCTCTCTCTCTCTCTCTCTCTCTCTCTCTCTCTCTTCTGTCTCTGTCTATATCTCTGACAAATTAAGTACCTTAGATTGTACTTGAACATGTGGGCTTTCTGCATCAGCCTCCTGAATTCTGGGATTACAGACCCGTGGCAAGCCTAACTCTGAGACCCAAAATCCAAGTGGCCAGCCCCCTCTCTGGACGCATCCTTGTTGAGTAGATTTTAGGAATGAGAGAGATATTTGCACCCATCCATGGGGCCCCATCTCCTCCAGTTTTGACACCTGGAGCCCGAGCATGGAGACTGGCTGAAGACATAGGCAAGAGGGGTAGGGCCCTGGCCCACAAGGCTCTTAGGCTTCTGTGGCCCCCAGGGATGCAGTGAGGCTCAGTAGAGCTGGTTTTTCTGGGTGGCTTGCCAGCCTGTGCTGCCTGGCCAGCACCCGACCTGTACTAGTGACGTAATTCTGACGGTGTCACAGAAGGTTTTGTGTCCAGACTCAGATCAGAGCTAAACCCAGCCTTGCATATGTTTGGTGACCTTTGGTGTCCTTGGGGACATGCTGTGCTGAGGGCAGGCTGGAGGGAGGATTACACAGCTCATATGCTGTTACCAAACACATCTTGGAGAAGAGAAAAAGCAAACACAGAGCTGTCTGCCCCTCCCTGAGCTCTGGTAAAGAAGCTGTTCCTGAAATAGCTCCCTTACAGGGCCTGGTGGAAATGTCTAAGGGATGAGGAGACACACTTCTCTGTCCTCTGTGGAGAAAGAACACCCCACCCTCCTCTCCCAGGCCTCTATGGGCCCTCAGGGAAGTGGCTGGTCTGGTCTTCTGGGAACTGAGAGGGTCTTGTGCAAGAGGAAAGTACAATTAATATGAAACACCATCAGGAAAAACAAAAGTGTCCACCTTCATCACTGGCTCTGGCTGCCTGGAAAGGGGATGCAAGAACCTAGATTCTTGGGCTTGTCCCAGGATGGGGGAGAGGATGGAAGCAAGATGTATTCCCTCAGGAGTGCAGAAGCCAGGTGCCACAGAAGGACAGGTTAGGAGTGATGCCAGGGGTCTGGAGGGCATCAACGATGTCCTCTCTAGGACCTTCATTTCTTAGGGACAACAATTCCCTCGAGACAGGATAGAAAGACATGGAAAATCTCAGGGACATGGGAAGGGAAGGAGTCCCTTCCCTGGGGATCAGCAAGAATTTGAGCACAGTTAACAACTGCTGAAGGCCCGTCTAGCTCACCAGCTGTAATGGTGCAACTGTGTGGAAATCTCAGGGAGAGGGCGCATGCTAACTCCCTTATGTGTCCCTAGATGCTTCTGGTTTCCAAAGCATCTCTAGAGTCACCCTATGATTTCACCCATCAAAACAGAAAACGGAGGAGGGTTCTTAGCACGCTTCTGTTGTCAAGAGAAAGCCATCTTGCCTCAAAGGAAGAAATTAAAAAGGCATAGTTTATTCTGAGAAAAATTGTAATACCCATGACCATGGCCCCAAATACTGTGTTCCAATGAGGAAGCGATCACTTGGAATTTTTATAGTTATTAGAACAAAGGAAGTTATAAATCAAGACATTTAAAATAATGTCTAGTAGGAACATGATCAAGTCGGTGTCCTGACCCTTTGTTAACACAACACACAACACCTTTTGTTGTTGTTATTGTTGTTTTGCTTTTTCAAGACAGGGTTTTTCTATGTAGCTTTGGCTGTCCTGGAACTCTCTCTGCAGATCAGGCTGGCCTCGAACTCACAGAGGTCCACCCGCTTCTGCTTCCCAAATGCTGGGATTAAAGACATGTACCACCACCACCTCCTGGCTCACACAACACTTTAAGACATAACCTTTTCTTTTCTTTTCTTTTCTTTTCTTTTCTTTTCTTTTTGATTCATTCCCAAGATCTCAGATTAATAAAGACCATAAATATAAAACATATTACAAACTTAAAAGCCCCCCAGTCTTTACCAATTCAAATACTTTAAAAGTTTAGTCTCTTTAAAAATCCAAAGCCTCTTAAAACTTAAAATCTCTCTTAAGAATTCCAAGTCTCTCCACTGTGGGTTCCTATAAAATAAAAAATAACTTAAATACTTTCTTACTTCAAGAGGGAAGAACCAGGGCACAGTCACAATCTGAAAAAAAAAAGCAAAACCAAACTCCATTGGTGTAAATAATTCAATGTTCAATATCTGAGATTCACTCATGATCCTCTGGGCTCCTCCATGGCGCTTGGGTCACTTCTCTGGCTCTGCCCTCTGCAGCACACACGGCTCGTCTTCTAGGCTCCAATCGGCTCCACTCCACTGCTGCTGCTGTTCTTGGTGGTCACCCCATGGTACTGGCATCTCCAAATCATTGGCATCTTCACTGCGACTAGACTGCACTTTTACCAACAGGCTCTCTTCATGGTGTCAAGCCTCAGCTTCTTTCCATGACCCCATCAATCCTGGGCCTTCAACTGCCACTGAGGCTGCATCTTCACCAATAGCCTCGCTTGGCTTCTCACAGTGCCAAGTCTCAGCAGCTCTCCATGACCTATGCATGCCTTCAAAACCAGTGCCATCCAGGTGAATCTTACACTACCAAGTTCAGCTGCCAAAAGGAGGTACAACCTTGGCCACCTCTGGAACACTGCCTCTGTGTGCTGTTTCTCAGGAAACGCTTCCCAGAAGACTTCACCTCAGTGATGCCGGTCTCTTCTTAATCACAGCTGATTGTTCAGCTCCAGCCGACCAGCACCCATTGTTCCAGCAAAGCAAATGTTTTACTTCAGTGGTTCTGGTCTCCTATTAATCAGAGCTGATCTTCAGCTCCAGATGAGCAGATGTCACAGATTCTGTATACAAAAGGCCCAGTAAAGTCTTCGATGCCCTCTGAGACTTCATAAGCCAGGCCTCCATTTTCTGCCTGCTCTTAACGTTCCTATCTTCCAAGTTCCTACAGAACAGCCCGCTGAGCTCTCAACACTCAATGGCTTTTCTAGCCCAAAGTTTCTACTGCTGTGATTGAATACCACAACCAAAGCAATTTGAGGAGGAAACGGCTAGTTTGGCTGACATTTCCACGTTGTAGTTCATCACAGAAGGAAGTCAGGACAGGAACTCAAACAGGGCAGGAACCTGGAGGGAGGAGCTGATGCAGAGGCCATGGAGGGGCTTTCTCCCCATGACTTGCTCAGCCTGTTTTCTTACAGAACTCAGGACCATCCTCCCACAGACGACCCAACAATCATCAATAAGAAAATGCTCCACAGACTTGCTCACAGCCCAATCTTCTGGAGACGTTTTCTCAATTGGGGTTTCCTCCGCTCAGATGACTCTAGCTTATGGCAAGTTGCATAAAATTTGCCAGCAGTTGAGTTTTAGCAAGACGGGGAGGGGAGGTCGCTTCTATACCTGCTGATTGTACTGGATCCCAGTCTTAGCCTTTCCAATAGTGGAGAAGAGGGATTGTTAAGGTAAAACATTCCAAAGGTTCTCAGCTGAATGTAGGTCTAATGCAGAGGTGGGCAAAGAATGGCTTGTTGGGGCTATCAATAGCCTAAAAGAAATTGTCATTAGGCTATCCAATCAGCATCATCCCAACCTTTCCACAGCCACTGAAGTGTTTCTATCAGTCATCAGCCTCTCAAGGGCTTCTTCCCAGACTTTTCATTCACACATACGAGATCTGCCCTGAGAACCACCAAAATGTTACATACAGCTAGTGCTAGGACAGCTAACTGCATCGCTCCCGGAGGAGCCCATCCACACCTGGGTCTTTCTTTCCCCCCACTCTCCCTAATGAAGGCCATCTACTCCTGGGTATTGTCTTCGTCACTTTTGCATTGCTATGATAAGACTACAACCAAGGTGACTTAAGGAAGAAAGAGTTTGTGTCTTACAGTTTCAGAGGGTAGAGCCTATGACCATTATGGTGTTAAAAATATGTTTGTAGCCCCGTGTGGTGGCATAAGCCTTTAATCCCAGCACTCAAGAGGCAGGGGCAGGCAGATCTCTGAGTTCAAAGCTAGCCTGAACTAGGATAGCCAGGGCTATACAGAGAAACCCTATTTCTAGAGAAAGGAAGAGTCATAAAGAAAGAGACACCGTTCTAACTGAAATGTCTGGACAAGAGTAAAGTTTACTCTTGATCAAGACGGTGGGCTTGGAAGAGAATCCACCCAGACAGGAAGTGCTTTTGGTTTTTATTCTAAATCAGGAGAGGCTGTGCCGTATCCCCATTAGCTAGGGTCCAGCCTCACAATCTTATTCAATTGGCTAGTCTGAAAGGAGTTGGCACACAGGAAATGAAGGAGGAAGGGGGAAGAGTGATCACTGCCCTAGGGAACAAAAGGCTCCAGGCCATCACCTTCCCAGAATAGAGCAGTGGGCCTTGGTGCAAACTAAGGTTTTACCACGTGGGAAGGATTAAAATATTTGCATTAAAGGTTGGAAAAATAAAAAGATTCTAATTTCTTGTCTTAAACACAGATTTTATGAGACTTGGTAGAAAAGACTCATATTTGATTATTTCTTAATTGGTGATAAAGGTTCCTTCTCTCCTCCAGTGGTGTGAGTAAGCTGTGCACCCGCTTGATTTCTCCATGTTTGATGACATAAGGAAGTGGTGTCTCCAGCAATAGGGTGTAGTTGGTTTTTATTTTTACTCTTTGGGGGTGCATTGCCCAGCTCCCAAATAAATACTCGGAGACTTATTCTTGTTTATAAATGCTGGCCTTAATTTGGCTTATTTCTAGCCAGCTTTTTAAAAATTATCCCATCTATCTTTTGCCTCTGGGCTTTTACCTTTACTCCACACACCTTTCTTCTTACTCTATGGCTGGCTGACTGACTGTATGGCTGGGTGGCTGACTGTGTGGCTGTGTGGCTGTGTGGCTGTGTGGCTGTGTGGCTGTGTGGCTGTGTGGCTGTGAGGCTGGGTAGCTGTGTGGCTGTGTGACTGGCTGACTGTGTGGCTGTGTGGCTGGGTGGCTGGCCCCTGGCATTCTCCTCTCCTCCTTTTCTCGTTCCTCCTCTCCTCTCTTTTTCTCCTTCTATTTACTCTCTCTGCCTGGCAGCCCCATCTATCCCTCGCTCCTGCTTAGCTATTGATCATTCAGCTCTTTAGTAGACCAATCAATCAGCTGCGTAGAAGAATGCGACACATCTTTGCATCATTAAACAAATCCTCGACAGCATAAACAAATGTAACACACGTTCAGCTAATATTCCACAGCAATAGGGTCTGTTTTAGAAAAGTTTCCATGTGCTGCTGAGTAGAATGTGTATTTTTGGCACTTGGATCGAATATTCTGCAGATACCTTTTAAGTCCATTTGATGAATGATGTCAATTAATTCTGGTGTTTCCCTCTTTATTCTTCTACTAGACGAACGGTCATTGAAGAAAGTGGAATATTGAAATCACCTTCTTTTAAGCGAGTGATGTCAATTTGTGACTTTAAATCCAATAATAGATTTTTTTTTTTGTAAAGTTGGGTGTGCCAGAATTTGATACCTGTGCCTTTAGGATAGCGTTGGGACATGGTCGGAAGAATGATGCACAGTGAGCAATGCCTAGGGGAACTCAGGCTCCAGGAAAAAAAGCAGAAGGACTTTAAACCTCAATGTACTTTATTCCCAGGTTTGCTCTTGGACACGATTTTGTGCCTCCTGTGACTGATATTTGCATTCAAGTTATAAGACATGTTTATTCCTGTTGGATGTCAGATCACAGCTATAGAACCCAATCTGGTGGAAGGGCTTGCTGGGTGCTGTCCTCAGTGTACCCTGAATCTGGATATGGCCTTCTGCCTTGCTTTCGTGCTTTCCTAGATATGATCTATAGTCTGCGCCAGGCAACTGTGTTAGAATTGGCCTATCCTGAGAAAGTTCTGGAAAAGGCTGCTCTGTTAATATTTAGTATGTGCTTCCCGACATTTATTTACATGGTTTCTGATCATGTTTTTCTGACACAAACAGCCTTCCTTGGATCATTGCTTTCTGTGTTCCATTCCTGTATGAAAGCGTGCTGAACCTGAAGTAAGCTTGTCCACGGCATTAGACTGTAGTGTGCCCCGCTCTTTCAGGTCCTCAGATCCCAGGTCTCGCAGACACGGGTCTGCGTAGGTCAACAGAAGTCGACGGAGAGTAATGTCGTCTTGGCCAGCTGCTCCCTTGGTTAGAATGAAGTGTCCCTCTGTCTCTTCTGGTTAGTTTTAGTTTGAAGTCTGTGCTCATATACATTAGGATGATGCTGTGGGCTTCCTGGTCCTGTGTGATTGGGCTCTTCTGTCCATTCCTTTGTTCTAAGGCAGGGTCTGTTTTAGAGCAGTGCTCCTTTCAGACAACAGATAGATGGGCTATGCTTCTTGGTCCATTTAGCTAGCCTGTGTCTTTCGACTGGAGAATTGAAGCCACTGATATTTAAAGTTATTATTGAAATGGGTTGATCGTGGTCATGACGGTGTTGGTTTTTGGGGGGGTGTTCTCCCAGTGGCATTTGCATTTTAAAGATTATGGGTTTTTCTACTTCTTTCCACAGTCTCTCTGTTATGCTCACTCTTCTTTTCAGCCAGAAATATTGCTTCCTGGATTTTCTTTAGGTTTGGTTTGTTGGATATAAATTTTTGAGGCTGTTTATATGGTGGAGAGTTTTTCTTCTTCAACGGGTGGATAGTTCTTCTGGGTGGGTATATTAGTCTAGGTTGGCCATCAGCCTTAGGTGTGGAATGAATTTTTCCAGGCTTATCTGTTTTTCAAAGTTTCTATTGTCAAATCAGCTGTTATTTTGATGAGTTTTCCGTTATATGTGACTTGTGTTTTTTATCTTGTAGCTTTTTAAATTAGTGTTATATGTAACTGTGATATGCCACATCGTCCCATACCTGCAGGAAAGTAGCCAGACTTGAGCCGATGCTCCTATATCCAAGGAGTCTGATATGTTTGGTTGGAAGTGTCACCCCAGCCTGCTGGCACCCCTATATCCCAGGAGTCTGGGATGTTTGGTTAAAAGCATCACCCCAGCCCCCTGGCACCCTTATATCCAAAGAGTCTGGAATGTTTTGGTCCAGGTTTCACTCCAGCCCCCTGGTATCCCTATATCCAAGGAGTCTGAGATGTTTGGTTGGAGGCTTCACCCCAGACCCTGGCATCCATTCTGAAATGTTTGGGTGGAACTTTCCACCCCAAGCCCCCTCCCCTGGGAGTTGCCTCAGTCCAGACTCTACCTCCAAGAAAACCTGCCATACGGTGAACCCTCCCCAGAGAGGGTCAAGACCACACCCACAGGCTATTTAAACTGCCTCCAGAGAATGAACACATAGTCTTCCTGGTTCTCCTTTCCCTCTTTGTGTTTTCCGGGTCTTTCTCCCGGGAGTGCCGGCATTCATTAAACCTGGGCTTTTTCTAATTCGATTTGATTTGGTCTGATGTGGATTATTGCGTCGGTGGAGAGGTTTGTTGGGCTGTAAAACCTTTATAGGGGTTTTCTTTCCTAACCTTGTCCATTTGGTGTTCTGTGTGCTCCTTGTCTCTATCTATATTGGTGTGTCTTTTCTTAGTGTGGGGGAGGTTTTCTTCTACAGTCTTGTTGAAGATCTGGGCTGTGCCCTGGCGGATTCTTCTCTCTTGTTTTTGTCTATAATTTAAAGGTTTGGTATCGGGACCTACTGAGGACCAGCCTCAGCACTCTCTCGGGGTTCAGAATTGGACTTCTACAGCAAGTGAGAACTGGCTTGGACATGGGATTTGAAGGGTAAAACAAACTGACTGACTTAGGCACATTTTTCCTGCGTGTTTCTTTATTCCTTAGGGGAAGATGAGCGCAAGGGCATAAGGTATAAGGGCAAAGCATCAGACATGAGGGTAAGGCTAAGGGTAAGGGTAAGAGATAATCTCCACAAAGCTTTCAGTTTATGTACGCAGACAGACAAGTGAGCAACCCCATAACAATAGTTTAAAGCATGCATTTTCACTGAGTCGCAAGAAACCGGTTGATCTGGCAAGGAGGCGCCTTATGTCTCAAAGAGGTGACTGTGAAGTTCCCCTGCATCTGGGAACACAGCCTTGGTAGCTTGGTTTGCATTAGTATCTAGATGGTTGAGATAAAAGGAAATCTCTTCTGGGGACCCAGCAGGGTTCCCAGGTGAGAATTGTTCTCTCTGAAACTAGTCTTAGTGACTCAGGCCTTTTTCCTGTATAACCAGTTAATTTCCTGGGTTATGATCTTATGTTAGTTGAAACTAAGGTAAAGGGTAATACAGAGTATTAGTAGCCTGTTACGTCCGAGCAGAAGACCAGATCACAGCGGAGTCTGATGTTAGAGCAGACATATTACCTTCTGTATGAGGTCTTTTCTTATCAGTGACTACTGTCAATAAAGAAAGTCTGTGGGGACTATTTTTATGTAGCTTTTGGCTATGAGAACAAAGACTTGACTGAATCCTTTTCACACCAGAGCATCATGGTGTAGGGGGAGGCATCCAGTGGCCCTACAGGAAAAGTCAGGTTTATCCACTGCTGGGATACTATAGCAGGGAGAAATGCCATGATTTCACAGGATTTTTACAGAATTGACAGTGACTTATCCAAAGGACAGATGTGCCTGTAGCTCTACAAAGATGGGCTCTCCAGGCAGAGTGTACGTATACACTTCTTGTGGCTAGTCCAACGGATCTGTCAGCTGTCCATTTACTGTATAATACTTGTGGGCTCACCAGTTTGCTTTTTCTCACGGTGTCTTACATTACCTGTATTCTCCTTTCCTCTGTGTTAGAGACAGATTTACAGTCAAGGTTGAGGCTAGGTTTGGGGTTGTTAGGTTATTGTTAATATCAGGATTAGAGGTTAGGTTAGGGTTAGATTAGAACTCAATAGAAAGTTAGTGTAAGGGCTACAATTAGTGTTAGTGCTAGGATTAAAGTTATTTTTAGATCTGCTTTTAGAGTTCAGGCTGGGGATGGGTTCGCATTTCATTTAGGGTTAGGGATATATACTTAGTATTAGTGATTGAGCCAGGGCTAACGTTGGGGTAGGAGTTATGATTTGGGTTTGTATTCAAGTTAGTTAGAACTAGTGTTATGTTTATGGTTGTGGCTAGGGTTAGAGGTGGCATTAGGGCTAGAGTTAGAGTTAGGGCTATATTTAGGGTTAGCTTTAGGATTAAACTGTGGTTTGAGACAGTGTCTGGGCTAGGTGTTGAGCTCTGTTTAGTTGTTGGGCTAAGGTCGTGGATGCTGTTAGTTCTATGTTTAGGTTTTAGTTAGTGCTAGGGTTAGGGTTAGAGTTACAGGTAGGATTTTAGTTTTGGTTATTTTTAGGTTTAAGGTAAGGTTAGAGTCAGGGTTAGGATTTGTTTTAGATGTAAACTTACAAATCAAGCTTGTGAGAGCTAAAATTAGGGTTAAGGGTTATGGTTTGCATCAGAGCTCAGGAGAGGCATGATATTTGGTTTAGGGATAGCGTAAGTAATAGTATAATGGTTATAGTTAGATTAAGTAGTTGGCATATGGTTCATTTATACCTAATTTTAGTGTTTGGGCCAGATGTAGTTTTAGGGTTAGAGTTTTGGCTAGGGCTAGTGAAAAGTTTTTGCACCCCAATAAACCTCTCTTCCAAAGCAATAATCCAAATCAGATCAAATCAAGCCAAATTAGAAAAAGCCCAGGTTTAATGGATACCAACACTCCCTGGTGGCTTTCCAGCTCCTCAGAGAGGAAATGGGAAAGGAAGACCAGAAAACTATGTGTTTGTTCTCTGGCAGGGGGCAGTTTAAATACCCTGTGGGAGTGGTCTTGAGCATCTCTGGGGAGGGGTCATCTTTGGCAGGCTTTCTTGGAGGTGGAGTCTGGACTGAGGCAACTCTCAGGGGAGGGGACTTGGGATGGAACTTACACCCAAACATTCCAGACTTTTTGGGAATATGGATGCCAGGGTGGAGCCTTAACCCAAACTGTTAGTGCTAGGGTTATGGCTAGGGTTCGTGTTAAAGTCAGGGTTAGGGTTAGGGTAGGGTTAGGTTTTTGGCTAGGGTTAGCCTGTTGTCCAACCTTAGGGAAGACCCCAGTTTCTGGCTGTGTACTCTTTAACATAAGCATTCATTTTATTAATTGTGTGTTTGTAACCAGACATAAGACCACAATGCCACCTAATTATTTCATGTTTATACCCCGATTTTCCGTTTTCAGGTCTCATGCACTTATTAGCAACTAGAAATGAACTCCTGAGCCGGGCACTGTATTGATACCAATACTAAGGTGGCTGAGGAAGGCAGATCTTTGTGAATTCAAGGGCAGCCTGCTTTACAGAGTTAGTTTCAGGATAATCAGGGCTGTAACACAGAGAAAAACCACAGAAGAGGAAGAAGGTGGAGGTAGGAGTAGGAGGAAAGAAGAAGAAGAAGAGGAAGAAAAAGAAGAAGGAGATGAAAAGGAAGAAGAAGAAGAAGAAGAAGAAGAAGAAGAAGAAGAAGAAGAAGAAGAAGAAGAAGAAGAAGAAGAAGAAGAAGAAGAAGAAGAAGAAGAAGAAGAAGAGGAAATGAACTCCTATCCCTGACTTTATTCCCCAGGGTTTCACAATGCCATCACCACTGCTGTCATCTGGAGTGTTCCTCAAAGGAAGTGTGGTAAATGCTAGGTCCCCTGGGAAGGCGAATTGGGAAGTGGTGGAACCTAATGAGAGATCTTCCAGTTACTAAGGTCACTACTACTGTGCTGAAATATCATAACCAAAACCAAGCTGGGACGGAAAGGTCTTATTTGGCTAAGCTTCCAGATCAGTCCATCATTGAAGGACGTCGGGACAAGAACTCAAACAGGGCAGGATCCTGGAGGTAGGAAATAATGCAGAAGCTATGAAGAGATGCTGTTTACTGGTTTCCCCCTTTCTCTGGGTTGCTCAGTCTGATTTCTTATAGAACCCAGAACCCCCACCCAGGCAGGGATGGCACCACCCACAATGGGCTGGGCTCTCTCCCATCAATCACTAAGTAAATGCCCTATAGGCTTGCCTGCAGCCCATCTTAAGAAAGTATTTTCTTAACTGAGGTTCTCTTCTCTCGGATGACTTTAGCTTATGTCAAGTTGACATAACATGTGGGCCAAAGGTGGTAGGCTCAGTTAATCAACTTTTGGCCGCTCTGACAAAATACTCAGGAAGAGAGAATAGATTCCTCTTAGGTCAGAGTTTTAAGGCTTCAGTCCAACGATTATTCCCTGCGTTGGTCCTATGGAGAGGAGACAGGACATCAAGGCAGGAACATGTGGTAGATGTTGCTTTCCTCATAGAAGCTAAGAAAAGAGAGGGTAACCCAACATTCCTTTCAAAGAAACATCCCTCATTAGGATACATGACCTCCTCTCATTAAGTCCCGCATCTTAGTAGGTCTAGCATATATCCCAAGAGAGACACACTGGGGACTAAACCATACCGATACATGGTCCTTTAGGAGAATTTACAATCCACGCAAGAGTCAAGTGACCGAGCCTTGAAACCTCTGAACTCGTGAGCCTGAATGAGCACTTTCTCCTTACAAACTGTTCGACTTCTAGATGCCTCTGCGTCAGTGAGAGCTTAATCCCAGTCTTGAAGACTGTGCCTGCCTTTCTCGTCTACCCTGTGAGCTCTTCAGAGCTTCAGAATTAGGTCACATTGAGCATCTTCCTTCTCCCAGGAGCTGTGCAGTCTATGTGCAGACATGTTTCTGTGCACTTAGCAAGCTTCTTCTTGGCAGCAGACAGGAATAGCCCTATTCCCCCCCCCTCCCCGCATTTGCACCCTAATGTCCCTGTGCGACCTTCAAGAATCACTATATCAGGGAGAGATAAATAGGCTTGTTTTGTTTGTGGTACTGCAGACTGAACTCAGGCCTCGGTGCTTGTAGGCAAGTCTACCACTGAGCTGCATCCCCAGACCTCTTTTGATCTAGAAACATGGTCTCACTGAATTGCCCAGGTTGGACCTCAACTTTTGATCCTTTGACTTCAGCCTTCCAAATAGCTGGGGTGACAGACCTGTGCCAGCAGGCCTGGTGAGGTAGATGTTAGACAAAGTCTCTTGAGTGCAGGCGGAGTTGGAACATGGTTTTCCATTAGGAATACAATTACTCTTTCACTCTGTACAGTCTGCATTCTGTCGCTCTTTTAGCTTTTGAGGATTGTAGAAACACGGTGTACACTGAGCCCCTGCAGTACCAAAGTCTGTGGCAGATGAAGACAAGGTGGACAGTTGTTGGGGCTGTGGACCCCCAGACCCTGAATTTCCTGTAAACAACTTGTTTTCCAATGCTTGCAGCTGTTCTGAACAAAACAATTTGTTTTCCTGTGTTTGCAGCTGCTCTGAGCACGAGACCCTCAGGAGTTCCTGATGGCAGGGAAGTGGTTTCTGGTGCGTTTGGCTGGGGCTTGGCTGTCAGTTAAGGATTCCTATATAAGCTGCCCTGGAACACAATAAAGGGGGCATTCTTGTTTCAAGGATGACCCGTGTCTCTGTGTGTCGTTGTGTGTTTAAATCTCTAGCCCTTGCCCGAGACTCGAGAACCATCTCGTAGGGCAGACAAGCCACTACAGGCATAGTACCGTAGTACACGTAGTACAGGCAGATGGTACAGATAGTGCCAAAGGAACGGTACCTGAGGTCTTCCTCTGGCCTCTATGTACATGTGCACCCGTACTCTCTCTCTCTCTCTCTCTCTCTCTCTCTCTCTCTCTCTCTCTCTCTCTCTCTCTCTCTCTCTCTCTCTCTCTCTCTCTCTCTCTGCTTAGCATTATTTTGCAGACTGAGGATCAAGCACTCTATTGCTGACTGAGCTCTGCTGCAGCCCAGATACTATTATTATTACCACTGTATGAGAGATTTTCCTCTCAGAATATCTTTTATCCAAATCATTAAGACATATAAGGCCTATGTCCCATTCTTCCCCCAGCTTATTTAACTGAAAATAATTCGTTTTGCTCATATACCCCACCATCCATCCACTGGCCAGGGACACTCTTAGCTATAGGTGATAGAACAATCTAGAGTCCTTCTAATGTCCAGAGGCCATTCTCACCATACACTGAGAAGCTAGCAGGTTGGTGGATACAGATATTGACTCAGTTCTCCGGATAGACAAATGTCTAAGACCAAGGGGATCACGGTGTTAAAACCACCACAGAGTCACTGAAGACCAGGCCAAGTTTCCCTTCTTTGTTTCACAACATTCTCATCTTGCTTGTTGGCCTTCAGAATGGTTGCCTCTTAGTCTCAAGAAGGTTGCTATGGCTCCAGCCATTTGTATTTGTTATTTTTCTCATTACTGTGACTAAATACTTGGCAAAAACTAACTTTGGGCAGGGTTTGGCTCTCAGATCAAGAGGACATAGTCTATCACGAAGGGGAAGCATGGCATCAGAGGTTAAGACCATCCCGCATCCACAACAGTGCACGGAAGGATGAATGCTGGCTTTCTCCCTTTCATTAAGTCCTAGTCCCAGCCCACAGAACGGTGCCACTTTCATTTTAAGGTGGGTTTTCCAACTCATTTTACTCAGTTCGGAAAATTCTCTCACAGACACCCCAGAAATTTGTCTCCTGGGTGATCCTAGAGCCTGTCAAGGTGACAGTCAACATGAACATGGCACTGTTACAGCGATGTGTCTCATCTGGCACCACAGATGCTCCACAAATGTTTGTTGAACTGTTCAGTGTAGTAGCGTAGTATGGCAGGCTCTTGGAGTACATTTAGAGCTGGAGGGCAGCTCAGTAATGCACTTGCTGTGCAAGCACGAAGACCTGAGTTTAATCCCCAGAACCCAAGTAAAAAATCAATTAATTCTCATAGTGCCAAGTATGGGTACCATCTCACGGAGTGGGCCTTACGGTAGCTGCATCACCCGTAATGTTTGTGCCACTATTACACAGGGGTATCTTGCAGTCAGGCTGCTGTTGGAGGTCGCAGGGTTTGCAGAGGAGTGATGTTGATGATTACTTCTGTTCTGCCGTGGTGTGCTGTGCTACCACAGTGATGGGCCAAGCAACAATGGGCAGAAACCTCTGAAATCATGCTTTCAAAACCACCTGGGTGACTCTCACACTACCAGGTTTGACTGCCAAAAGGAGGTACAACCTTGGCCACCTCTGGAACACAGCTTTTGTGTGCTGACCCTGAGGAAACACTTCCCAGAAAACTTCACCTCAGTGATGCTGGTCTCTTCTTAATCACAGCTGATTGTTCAGCCCCAGCCAACCAGTATCCATTGTTTCAGCAAACCAAATGTTTTACTTCAGTGGTTCTTGTCCCTTGTTAATCATAGGCAATTCTTTGGCTCCAAATGACCAGACACCACAAATTCTTTCTACAAAAGGCCCAGTAAAGTCTATGAGTGTCTCACTATGTAGCCCCGGCTATCCTGGAATTCAATCTGTAGGCTGGTCTTGAACTCCCAGAGATCTTCCTGCCTTTGCCTCCAAGTGCTAAAATTAAAGGCATGTACCACCATACTGCATTAATTTTTCTTCTCTTAACTTGTTTATTTCAGTTTTGATTTTTATTTTTTTGCTCCAATGACAACTGCTGATTGGTACAGATATTTAAATAACTATGTTTATAGCAGTGTTATTCTAAAAAGTTAGAAGCTGGAAGCAATCTTTGGATGCATGGATATGTTCCACCCACACAGTGGGTGATTATCTTTATTTATAAAACGGTAACTCCTAGTCGGGCGGTTATGATGCACACCTTTAATCCCAGGCTTGGGAGACAGAAGCAGGCGGATCTAGATCTTTGAGTTCGAGGTCAGCCTGATCTACAAGAACTAGTTCCAGGACAGGATCCAAAGCTACAGAGAAACCCTGTGTTGAAAAACCAACCCCCCCCCCTCAAAACAACCCAGTAACTTCTGACACTTGCTGTAACATGGATCCCTGAAGTCATGCTGAGCAAAATAAGGCAGTCATAGGACATACACTGAGTGATGCTGCTTCTGTGTGGCTCCTAACAGTCAAACTCAGGGACAGTGAGAGCTGATCAAGGGCTGGTGGGATGAGGAGCTAGCGCTTAAGGGCACAGGTCTTCAGTTTGGAAAGCTCGGTAAGTTCCATCGATGGTTCTGAGGCACAAGAATGTACTCAACCTAAGAGACACATTCAGAGCTAAGCTGTGGACCTTCACCACTGCAGAGATAAGAAATTAATTCTAAAACCAGCGGGTGGGACAGAGCATTGCAGAAGAGTCTCGCGGGAGTTTCCGGGGCTGAAGAAGCCTGTTTCTCACCCAGCAGGAGGTCTGTTTGCTCTGGCTTCCACTCAACCCTAAAATCACACACAGGCAATTTGGCCCAGGTCCCAGTGAGCTTTGGGGACTTCTGACCAGCAAGAGCTGCCCTTCTGACACAGAAAGCACATTTCGACGTGTGCAGGTAGCCTGGGAAATGCCATGTCATACAGAGCTCCAGACCACCCCCGGCCCAGGCCCTCCTCCAGACGCAAGGATTGAGTGGGCAGTCATGGGTAGTAATGGCCAATAGCTCAGGATGAACATGGCGGAGAGAGCAAGTGCAGTCGGTGGTGGTGACAGCGTGCCATCTATCTTCATTTCTTCATTGTAAAGAACCAAGGTCCCTTGGAGTGCTGGCAATGTCACTGTGGGTGAAGAGACTGCAGTAAAGCACAGTTCTGTTAAGATCAATGTCCCATTGCAGCCCATGACCTTGAGACAATCCCCGAGGCTCCTGAGGATAATAGGCTGCCCTCAGAGGTGATTTAATGAGATAGATCCACAGGCAAAGGCTTCGGAGCCCATTTGTTGGAGAAGAGCAAAGATTCAACCTTCAAATACTGTTAAAAGAAAAGAAAAGCTTTGGACATTTTAATTCCTTTAAGGAGCCATTTCTGAACATCTGTGCAGAAACCGGATGTGGAAACACTGCTAGGGGACAGCTGGACAATGGGAACCATTCTGGGTGAGGTCAGCTTTCTGCTGGAGCGAATGCTTGAATTGCAGCGCTGATTGGTGTGTTAATCTATTAGATCTTCTCGGGTTCTATTGGTTGCTTTCCTGAGTGGAGGAGGAGGGCTGTTTGGGAAGGCTACACTACAGGCTACAGGTAGATCATGGTCTCCCTGAAGTTGCAGCAAAAGAAATAAATATTTGGGGGTGCAACAGCACTTGGAGGCAGTGCCGGTATTTGCGGGGCCAAGAAAGGGAGGGTAGCTTGAGCCAGGATGTCATTACTAACCTAGATGGGATGCCATCTCAAAAATATCAAAAAAATGTAATCTAAAGAGATAGATAAAGGACAGCCGGGCAGTGATGGGCACACACCTTTGATCCAGCACTCGGGAGGCAGAGGCAGGTGGATCTCTGAGTTAGAAGCCAGCCTGGTCTACAGAGCAAGTTCCAGAACAGGCTCCAAAGCTACAGAGAAACCCCATCTTGGAAATATATATGTTTATATATATATATATATTATATTTATGAGAGAGAGAAAGAGAGAGAGAGAGAGAGAGAGAGAGAGAGAGAGAGAGAGAGAGAGAGAGAGATAAAAGACTAGCGAGGTGGTTCATCTGCCACCAAGCCTGATGATTTGAATTTAATCCTGGGACTCACATGGTAGAAGGGAGGAAACTGATTCCCATAAATCGTCCTCCTGTGACCTCTACTAGAGCAACATGGCACATGTGTTCTCACACATACATTCACACAAGCATACAAGACAAGCTAGTAATACAACTAAAATTTAAAACTCAGTGAATGAAAAAGATGAAATTTGTTCATTATTATTCTTTTCTAAGGATAGGGTTATCAGAGAAGACAATTTTTAGATGATAGAATCCCACCCTTAAGTAAAAAAAAAAAAAGTAAAGGCCTAAACCCCAAGAGGTTACCCTTGGTTATCAATGACTTGTTTTGTTACTGTGACAAACTACATGATGAATGTAGCTTCAGGGAAGGAAGTGATTATTTTGGCTCTCAGTTCTAAGGTGTGTCAGCCACCACGATGTCGGAGGCCGCTGGCCACATTGTGATGTGGTCACATGATGATGATGCAACTGGTCTCAAGAGGCAGCTGGTCACACTGTATCCACACGCAGCCGTCAGGGAGAGATGAACATGGTGCTCCACTCTTTCTCCTTTTCATTCAGTCTGGACCCCAATCCACAGAATGGGAACACCCATATTTAAGGCAGACTCCTCCCACTTCAAATACTCTGATCAATTCATTTTTATGGCAATGCTAAATCCCATCATGATTAGCCTCATAAATGTCTTAGGACTGGAGACAGCAAGATGGGAGAGGTTCAATTACAGCCAGGTGTAAGCAGTCAGCCGCCCCCCCCCCCCCACCGCATCTCCACTGTTTCCGTTCTGGTTTCTTCAGCCCCTGCCGAAGTTGACCTTGACCTTCTCAGGCAAGGTGGGTAGCGCCACATGATGCTGGCAAAAGAATACATTCAAAAGAAGCAGCGCTGTTGAAGGCTAATGGGAAAACAGTCCATTGCAGCTGCCAGACACATCTGGTGGTCCTTGCACAGTCTGGCTCCCCGCTACCCCTGTCCTAGCAGTAAACAGCCAACCTCTGCTTGTATACCTCTCTGACAGGGTGCTCATTACTACAGAAACACAATTTCTAGGGTAGAACTAGTCTCTACCACCATAACTCCCACCCACATGGCCACCGCCACAGTATAACAGAGAATGCTGATGGCTGCCCACCAGGTATGCGTCTTCCATTCTGCTCTCCATTTTGCCTAGAAGCCATCAACAGATGGGGTAGGTAGATAGGGCAGTCTGTTCACTGTCTGAAACAGCACCGATCAAGTGTGACAGCCTTATGGGAAATTCCTTCCACCCTTTCTCTCTTGCCCAAAATAGCCATTTCCTTCTAGGTTGTGTGAAGGGGTGGGGGTGGAGCAGCAAGAACGGTGGCGTTAGCGACTACGGGTGCCTGGTCTGGAAGCATTCTTGGAAAGGTCAGTGTGGGTACGGTAACCACTGAACCAGGCATGTCCAGATGGCCACTCACCAGAGGACAGTCTGGAGACCTTGGGCTTGCAGCCATGAGTGAGCATGTGCTACGTAGTGGCCGGCTTCCTTTTCAGGGTCCTTGGGAACCTGTGGCTGTTTGGACATGACGTCCGTGACATAGTTCCAAAATCTCAAGCCATAGCCACCAGGCTGTGGGGGTCACACTTCTCTCTTTCAGACAATAACCGAGTCCCTGTCATGATGCGTGAGCAATCTCAAAACAGAAGTGCAAGGAACAGTTCTGGGTGTCAGCTCCCCTTAGGAGTGTGAGCCATCTCTGGCCTGTCTCATCATTGTGTTAGAAGGGAGTCTGACCAAGGGTGACAGTTGTACCCTGCCACATCTTGTTCTGGTACGCCTTTCTTGTCCCTGTTCAGAGCTGCTGAAGTGGCAAAGAAGCCTTGTCCCCACAGGGCCCCTGTCATTCTTTTGTTGTCTGCTGGAATGAGCAGCTCTATTTTCCCCACCTGCTGACTGTTGCTACTGAAGAAATAGCCCGACCATCTGGAAGTCACTTACCATAACTAACAGGATCCTCCCCATTCCCCATTGCCTCACAATCTTGTGTTGGCTTTCGTGGGTGGAGGGTGTGGATGTTTGACCTGTCTCCACCAAATGGGGAGGACAGTTAGCAGCTGGCATGCCCAGGGTGGGTCTGAATGCCTAAGAGGTCAAGAGAGGGGAGGCTGTCAGAAGACAGGCCTCAGAGAATATGGGTTTCCTAGGAAGTCCTTGGCTCTCCTCTGAGCCCTACTCCTTGGCCTCCAGGATGCAGTAGAACCCACGTGGGAGCAGGTGGTGCTCTGTCCTGGTCTTGTAGCCTTGCTTCTGAGTACAATCAGTGGGCTGCCCACCTCCATTCACCAGTCTGTAGTGGGGATGCCCCCTCTATTTACCAGTCTGTAGTGGGGATGCCCACACAATTCACCGGTCTGTAGTGGGGATCCCCACCCATTCACCAGTCTGTAGTGGGGATGCCCACCTCAATTCACCGGTCTGTGGTGGGGTACCCACCTCCATTCACTAGTCTATAGTGGGATGCCCATTTTAATTCACCAGTTCAGAGAAGAGTCACCGTCTTCCATTTACCAGGTCAGAGGGGCTTCTGGGGCTGGGTCCCAGGTCCCGGGTGCCTGTCATTTGCATCATTTGCCTTTTTGCTGTTCTTTGCAGCTTGGTCTTTACCTGGAACTAGGTGGACATGCAGAATTCCAAGAGCCACCTTTGTTGTTCAACTAGAATCTGCAATCTTCAGAATCTCTGAGAATAGTACACCTCAGCTTTGGAGGATCTGAGCCCCAGAGTCCAAGGATATCAATCCTGACTCACAAGCCAGTTCTGTGAGGGGCCATCCACAGGAGACATTTTGCCGAATTGGAAACGCAGAGCTGGGTCAAGATGTGCTGCTGGATTGGCAAATTTGAACCCATCCACATTAAAAGCAGAAATAGTGTGGCTGAATTGAGTCGGTGGTAGATCTGAACCAAGCCCAGCACTGGAAAACAGACATAGACAAACAACAGCATAAACAGACACTTTGGGCAAAGGGTGTAGAGAGCTGCATTGCGACCACACACTACCACAGGGAAAAAGAAGTTAGTGTCTCAGAATGTGGTGGTATTTGAAATGGGGTCATTGCAGATGCAATTAAGGAACCCAGTATTGTGACTCTCCTTGTGGGTCCTACACCAAAAGACAAGTGTCCTTGTAGGAGACAAAGACAGACACTGAGGGTGTCGGGAAGCCAGAGGCAGAGACTGATGGGGACACAGTCCACAAGAACAAGGAGGTAGGAAGGTCCCTCCCAGAGATCTTACAGAAGAGTGACCCTGCAGACGTCTCGATCTTGTGACCCTGCAGACGTCTCGATCTTGAACTCCGGCTCCTAGAACTGGCTATAATGTTCTCAGTGGTGCTAAAGAGGCAACCTTTCAGACTGCCAAGGGAGGAACTCAGGAAAGAAGTGAGCTGCCAGCCCCATTCACAGACCTTAGCTCGTCTCCCAGAACTTCTCAAGCATGTTTCCTCAGTTCTCTCTCTCTCTCTCTCTCTCTCTCTCTCTCTCTCTCTCTCTCTCTCTCTCTCTCTCTCTCTCTCTCTCTCTCCATAAACCCAATGGCAGTTGAGATCTAGGGCACCTGGTCCAGCATGGCTACTGATCACCACACTGCCAAGTGCTGCTGAATGGTTCTTTCAGGTTCCCAGAAGTAATCTGGTTATTTATTTTTAAACCAACCTTGTTTGGAAATCGTTTAAAGCAATTACAATAAAGCAAAGCTAAATTATATTTCAACTGCTTAAGGATCTCTTAAGAACAGGCCACAAAAAGTCATTTGGCAATGACTTCACAGCAGCTGGCTCTCCTGAGTTTAGACACCACACAGTAGGTTAATTTAAAACTATTTTTACTACATGGTATTTATCGTGCATGTGGTGTTTCTATGTGAGCGTGTGTGTGCCACAGCACATGCCCTGAGATCAATCCCCTGGACCCACATGGTAGAACGAGAGAACTGACTCTTGCAAGTTCTTTTTTAAGCCTCCAGATGAACAAGATGGCGCAGATGTGAACTAGGACACGCGTGTGCTCTCTCACACACACAAATATATGCAATAAAAATAAATTAGACACAGTAAGAGATTAACTTTAATAAATAATCATAAAAGAGCTCAATTATAACTCTACAGTGTAGCATAGCAGCATTGCTCCTTGCACAGAGGGGACATTATTAAATAAAGGACAGGCCACTGTGCTAACAGCTTGTTTGGTCATGAAGGCAGCCACTGAATGACTAAGAGTGAGCAGGGATGGAGAAATGACTCACCTCCCGGGCAGTAAGGAGAGGTACAGGGACAGTCATGCTTCTCGGAATAGATCTCTGACCCTTATAGATTATTTATTTCTGCAATGTTCTATTTAAGATTTTCAGGGCTTCTGTGGCTTCAGAGAACATCTGGTGACCAGGCCTCCAGGTTCCACAGAACCAGAGAGCTCTTCGCAACCAGGTCTCCAGACCAGTGACCTCAGAGGTCAGTGCAGGGCTGAGCTTTGGTTCTACTGCCCAGAGTCCCCGAGGGATCAAGTTTGGTCCTAGTGGTCTCTGAGGTCAATATGGGGTGGAGTTCTTGTGTCTGAGATGCTAAGTGACCCTGCAGATCTTGGAGTCTATATTTCTGTGGTTTTAGAGGCTACTTTGGGCCTTTGGCTCTAACCACAGCCCCTTCGTAGTATATTGGCTTCACTGGGTCTGAAGTTAGGTATTCTGCCTTCATCAGGTTCACAGAATCCAGAGGTGACCAAGGTGTAGGCTCCATCTGCTCATCTTGGTGTTTAACATGCAGCCCTACCCTTGGTCTTGTCGGCATGTAGCCAAGACAGGATTAGGTCACAAATTTATTCCACGGTCAACACCAAGCTCCCCAGTCCTTGTAGCTGAACTTCATGAAATGTTACTCTACCAGACACAGAACAGAATATCCAAATAGAAGAGGAAATCAAAACAAAACTGCTCCATCAGATACTAAAACACAACAAAGCAAGGCAAGGACTAAGACACAGCCACCCATGGCCAATCACCACAGGGAACCCAAAGTTACACAAATGGCCAATTGTCTGAGAAAGAAGTTAGAGTCTTTTTTCCTTTTTTTAAATTTATTGAGTTCTACATTCTTCTCTGCTCCACTCCCTGCCTCTCCCCTCTCCTTCAACCCTCTCCTAAGGTCCCCAATGCTCCCAATTTACTCAGGAGATCTTGTCTTTTTCTACTTCCCATGTAGATTAGATCTATGTAAGTTTCTCTTAGGGTCCTCATTGTTGTCTAGGTTCTATGGGATTGTGGTTTGTGGGCTGGCTGGTTTCCTTTGATTTATGTTTAAAAACTGCTTATGAGTGAGTACATGTGATAATTATCTTTCTGTGTCTGGGTTACCTCACTCAAAATAATGTTTTCTAGCTCCATTCATTTGCCTGCACAATTTAAGATGTCATTATTTTTTCTGCTGTGTAGTACTCCTTTGTACAAATGTACCACATTTTCCTTATCTTATTCTTTGGTCGAGGGGCATTTAGGTTATTTCCAGGTTCTGGCTATGACAAACAATGCTGCTATGAACATAGTTGAGCACATGTCCTTGTGATATGGTAGAGCATCCTTTGGATATATACCCCAAATTTGTATTGCTGGGTCTTGAAGAAGGTTGTTCCCTAATTTTCTGAGAAATTGCCATACTGACATCCAAAGGGGATGTACCAACTTGCACTCCCACCAGCAATGTAGGTGTGTTCCTTTACCCCATAATCTCTCCAGCATAAGTTGTCATCAGTGTTTTTGATCTTGGCCATTCTTACAAGTGTAAGATGAAATCTCAGAGTTGTTTTGATTTGCATTTCTCTGATGGCTAAGGATGTTGAGCATTTTGTCAAGTGTCTTTCAGCCATTTTAGATTCCTTGAAGTTAGAGTCTTATCCAAAAGACTTGATGCTAATTCCCTGGGGACAGCATCTCTTGGTACTTTCCTAGCTTAGCTCTTTCCCGTAGACCCCTCAGCCTTCCCTTTTAGCTCATCCTCATTCCTTTGTATCAGCTGCTCAACCTAGAAACCCTTTCTACCAGAGATCGACAATGGACTGGAACTCGGGCAAGCAATGCTCACTCCTCCATTATGACCTCTCCTGTCTTACACTCAAGCCTGTAGCAGCCTGCTTGATGGTGCCCCTCGAACTCTCTGGGGACTTCATCCCTTGGTGTGGACAGGATCCCCTTGCTCTTTTCCTCAACCCCTCTCAGCCTTTACTCCCAGCCCATCTCTATTTCTCTCTGCCACCCACCCACCTTCAGAAGCACTCTCTACCAGGAGATGCAGTCACTATGATCCGGAGAGGGCAACAGATATCAAGGAACAAAGACAAAAATAGTTACTAACGCCTAGAATCACCTCAAACATCAAAACTCCAAATGCCTAAACACCAGTATAAGAAAACAAACCTAACAGCTAAGGCAATATACCTCCACCAGAACCTAGGAACCCTCCTAGTAGGCGAAATAGCTGAAGCACAACACAAGGCTTCAACGTCGCAATATGAATTTGTTCGAGAACCTTAACGGGGTATGACTAAATCACTTAATGAAGACTGTGAAAACAAAGAGTTCAATTAAATACTGAAAACAACTCAAAGCAGTAAAGTAGAATTTAACAAAGAAATAGAATCACTAATGAACACACAATCGAAACAAAATTGGAAATGAAAAATTTGGGAGTCAAACAAAACCTCAGAGGCGAGGCTCAGCAAGAGAGTGCAGGACACGGAGGAGACGATCCCCGGCACTGCAGATGAAATAGAATAAATGGATGCCACAGTCAAAGAAAATGTTAGATCTAAAAAAAAAATCCAGACACAGAACATCCAGGAAATCTAGGACACTAAGAAAAGACCAAATCTATGAATAATAGGATAGATGAAAGAAAAGAAACTTGGATCAAAGACACAGAAAATACTTTCAACAAAATTAGAGAAGAAAATCTTCCTAACCTAAAGAAGAAGATGCCTACTAAGATACAAGAAGCAGACAGAACACCAGGCTGGACAAGAAATCAAATTCGCCTTGACACACAATAATTGAAACACTAAATGTACACAATAAACAAAGAATATTAAAAGCTAAAACAATCCTGAACAATAAAATAACTGCTGGAGGGATTGCCATCCCCAATCTTAAATAATACTACAGATATATTGTTATTAAAAAAAAAACCAGCATGGTACTGGCACATTGATCAACAGAATAGAACTGGAGACTCAGGCATAAGTCCACACACCTATAGACATCTACTCTGACAAATAACCCAAATATATGCAGACTGGAACAAAGACAGTATCTTCAATAAATGATGCTCATCAAACTGGGTGACAGCAGGTAGAAGAATGAGAACAAATCTATATTTATCACCCTGCACAAAACTCCACTCCACGCAGATCAAGAGCCTAAACATACCAGATACCATGAATCAGATAAAGGAGAAAGTGGGGCATAGGCTTGAACTAAAGGCACAGGAAAAACCATCTGAGCAGGACACCAATAGCACAGGCACTAAGACCAACGGTCAATAAATGAAACCTCGTGAAACAGAAAAGCTTCTGCACAGCAAAGGATACCAACATTCAGGCAAAATGGCAGGGCATAGAATGGGAAAAAATCATTACCAACTGCGCATCTGATAGAGGGTTAGTATCTAAAATACAGAAAGAATTTTAAAAACTGAACATCAAAAAATTAGATAACCCACTTAAAAACGGGTCCAGAACTAAACAGTTATTTATCAAAAGACAAGTCACAAATGGCTGAGAAGCAGAGAAATGTTCAACACCCATGTGGCAATTTCTCAGGGAGCCGGGGATAGATACAGCTCAAGAGCCAGAGGTACCTCTCCTGGTCATCCACCCAAAGGACTCTGGATCCTACTACAGAGACACTAGTTAAACTATGTTCATTGCTGCTCTGTTCATCATAGCTAGAAATTAGAAACAACCTAGATGTTCAAAAACTTATAAATGGAAAATGAAAATGAAATACATTTACATAATGTAATATTTTCAGTAGTTAAACAATGAAATTTCCAGGTAAGTGGATAGATCTAAAAAAGTAATCCTGAGTGAGTTAATCCAGACCTCAAAAGACAAATACTGTGTTTTCTCTTATATATGGATGCTAGTTTTTAAGCCTTTGATAGACATGCATGCTACAAACTGTATGGCCACAGAAGGGGTATCGAGTAAGGGACTAGAAGAAAGAGATGCTCTCCCGAGGAAGGGGAAACAGAATGTATAGTTACAGAGAGATGCGGAGGGAGACTAGAGTGGAAAGTTTAATGGAGAGGGGATGAAAGAGAGGATGAAGGGAGGGAATATGAGGAGGGACAATTAGCACTAAGGGTCATTTGAGAAACCATACAGAAACCTAATACTGTTGAAGTTTCCATATATTTTAAGTATTTCTTCCATACGTACATATGAAAGAAAGAAATTTAAATGGAGTTACCAAATAATGGGAGAGCTAATATTCCAACTAGAAGACATCTTTTGCTTCTAAGTGAAACCTTCACTCCCAGAAATGGATTACATTGGTGTGGGAAGTCCTTCTGTATATGTGTTGCTTTTATTGGTTAATGAATAAAAAAACTGCTTTTGGCCAATGGCTTAACAGAATATAGCCAGGCTGGAAGAGATATATATATATATAGAGAGAGAGAGAAAGCAGGCAGATTCAAAGAGACGCCAGGGAGTTGCCAGAGGAGAAAGACGTGAACTGATAGCTGGAACCTTGATGGTAAGCTATGAGCCTTGTGGCAAAATATAAAATAGTAGAAATGGGTTAACCAAAGACATAAGAACTAGCTAGCAATACACTTAAGTGATTGGCCAAACAATGATTTGAGTAATATAGTTTTTGTGTGATTATTTTGGGAATCTGGGCAGCCAGGAACAAACAAGCAGCCTTCTCCAACAGATTGGCACCCAATGTGGCCAACTAAATCCATTTAACACCTGAGAGAGTTTGAGAAGGAATTCTAGACACACAGACACACACACACACACACACACACACACACACAAGATTTTAACACAGCTTCTTGCTCTGTTTGCTGTCAACATGCTGCAGCTCCCTTAAGAGAGGTCTTTCTGATTCAACGGTAGCAAAAAACAAAACAAGCAGCAACGACAACAAAACTGTGTAGTTTCAAAATGGCAGCTTCCTGGTCCGTGCTGCCAGCACAAATTCTGGCTCTTTCAGGAGGCCAAGCACTTGAATGGGGTTTGTGGGCAGCGTGTTGCAAATTAGTGGCAGCATGGGTCGAATTGGCTACCTGAATTGAGGTAGTGAGCATGGCTCCCATTGGGCAGTCTAGAGGCAGTGAACGGACCTCTGCCATGTTGGACAGGGCAGAGCAAACAGGCAGGGCTGTGCTGGCCCTAGACATGCCTGCTTAGCATTTTAAGAAGCAGTTCTGGTCAGAAAAGGATTACAGATACACAATAAAGAGAGATTCAGATAAAAAAAAAGGCCTCTAAATGGTTACAGTGTTGGATAAATGTACATAGGCTTGGGAGAGAGAAGAAAAAAAAGTATAGAGAGTTATAAAAAGAAGTAGGTTTTTTTTAAAAAAAATATAATAAAACAAAATCTTTAAAGAGACAGAGTAAACTTGTAGAAAAATAGGAATAAAGAAAAATAAGCCACATAAAGATGGAATATACACAGAGAGTCTGGATTAAGTATATTATTGTGTTTTCTTTGAATTTTTTGCCTGCAAAGAGATATTTGATTCTGGGACTACTAAGCTACACCAACATATATACTTTAAAGGTATCTTGATTTCAAAATATGGGTCTAAGGATATGTTGCTTTGGAAAAGAGGTTCTACTTTTGTTTCCACAGAGGATGAAAACCTATGGAATCCTTCTAGTCTAACATGGTTTAATGGACCAAGAGCGCCTGGAAAGGTTGCTGTGTATGCCCCCAAAAATTATTTCATCCAACAAAAAGCAGAAAGCAGTTTGGAGAGAACTACACCCAAATTCCCAAATATTGTTTAGAAATGTTTATTTACATTTAAAAGGGGGTATGATATAGAGATGAATATTTTGCTTTGGTATGGATCTTGGTCTATTGATAAAATTTAAGATCAATGTTGTTATATGTGTATTTCTGCTCTTGATTAAGGTATTGTGTGTGGAGCTCATTTAAAAATGCAATGTATAGCCGGGCGGTGGTGGCGCACGCCTTTAATCCCAGCACTCGGGAGGCAGAGGCAGGCGGATCTCTGAGTTCGAGGCCAGCCTGGTCTACAAGAGCTAGCTCCAGGACAGGCTCTAGAAACTACAGGGAAACCCTGTCTCGAAAAACCAAAAAAAAATGCAATGTATAATTAAGAAATATAGGTTAATAGAGAGTCTAGCTTATAGTCATGTTAGTTAGGTTTTCTAGACATATAGAGATATATTTCAGTTAGATAGATATTCTTTAAATCTTTCAAAGACCTTCAGAATATGACATTTAAGATGTTTTAATAACTTAGGACTTTTCATGATATGAGACACATCTGCTTATGGCAGTACCAGTTACTTCAAGAGGAAGATGGGCATCAGAGAGGCTCCTTATGGAGTTTGTTAGCCATTTGGGCAAGAAACTGCTCTTGCCTGGACTGCTTGATGTTATGCTGTATGAACTGGACATGCAGGACCCACAGAGAAATGACTGCTGAACTTGCCTAAAGGTGAGACTGTCCTTCGGGGTTCCTGTTTCATGAAAGAGTCTGCCAGACATTCTGTAGGACACAGAAGAAAGTGACTGATAAACTGTCAATATAGGCAAAACTGTCTTTGAAATTTCCTGCTTCACAAAAAAAGTCTGCCAGATACATGGGCCTGTGGGCTGAAGATTGGATGGATGCCCCAATGGTACAGAAGAACTTTGGGTGACTGTCCAGGCAGTGAGAAATCTCTGTCAATTCTAGAGTTTTGGAAGTTGCCTACAATGCACTTCCAGTTTACTTAGGTGATATATCCTTCTGGAGTCTTTGATGGAGTTGAAGAATAGATAATTATAGTTATAGTTTTCCTTAGTTATAATAAAATATAAAGTAGATATAAATATTGTAACTATAATTCTTACTTAATACCTGTTATATGTAATTTTACTATGTTAAAATTAAAACCTTTCTTTTTATTTAAACAGAAAAGGGAAATGGTGCGGGAAGTCCTTCTGTATATGTGTTGCTTTTATTGGTTAATGGATAAAGAAGTTGCTTTCGGTCAATGGCTTAACAGAATATAGCCAGGCTGGAAGATATTTTATATATATATATACACACACACACACACACAGAGAGAGAGAGAGAGAGAGAGAGAGAGTAGGTGGAATTAAGGAGATGCCATGGAGCTGCCAGAGGAGAAAGACGTGAGCTGATGGCTGGAACCTTGCCGGTAGGCCACCAGCATCATGGTAAATTATAAAATAATAGAAATGTGATTTAAATAATATAGTGATTTAAATAATATAGATTTAAATAACATAGTGATTTAAATAATATAGTTTCTGTAATTATTTAGGGAATCTGAGCAGCCAGGAAATGAACAAGCAACCTTCCCCAACAAACATTACACCTAATTGAATGGTTGGTCAAAGGGCCCTATGAGAACCCCCAAACATCTTGGACCATTACAGAGGCTATTGTTTGCTCTCCACACACTGATGGTAAGGTGCTGAAGCCACACTTACATATCTCATTGAACGTGAAGTAGTCAAGCTGGTGTCTAACTAGGGATTTCACCCCTACTGACGCATGTTCATGGTACTGGAAGGTACTCTGTAAACCTACCAGAGAGAAAGGTGACCATCAATGCAACTACAAACCCTACAATGATCTGCAAACCATTGCTACTTACGGTGGTGACTTGCTTGCAATATACGATGGTTTAATAGTAGCACAAAGATTGTGGTAATGATTGGCCACTCCCTGATTGGATTTAAGGCTCACTCCAAGATATGGAACCCATGTAGGACAATTCTCAGATGGTCAAGAACCTGAGACTGGATAGGCTGTTGGCCTAGGGGAAAACAAAATACTATTGTTCTGCTAAAGGAACATAGCAATAAAATGACTCCTGATGACATATTGCTATATCCGTAGACCAGTGCCTCACTCAACGTACATCAAAAAACCTCCTTCCTGAAGTTGATAGGAACCAACATAGATACCCACAACTGGACAAAGTGCAGAGTGAGATTTTGGAACACTCAGTCCTAAATGGGACTTCTTCATCAAACTGTTCTCCTAAGGGCTCAGGAAGCTAGACATAAGAGAAGGCGGAAAGACTGTAAAAGCCAGAGGTGGTGTACGATTCCAAGAAAATGATCTTCCGGACACAAGACTGATGCCCATATGCACTCAGAGAGATGGTGGCAGCACAAACTGAGCCTGGACAGGTTCTAGGCAGATGGAGTCCCACTGCTGAGCCAGGGAAGTGGACGTGGGTTTCCACCCCTAACCAACAAGCTATCATTAATTCACACTGGCTCACAAAGGAAAAATTAGCTTTCCCCAATGGAGTTTCACTGAGTATATTAACTACACTTAAGGATAGGTCCCATGGACAACACACAATGAACTCGATGGTATTTTTGTAGGCATTTTGTATCTTATTGCTTTGTTTGGCCATTTTTTTTATCTTATTGGTCTTTTGTTTCTATGTTAGGTTTGTAATTGTGTGTGTATATGTATGTGTTGTGGAGTTTGAGACCACCAAGAAGGACCAGACAAAACTTACATTAAAAGATAAAAACCAAATTTGTTTACAGCAATGTTGGGACAACAGTCACTTTGCCAATCTGAGAACTGCTGCAGAAGGGGAAGACAAATCACGGTTGTCTCAACTCTGGGGATTTTTGCTACCTGAGATATTAATATGTTTTTTGTTTTGTTTTTCTGAGAAAGCAGTGGTTAAGGGAGATTCCAGATGCAGAACGAGTATCTGGTTAATATTTTAGGATAAAAACTACACAATAAGGGGAGGAGGGAACACTGTTTGGGAAATGAGCCAGGTGGCTTTTAACTAAGTCTCCTCTTTAGATTGCTATAATGACCCAGCTGCTCACAGGGTGGACCTGGGTCGTGGTCTAGACATCCTGTGGTTTAATAATCCTTAGGCTAAGAATAAAGTCCTGCTGGCTCTTAGCGTTTTCTTTGTTCTACATAGGAACTTAGTTTGAAACTCAGTTTTAAGTGAAGCTAGTCTTTGACAATTGGTTGGGAGGTGGGGATAAAGAGACAGAGAAGCTGAAAGATGTGTGAAAGAGACAGAGATTCTTGTGATTTTTTTCACTTTGTTTGGATTCTTAAAGGTTCTTTTGCTCATTTTCTAATGAGAGAAAAAGAAAGGGTTTGGAGTTGGGTGGGTGAAGGGGTGGGATATTCTGGGAGGAGTTTCGGGAGGGATTAGCGTGGTCAGAACACATTGTATAAAATTGTTTCAAAAAGGGATTGATGCTCATATGGAAGAATCAAAAAAATGCCCAAATTAAGGAAATCTATGTAAGACCTTCGCAAGACAATCTCCAAAGTAACCAAAATAGTTAATAAACTGTGGGCAAAATTTCAAAATATATAGGAAAATTTAGGAAGAAAATTAAAACATTGAAAAGTGACCAAACAGAAATACTTGAAGGAGGTGGCCAGTAAAATTCAAACTAGAGCAGACATCATTGTTAACAGAGATGATCGTGTGGAAGAACAAATTTCATGGATGAATGACAAAATTATTATAACACACACACACACACACACTGAAAGTAAATTACTGTGAGCCAGGAATGCTATATCCTGCAAAATAATCTTTCAAAATTGATGGAGAAATAAAGGTATTTAAGACAAACACAAATGAAGGCAGTTCCTGACAACAAGCCAGCACTACAGAGAGCTCTCATTGGAACACTTCCCAGGGAGGAAGGTGGAAGATAGCCTGACCACAGATAAACAAACCAAACTTGGGAAAGAAAAAACTAGGCCTGACAAGGCAGCTCAGCAAAACCTCAAATCTGTTATGGGAACAGGAAATACTCGTAGCCCAGGAAAACAGAACGTCCCTCAACAGATTTATAGAAAGGGGCAAACCGCTTTCCACGATGACCTGAAATGCAAATGACCTCAACTAATCACTAAAAAGATACAAACTAATAGACTTGAATTAAAGACAAGAACTAATTATATGCTGTCTGGCTTTTGCATGGGTTCTGGGGGTTTGAACTCAGGTCCTTATGATTGGTTTTACTCAGCCCTGAAAACCACGTGTTGCATGTACTTTCTTTCGGTCCTATTCTTGCTCATGAGTGCCAAGAATTGGAACAGAGCTGCCACCCACCTGCAGCTTGCCTGTCCACTGATCATCCTGTTTCCCCCAGACTTGGGAAGTGTCCTCACCTACTGAGCACTACAACTGGCAGGTAGCATGTGGTAGCAGAAGGGAGGATCCAGAAGGAAACTCTACAGAGCAGCCTCAGCAATGAAAACAGGATTGTGTCCTTTTAGGCAGAGAACTGGACTTGGAACTCAATGAACCTTCCATTGGGCAATAGCTACAGGTCTCCACTGAAGCTCTTTGCAGACAGCCTTGAGTCAGATTCCAAGTCCAGAAAATGAGGACCAGAATCCCTGAGACATGCCTAGTGTGAGCATAGAGGTGTGTTGGGGGAGCTGGGGATGAGGGATGTCTGGCTCCATGTTTAGCAGGACATGGAGGCTAACAGGGGAACAATCAAGTGTGTACACAGTGCAGCCCACTTATATCCTGAGGGTGCCATTCCCCTATGTGGTCTTCAGCTGGTAGTGGCAGCAGCTTCAGCAGCAGCTAAGAGCGTCTTCAAATGCAAATGCTCAGACTCAGGCTAACTCAGCAGTGGGACAGGTGGAGCTCAGCACCACACAGGTTAATAAGTTCCAGGGAATTATGATGCATGCGCTCAGGCAGAAATTATAATCGCTCAGTCCCAGGGCCGGGGAATCATACTCAGAATGTTTGGGCCTGTGGGCCAAGATTATAGGTAGGAACAGGAGGAACTTAGTTAGTATTAGAAATGGAGAAATGGAAAAATTGGGGGGACTTTAATTGGGGATGGGGGAAGTCAATTTGGGATAGATAATAAATATATAATATACATACAGTGTGTGTGTGTGTGTGTGTGTGTGTGTGTGCGTAATTTAGATGAACTTAAGTCACTTAGATTAACAATGCTCCTCCCAAGAGCCATAACTAACACCCCAAATACCAAGCATGAGAAGCCTCCTTTCAAATTGTTGGTTGGAGGAGTTCAAGAGACTCCCTAAACAGTACAAGCTTGTGCTTGGATGTATCTCTGAGGCTGAAGGTAAATCCCTATTGCTGAAGACACCATGAATTTAGGATAAAGGACTTGGGGGAGATGAGCTGGTCCTTACCTGAAGGCCTCCTCCCTGAAGACTAACTTTCATAGTCTCGGAAGGTGCTATGGATGCTGCCAAGGGAAGAAAGCAACCAATAGTCCTACCCATCTATGATGCCTACCAACCATAGCAGTGACCAATATGGCAAGGTAATAGGGCAGTAGTGTGGCACTCACATCTTAGGAGTAACCAACAGCTGTCTAATTGGATTTAAGGCTTGCTCTACAGGAGGGAAATCATACATGGTGCTGCAAACCTAGCCAACTACCCCAGGATAGTGAAGACATGGATCTTTGAGGAGAACCTATCATAACCACTTTACTAAATGATCATAATTCCCAAATGCATTCTAAATAGTTATCTGTATTCTCATTGGTAAGTATGGCCACCGACCCTCTCCATAAAAGCTTCTCTTTGCAGCAGATAGCGATCATTACAGAAAAATCACAACTGGTTAAAAGGCAGACAATGGACTGTGGAGTACCCAGCCCCAGTAGATACATCTACAACACAATTCAGACACCCGCAGCTCAGGGAACATTGCGGAAGAGGGGGACAGAAAGAGGGTAAGAGGCAGGAGAGTGGGAAATGTCACCTACAATAGCTCAACCAGATGGTTACTTAAACAAGACTGGAGCATGCACAACCCCAGCAGACATGCTCACACGGAAGGGGAAATCTCACAGGGCACCATAGACAAAGAAGTACAGGCCAATCAAGAATGCTGAGAACGGAGGAGGTAGCCTTCCCCAGGGATGAGCACCCTAGCTGGTTACCCAATACCAGGTGCTCAGCCCTGAAATCCTGTACATGCAAAGAACACTGACTGGACTCGCAAGTTGTATTTATATTTCTGCATATGTATGCAGCAATAGAATTAAAGAAAAGGAGGCCAGGAATTTGAGAAGAATGGAAGTGGAGGATATGGGGAGAATTGGAGGAAGGAAAGGAAATGGAGAGAAATGATGCAATTGTATTTTAATCAATGAAGAAAATATTGCTTCAAAAACTGAAGAAGTATCAGTTCTCAAGCCATGCTCTGTCTCCTTGAGTCCTAGTAGCTTCGGGATGTCTCTTCCCCTATAATGCTGAATCCCCTGAACACACTGCATGGATGAACTGAGTCAGTTTTTAAAATCAATACTGATTTGAACAGAGAGGGAATTTTTAAATTAATATTGATTTGCACAGGGCACCGATTTATTCACAATGCCCTAGTAATCAAGTTTGTAAAGTCACCTACAATCAGAAAGCAAGCTTTAAGAACCAAGGAGCAAATATTCTGACTCTGGAATTTGAATCTTACCTTGCAGGTTTCTAATGCAAAAAGAAAAAAAAATAAATATCTGAAAATGTGAAAGATGAGATTAGGTACAGCTGTGAATAACAGCGCTTGATCCCCAAAGAATTATGAGCTAAATAAAGTAGCTTACGTTTCCTCCATGGCCCAAGGTAGCTGCTGGAGCACCAGCCATTTCTATGTCCTAAACAGTGAGAAGGGAGAGAGGAAGAAGATACCCTGCTCCTCTAACAACCCTTCCTGAAATGCTGTGCATCTTAAGTGTATGTCCATGAGCCACACTAGATCATTGCTTCACCTCCTGGAAGATGACTGGGATGGTAGACTGTGTTCTGATGACACGTGTAAAATGCGGATCTCTACCATACGGGAGAAGCTGGATACCAGGGCAGTCTCCACCACAGGGCTGTACCTGGGGCTCAAACTTCTAGCCAGGAAGTCACCATCTGAAATGACACTTTTATTCACGTCTTTTTCTCCTCCATTTAGAAGTCCCACAAAGACCATGTGTTCTTAGAATGCTTCCTGTCGGAGCCCAGCAAAAGCCAGCTAGGTGTCAGTGTTTGAGTTCTTGCCTTCATGGCTGAGGGCAGTCAGGTTTCATCTCTGCGCAGCATGGTGGCTGCTCTAGATTTCCCTCTTCCTGATGCTCGGCTCTGCAGGTTAGCGCCAGATTTCATAGCCACTTTTGCCTGCAGGAGTGGGGCTGCCTGTATGTTTTTTGGAGTAACTGGCATTTGGGTTTAGAAAATTGCAGTGGCCATTCCCCCTCGGAATCCAACCTGGGCGCCTCTAACAAAGCCCTGATTGGGCTGCTGAGCAAGGAAGGCCATCCTGGTGAGCATTCTAATCTTCCTGACTGTCATTGTTGGTTCTGGTTCCCATGGTTCCAGAAGCAGAAGGCCCTGCTCCCAGTTCTATCTTTGCTCCCGTTTGCCTTCTCATCTGGCCTGGTTTTGCCAAACTGGGTCAGGCTGGATGAGCTGTTTGAATTGGCTGCTTAGTGCTCTTCCAAATGGCACACACAGGCTTAGTCTCCAAAATACAATTTAACATACATCTTGACATTTGGACAAAGGTAAATGGGTTTTATTCAAAAGCAAACCATCTGTCTGTGAAGCTGAGGAGCAGGTAGGAACAGGCATTGTTCCAGAACAATCGCCCTAATTACAGAGAAGCCCTAATTTTACAGCAGGGCGATGCAAACTTTTAGAAAGAACTGATTCTGGCTTTTTAAAATGCAGAGGTGGTGAGAGCTCATTTTATTCACTGATAGAATAGACCAGATCAATTCCTGTATGTCATTAGTCTCACATCCTCACACCCCAGCACCCTAGAAGCAAAAAAGGGAGGAGTGGGGCTGGAGAGATGGCTCAGTGGTTGAGGGAACTCACTGATCTTCCAGAGTTCCTGGGTTCAGTTCCTAGCACCCGTGTCGAGCGTCTCACACCTCCCCATAAGTCCAGTTCCAGGGAATCCAATCCTCTGGCCTCCAGGGGCACCTGTGCACATAGCCTACACACAATTTAAAATAATGAAAAATAAATCCATAAAAAGAAGAAATATAGGGGGAATAAAGTGAGGTTTGGGGAATGCCTCAGAGGGGTGCAAAATAATCCTTAAAAAACCGTTAAAGTGTAGGTGAGGCATAGTTAGTAAGTACTAACTCCCTGTAGGCACAGGGACCTGACTGTGATGCTCAGAACCCCCATAAAAACAAACCCTGGGTGTGCTAGCACCCATCTGCTTGGAATCCTAGCACTAGGGAGGTGAAGACAGGGGATTTCCTGGGGCTTGGTGGTCAGCCGGCTGAGCTCAACAATCTCTAGGTATCAGTGAGAGACCTAGACTCATAAAAACAAGATGAAAAGCTCCTGAGGAACACAGGAGGGTGGCCCCCGCCTCCACAAACATGGTACATACACACATGCATCAGTACACACAAGCATGCACAAATACAAGTACACACACACACACACATACAATCACAACCTTAGAGTGGTGTGTTCCATACGCCACTCTCCCAAGGGAGTCATAGATCCCCACTCCCTGGAGCTGTCATCCACACCTGCTCTGCTTGCCCCTTGCCAATCAGGGGCTTCTCAACATTCAGAGGGAAGATGAAGATGGAGTATCACTGTATAAAGTGAGGACATGACCGATCCAAGGTAAGATTGAGGAGACGATTTCTATTGTAGATATGAGGGAGAGTACAGCCAGAGGCATCTGGAAGATTCCATCCAGAGTAGGGAGAGAAAGTAGTAGACTAAACATAACCAGTAGACTGAACAGGGCTGAGAGGGGCAGGGCAAAGGGCTGAGAGAGAGGCAAAAGGGTCAGCCAAGAAGATCAAGGGAACCAAGAGAGCAAAGAGAGCACATGGCTGAAGAGGCCACTCCACATATAGGAGCGAGAAGTGGGGGAACAGAGGCCCACAAGCTGGACAATTTTGGGGGTGGTGGTGATGATAAGGGCTGAGTGGAGCCCAAGGTACTGAGAGAGCCTGGAGACCCGCATGCACTTTGGTATGCTAACAGGCAGCTAGCCATTTGTCTATGGACCTGACAGCCGTGTCCTTCAGGAGGAGTGACCGTTCCATCCCAGTGTTCCTTAGAGGTCCGGTTTCTATCAGATCTGATCCTGTGTACTGCCCATCACGTTCATGTTGTGCCAGCACTGGAAGAATTGATCCTGCCTTGTTTCGAGCTGAGCACTCAGGGAGGGGGAAGTGTGGCCACTGGGTATACTTACAGATAACTCTGGATTCAAAGAAGCTAGAGAGTGATTAGGAAAGGGGCTGGATAAAGCATTTGATGGCCAAGCACCAAGAGCAGTGGTCAGAGTGCCAAGACCCAGAAGATTCTAGAGCAGGTGTGTAGAGCAACGTTTGCAGTTCCTGATCCCTAAGGGCCCACATCAGGTGGGTACACATGACTAGAGTCTCTGGGCCTTTGTTGTTGTTTGAAAAAGGGTCTCACTGTGTTGCCATAGCTGGTTTGGAGATAGCTACGTAGATCAGGCTGGCCTTGAACTCATAGAGATCCACTTGTCTCTGTCCCCCAAGTGCTGGGATTAAAGGCGTGAGTCATCTTGCCTATGCTCTCTGGTCTTTAAGTGCCTAACACGGTTGTTTGGATCTGTACCTGGAGCACCTGGTCCCTAAGGTCATGGAGCCGATGTGTGGAGCAGTTCCTAGAGCCCCTGATCCCTAAGTATCTGGGTTACGTACATGGGGCTGTACCTGTGTCCCTAAGGTCCTCAAGTGGAGCACTGCCTAGAGTCCAGGTTCTCTAATTTCTTGTAGCAGCTGTGTGCCACCTCCCTTTAAACAGCTGGATTACTTTAGTTTCTCAAACAGGTATGATGAACATTTCTTTTTCTTTCTCTTAAAAAAGATGGTGTGTTTTGTCTGTGTGTATGTAAGTGTGTTACATGTATACAGCGTCTCTCTCGAGTCCAAAAGAGGGCATCAAATTCCCCTGGAACTGGAGTTACAGGCGGCTGTGAGCAGCCATGTAGATGATGGGAGCTGAGCCCAGGTCCTCTGCAGGAGCAGCAGCAGGTCTTAACCCCTGAGCTATCTCTCCAAGCCTGTGTTGCAAGAGTTTCTGAGTTAGTGGAGGGTTTCCAGGGTTAACTGCCTCTTGGGGGCTGGGGGCTTACAGGTATTAGTGTCTGAAGGACAAAACTACCATGTCACCTCAATGAAGACACGGTCCCTTCTTAGGAAAGACACGGATCATCCATGCCCACAGCATCATTGCAGAGAGCAGCTCCGCCTAGGTGTTCTCATTAAATAGCCCAGGCTGGCCTCAAACCTGCATTTCTCCCACCTTAGCCTCCCAAGCGCTGCGATTACAGGCTTGATCCACAGCACCCATCTGTCTGTCTGGTTTTCTAAATCCTTCCCTGGAGATTCTGGCCCTTGAGTCCTTCCCTGGACTTTCTAAGTCTTTACTTTCTGCTTGGGGACCTGGCCTTGTGTAGTTGTGGCTGAAGTGGAGGTGACTCTGCGCTGCACAGGCCCAAGAGAGGATCCCGTGCGCACAGTGTCCTCCACTGGGGTCTTCCAGCAAGGCTGCAGCATCGATGACAGGAGGAATACAGCGGGGAGACCCTCTGGATGTTTTCCTTCTGTTTCTCCCTCCCTTGGTTGTCTTTTGTTGGCATTTCCCTCTCTCCTCACCTCAGCCCTCTGGAAACTGGTTCCACACACACCTGGCTGGCTAATAGACTCTGAGTGTCCTTCTTCCAGGGAACCTTGTTTGAATAAGAACCCCAGCCCTCGCCCAGCTGTGTCCAATGCGCAGGTTATTAAAGTGTATTTGGGTTGAGGCCTAGTTTTTATAGCTACATTACAGAAAGGAGGCTGGTGTAGCTACTGAATTGGAGTTCTTGCACAGGGATGCCAACAGCTGTCGGGTTTTTTGGTTTTGCTTTGACAGGCCACTCACTTCTCTGCATGGGGAGCTGTGTCGGTGTCTCTGGGTAGCCAAATGGGAATGGAAGGGTGTCAAAGGCAATCAGAAGTCTCAGCCCCATTGCTCAGGCCTAGCCCATTCAGCACAAATGTCCCATGCTTGCAGGGGAGGACAGAGTGTGAGAAGAGAGGACAAAGGACATGTTACATAGTGACAGTGTTGTCCCTGATGAAGTGGCAATGTTGCTGGCTTAAGACAGTACCGCATCTAAGATCTAAGGGTCTTGCTGACATGCTGAAAGTCTTCATCTTCAGACCACGGACCCACCTGTCCCCCCCAGCAGAATGCTCCTTGTCCTTTAGGGAGGAGAGGCAGACTCACAAGCCTGCAGTGGCTGCAAGGCCCTTCTTCCCAGCAGCATCCACAGACAGGACTCCATCTGGCTGTGTTCTCTCCTCCGCCAGAAAAATCTGGAATCATAGCTGTGGCCAGACATAGAAATTGAAAGCTGAACATTGACATCATGGCAAATCGCTAGCATGTGTTGGGCAGAAGCCAGTGCCCACTAAGCTGTCATGTGACCAGAACTGGATTACTGATATCTGTCCCTCCAACCCCAGGCTTTCACTGGAGAGCTAAGAACATCACTCACATGTGTACATATGGGTACACACATGCAGACGGGCGAGCACAAGGCACATATGTGTGCACACACATGCAGACGGGCAAGCATACAGGCACACATGTGTGCACACACATGCACACATACCCCGACCCTGTAGCATTGTTGTGGGAATTGTGGGAGAATGTTCCAGTCCAGTGCAGAGTGACCACAGAAGTTTCCTCTTTGTAGAGGAAAAAGGATGCTTATAAAACTCCATGACAGACACAGACAAGACAGGAGTCTTCTGAAGTCACCCTTTGTAGCTGCCTGGCTTCTCTTCCTGCCCCCCCCCCCCATATCAGTTCCTCCATTGAGAAAACCCCTGTAAAGTGTATTTAAATGAAACGCTATCCCCCTACCTAATGTAATGGGGGCCACAGCAAGGGAAGAGATAAGCTAGAGATGGTCTTTCTCTCCAGGCAACCCTGTACACCTGGGCAGAAACTGGCATGAGCCATGTGGTAGTTTGAATATAATTGGTGCCCAGAAGAGGTGCTGATAGGAGGTGTGGCCTTGTTGGAGGAAATGTGTTACTGTGAGGGTGGGCTTTGGGGTCTCCTATGCTCAAGCTACTCCCAGTGAGACAGTTCACTTCCTGTTGCCTGTGGGCCAAGATGTAGGATGCTCAGCTCCTTCTCCAGCACCATGTTTGCCTGCATGCCACCAAGTCTCACCATGATGATAACAGACTGAACCTCTGAAAATATAAGCCACCTCAACTAAACGTTTTTCCTTTTTAAGAGTTGCGGTGGTCATGGTGTCTCTTCACAGCAATAGAAACCCTAAGACAGGCAAGAAAAGAGAATTTTGAGACTAAGGACAGTTGTGGCTGTTTGCACTGTGGGGAGCAGAGCTACAGATGCGACCCACGACTTGCACCTGCCGGGAAACTGTGTGGAAAGCAGTCCTTTCTGTCGGCCTGTTCCAGAATGTCTCAGGCAGACTCGGCAAAGAATAACCTTGTGCAGAAATGACTTCAACACCTGTTCTACCTGCTGTTGCCGGCAACACAGCGCGCTGAGGGTGGCTGTGGAGGTCCCTTTCCTGTGCTGTGGCTTCAGGGTGCCTGTGCTGAGATAGGCAGAAAGGGTTGGCTTGTCTGCCCCATTATAACCTGATCCAGCTGGGAAGTCCCACAGACTAAAGTATTGGTGGCCGCCCTGCCTCCAACATCTGGTTTTTTGGACTCCAGGTGCATGGCCACTCGGAAGCCATGGGATAAATGTGATGTTCTCTGCCAGGTGGCCCTGCACTTACAGCTCCAAGTTTCTCAGAAGGAAAATCCCAAGAGAGCCAGGGAGAGATTGTCTTGTTTTATTTTCATTTAGCTAGTCTGGGTCACTCAGCGCTGTCATGATACAAATACCTGAGCTACCGTGGGCTTACAGCTCTGGAGTTTCAGCCTGTGACCTGGCAGCCCACTGCTGTTAAGCCTGAGGCAAGATGGCACATCCTTGTGGGAGCACCAGGCCAAAGCCACTCGGCTCATGGCTACAGAGCCAAACAGAGGAAAAGACCAGAGTCCCACAATCTACAGTGACTGGAGACACCACCTGGTAAAGTTTCCACCACCTCCCAGGAGGGCCAGGCTGAGGATCAAGCCTTTGTGGAACTGTTTAGATGTAAACTGTGCCTTCTGGGCTATTTTTAGGTGTAGGGCAATAGTGTAGAGCTGGCTCACATCACTGTGGAACAGATCTCAGGACTGCATCTTGCAGATCTGAACTCTGGACTCATTAAACATTCTTCATCTCCCCTTGGGCCCTGGTAACCAGCGCTCTTCTTTGTAACCCTGTGAACTTGAGCTCTCCAGATGCCTCATGTGCGGGGACCACTCGAGTGAGGATCACTTCAAGCACGCGACAGGACTTCCTTCCTTGGTACAGCTAATGCCCCTCATACATGTATCTTTTGAGTTTCCAAAAATCAGTGGACATTCACTAGTGGACAGTAGGACTTCCTCCCTTCTCCCTCCCTCCCCTCTCCCTCCCTCTCTCTCCCTTGCCCATCTCCTTCCCTCCCTGCTTCCCTCTTTCTCTCTCCCTCCCTTTCTCTCTATCCCTTTCCCTCTTTCCCTACCTCTCTCCCTCCCCCCTACCTGGAAGAACTGGGAATTGAACCCAAGCCTTACCCATGCCAGAAAAGTACCCAACCACTGAGCTGTGTACCAAAACAAACAAACAAACAAACAACAACAACAAAAAAAACTTCAGACAAGTCTCAACTAACGCATCTAGTCCGACCTTGGACTTGCTATTCCTGCCTTGAACTTCCAATCTTCCTGCCTTGACCTTCCAGGCCACTGGGATTACAGACCCAGGATTCCAGCACTGCTTGCCTCCCCGCTAGCTGACCGCTTTGAAGATCCAGAACAGCATGTGCGGTCCTGCTTGCCTGTCTTTTGGCTATATGGTCAGAAATAGGGTTGATAATGGGAAGTTACATTTTTTTTTTTTTTTGGTTTTTCGAGACAGGGTTTCTCTGTGGCTTTGGAGCCTGTCCTGGAACTAGCTCTTGTAGACCAGGCTGGTCTCGAACTCACAGAGATCCGCCTGCCTCTGCCTCCCGAGTGCTGGGATTAAAGGCGTGCGCCACCACCGCCTGGCCCGAGTGCATTTTTTTTAATTAAAAAAATTAAAATTATAATTGTGTATGAGAAGGAGTATGGGTGAGGTCAGAAGACAGCTTGGGAAGCTGGCTCTCTCCTTCCACCTTTTCACAGATTTGAGAGATGGCCAGCGGCCGCCAGGCATTTGCAGTGAGGGCAGGTACTCACCGAGCCATCTCTCATCCCATGTATTGGGTTTGGGCAACTCGTGTTCCAGCATTTGAAGAAAACACCGTTAGTCATGGCTTCATATCATACCACGTGCTTCTGGGGGGGTGAAAGCTAGTGAACTCTGGGGCCCTGGCTTGGCCCATTTGCTGGATTTGCCTCTGAAATGTTCCGCCAAAAGCTTACATGCTAAAGACTTGGGCACCAGCCTGTGGGGATATTTGGAGAAAACGGAAGCTTCAGGAGGTATAACCTAGAAGGGGGAAGTTGGGTCTTTGGACATGCACCCTTGATGGGAATACTGAGACCCTGCCATTTCCTCATTGTTGGACTCCTGGCCACCATCCAGCTGACAATATTCTTCACTCAGGTCCCTGCCATGATCCCGCACCTTAACATGGGCTCAGAAAACCAATGCCAAGTGACCATGGACTAAAGCCTCTGAAACCAGGAACCCAAACAAACAACCTCTGAGGTTGGCCACAGAGATGGAAAAGTCCGTCACTGTTCCTCGTGGTTGTGGCACAGATGCACTTAGCAGCCCTGGCTCGGGCACCACTAGAAAGGGAGCCATGACAAAAAGCTTCTCCCCTCCCCTGTGCAGTAGACCTAACATCATCATCCTGACGCTGTGTGTTCCAAAGGATGATGTCAGCTGCTGGAGAGATGACTCGGTGACTAAGAGTGTCCTGAACATCTATCTGAGTTCAGCTCCCGGGACCTGTAACTGGTGACTCACACAAACTATAACTCCAGCTCCAGGGGATCCTGGTTCAGACCTCCATGGACACTGGCAGGCATGTGTCATATACGCACAGTGACACACAGATAAAGACTCACAGGATGGCATGATTGTGTGATAGCATTAATCCTGCTACTGGCAACCTGACTCAGCATTATAGCTGGGTATCACCCTCCACACTCACCCCAGGCATGGCCCACTTAGCACTAGATGTCAGGCCTGTGGTCACAGAGCCAGTTTCTGTGGCTCTGTGCAGCTGGCAACATGGGATGTTTTCATGGAGTTCAAGAACAGAAGGGAAGGTTTTTTGTTTGTTTTTTTGTGTGTTGTTGCCTGCTTGGACATCTGTGCACCGTGTGCATGCCTGGCGCCCAGGGAAGCCAGAATGAGCATCAGGTCCCCTGGAACAGAAGTTACAAATAGTTAGTTGTGAGCCTCCATGTGGGTGCTGGGAATTGAACCCAGGTCCTCTGAAAGAGCAGCCAGTGCTCTTAACCACTAAGCCATCATCACTCCAGCCCTAAGGACAAGTTTTTGATAGCATTTATTGAGCCAAACAGCATGCGCCTTTGTCCCAGTGTGTGATCTCCATGGGAATAAGGGTTCAAAGGCAATTGCTACATCACAGCATCAGGGATAGTTAGGGACAATCTATCAAAAGCAGAGTTAAGAGCTGGGGACGTGGCTTGGGGATAGTAATGTCTATATCTATAGATATATATCTATATATATATATTACTATCACCAAGATATATATATGTACATATATATATATATATATATATATATATATATATATCTTTTGATCAGTGCTAGTCCCCCACCCATGTATGTCTATCTTCCTGACTCCTGCCTGCCTCTCTATGTGTCTGTCTTTCTCTGCCTCTCCCCACTCCTGCCTCTATGTGTTTATCTGTCTCTCTGTCTCCCTTCTACTGGTCTGAACTTTATTTTCTCATTTTAAAATTTAGAGTTTTGATAATCCTGAAGCTGTTTAGGAATTTTAAAGCTTGCTTTATTATTTGTTTGTTCTTTGTTTTTCCGGGACAGGGTTTCTCAGCATAGCCTTGGCTATCCTGGAACTCACTCTGCAGACCAGCCTGGCCTTGAACTCACAAAGATCCACCTGCCTCGACCTCTGCCTCCCATGTGCTGGAAATAAAGATGTGTGCCACCACCACTTGGTCCTTGATTTATTTCTTTGTTGTTGTTGTTGTTGCTGTTTAATTTTAAAAACTTTTTTCTTTTAAAAATCTTGATCTTAATTCCAGGAAAATAGCACAAGCTCTGCCCTTGAGCATCAGTTCTGACCTTCTGTTCCTCATGTTTGGCCATTTGAGCTGTTGGGAGCAGTGCTCAGATGTCTCTCTGAAACAGTGTGTGAGGGTGTGAGGTGATCTTCACAGCCCTTCTTGGGTCCTCAGCCCCCGCCCCCCATCCTGCAGTAGAGGCTTGCATTTTCTGCCCACACCTCAGGGATTCACCAAGGTGCCCATTTCCAGGAAAGCAAAAAAGCTTCAAGTGTGACCAGGGAGAGACAAGAGCCCAGCCTTCACACCCAGTGGCGAGGGCTGGCCTGTGTGGCTTGCTGCTTGTTTAGCCAGTGACAAAATCAGGCTAGGATGACAGCAAGACTGGTCTGTCACCTGCCCCACCTAAACAGACAGGCAAGGCTGTCAAGGTCCTTTTTCTCTGGCCTGCCCTTCCACCAATCAGTCAGCCCCTTTCTCTGCCATGCCCTTCCACCAATCAGCACACAGAACAAGCTCTTGAATCTGGGCCTGAGAGTCTTGCCAGTAGTGACTCACACAGAGAGCTGAATGAAACTTATGTATATGCATGGATTAATTTTCAAAGCTGAATTCTTTTTTTCCTTTGGCCAATGAGATCACCAATAATAGATAATTTTTCATTTTTGTTTAGGAGACTGAAATGGGATTGCGAAAAGGCTTGCAAAATGGAAATCCCACCTAGCATGGTGGCAGGCCTGTTGTAACTTCATGGTCTCAGTGTGACAGCATGTCCTCTGGTCACCACTTACACATTCCATGGGGAAAGAAAAGGGAGGATGTAGCAGCCCCTGTCATGGCTTTCTACATGTTTTGCCCTTGAAAATGGAAATCATCGTGCAGGTGCCACTCAACTGATTTCTGTCACTAATGATAGGTCCTCTGGCCACCTCTAGTCTAGTCATGAGCCAGGGTGAGTGTGGTGGCCACAGCTTGTTCCCATTCTGTCGCTGTGTTTCTTTGTCTGGAACCCGAGCGGAGGTGGATAAAGTATGTCAGGCATGGATGATCTTTGACAAAAAGAAAAGCCAGAAACACCCCATTGTGCTACAGAGTGTTTAAATCTCTCCACCATCTGCTCTCCTCTACACATCCGCACCAGCAACCCTGTCTCAGGAGCAGCAGTGTCTGGGAGGGGTTTTGGAAAGTGCTCTTGAGTGACAGGTGTGAGGATGACGGCAGTGCCGCTATCCTGCAATGCTGGGGACGCTTTGGGGAGCCCATGTGTCTGCAAAGGTTGTCAGGAGGAAGATTTAAAGTCATACCTTGGCTCAAGCTCTGTGAGCCTCTGGATTCTGCAGTCACTGTCAAGTGCACCGGGCTTGCACGGTCTCCTTGGCATTGGCTGGGGCGAGCCTGGGGTTTGGATCACGGCTTTAGATGTTGGAGGGTTTTATTTTGTCATCCATGTTGCTCTGAGATCCTTCAGCTAAACCGCGTCAGCCCTAAAGTGGCTTGGCTGTCGCTGCCATCTGGAATGACCTTGCTTGCTGCAGATGCTTCTCTCCCGCTGTTCCTGTGTCACTGAAGAAATCAGCTTCCCTGTCCTGGGAGCTTGTTCCTGCTGGTGTTCATGCAGGAGGCCCAGCTGGCTGGGCTCCTGGGCAAGGTCCTTGCCATTAGACCAGACTAGGGAGCACCTGACCGTGGACACGACGAGGGAGAGCAACCAGCTGCTCCTGAAAGATGGCGTCTCGGCTGCCACCATCCAGGCTTGCCATTCATGGGATGTTTTGTTGACAGACCCCACTCCTCGTATGCCCTCACCCCTACCCCAGCGCAGGAGAACATGGCTTTGCACAGAGCAGGGGCTGATGTCTTGGCCTCTCATCCCTGAGGCAAGGGCCGGATCACCCGTGGGAAGTGATGAGTCTGGTCATATGTGATGTCAAATGCTGACACATGTAAGTGTATGAAAAGAGTTGTGAAAATGTGAAGAGGAGGTGATGGGAGAGAAGGGGAGAGTAGAGGAGGGGAGGGGACAGACGGGAAGGGAGGACATGGAGGGAAGAGGAAAAGTCGTTTTGTGTAGCAGTTTCTCCTGAGATTGAAACATTCTATCTCCCAGGGAAGCTCCTTTAGACAGAAGGTAACTCAAAATAGCTTCAGAAAGTACCCAAAAGTGACCAGACTGGCCAGGCCCCTCCCTTCCAAGAGGAGACAACAGAGACTACAGAGGCACTTTCAGAAAAGCCTCAGCAGCAAAGACGACCTGAGACCAGCCCAGTCCAACTCAGTCACTTGGAAAGGACACTCTCTGGTGAGCTGCCTGCAGGCTGTGCCGTGAACTCTCGGCTCTGCTCCTGCAATCTAGTGACCCCAATAGAACCCATTCGTTCACCAAGCTGGACGTTGGTGGTATCTGTACTTTGGTTTGTTGTGGCTCCCAGTCTGGGCTGAGCAGATGTGTTTCTCCTCAAGAAAAGTCTTGTCACACAACGAGGTGGGGAAGAAAAGAAAAGAGGAAGGGGAAGAAAGGAAAGGAAGAAGAGGAGGGGAGGGGGATGAGGAGACGAGAAGGCTGGGGGAAAGGGAGGAGAAAGGAAGGAAGGAGGAGGAGAAGGGAGGGAGAAGGCTCACATGATAAAGGCTTGGTCCTCAGCTGTGGTGTCCTAGGGGTCGTCCTGTGAGAAAAGCCTAAGTCATCCGTGAGCTCTTTTAAGGTGACACTGGGACTCCATTTCTTCCTCTCTGCTTCCTAGCTGCCATGAGGTGAGCAGATTCTTCCAGTCCATGTGGCTCCCGTGATAGCCTAAGCTCCCACAGGCCTAAGTCATCAGGGCCTGTGACCTGAAAGCCGTAGCCAAGTCTTTCCTACACTGGAGCTGGTCCTCAGCTACTTGTTACACCGAGCACAGATGGTTAGCACAGTCACCAGCCATGTCTGGCAGATGTGTGCCTTGTAACTGCACCTCCTGATTTGTGCTTAGTGAGCCTGGCCCAACCCAGTGCTCTCTGGAGAATTGACCTTCACTGGCTTCCCCAGTGGCTTCCCGACTCCTCTCTTTCCTTCCCCAACTTTTATCTGAATTACCCTTAGTCTGTATGCCCTGCTGTGACAGAAGGGGCATGGGCTGTGTGTGCCCATGAACAGTAACTTTTGTTGCTCACAGCTCTGAAGGCTGACAGTCTAGCCCACCTGCTGTGTGTGGACACTCCCTCAATACCTGTTGCTATGATAGGATATTCTGACCAAAGCAACTTAAAGAGAAGGAAAAGGGGTTTATTCCAGGTTACAGTTTAAGGTTACTGATTCCAGGTTACAGTTCAAGGGTTCCGTCCTTCATGGTGAGGAAGGCTCTGGAGGTGGCAGGAGATTGATGTAGCCACTCACATCACATTCACAATTAGGAAATGGAAATGTGAATGCACAGCGGGTGGTGGTGGCTGCGGTGGCAGTTTATTCCTCTTATTCCAGCACTTGGTGTTGGGGACTGCAGACCACCAGACCCTGAATTTCTTGTAAACAGCTTGTTTTCCTCTTCTCTGAGCAGGATGCAGCTGCTCTGAGCATGAGACCCTGATGGCAGGGGAGTAGTTTCTGATGGGTCTGTAGCTGAAAGATCCTGAGAGCTGGGGTGTGGTCAGAGCCCTGTATAAGCTGCCCCTGAACACAATAAAGGGGGTGTTCTTGTTTCAAGGATGACCCATGTTTCTGTCTGTGCATCTTTGTGTGTTTAAATCTCCAGGCCCTTGCCCGAGACTCATGAACCATCTCGTAGGGCAGGCGCCACACTACGGGTGTAGTACCATAGTACATGTAGTACAGGCGGAAGGTACAAGTGGAGGCCCCAGCGAGATGGGGAACTAGGGAGACGCTGAGAGATCACCCTCGGGAATGGTGAGGTTGGATTGAAGATGGGCATATGCGTTTTAATCCCCAGGCTCTTGCCCGATAGTGGTTCCGGGTGGTGCAGGCGCCTCCTCAGGAGGCACTGCTGAGATGGGGAACTAAAGGTTCTCTGAGGGATGCCCTCTGGAAGGCTGACCAGCAGGAAATAAAAGTAATAAAGAGGAGGCAGGAGGGCGAATTGGAGGCCTTTAAAAGATGGAATGTGCACAGATGTATGTTGTTGTGTTTTCTTTTGGTTTTTTGAATTATTGTGTTTTCTTTTTTGGCTGGAGATGAGAACAGACCCCTGAAGGTCACCATGAAGGGTCCACAAACATACTTCACCCAATAAACAGCAGGAAGTAGTCTGGAGAGAGAACTATGCCCAAATTTCCTTCTGGAAGTTGCGGGGGGGGGGGGGGCACACTGTGGGCAACGACTGAGGCAGCAGAGAAAAGCGGCAGCAGCAGCGTCTTGGTCTGGAGTCCTGCTCTGCTCCCCATACAAACCGGGAGCAAGAACAACTCAGACTAGAGGGTGGCTGGAGCAGAGCTTTGTGAGGGAGGCAGCCGACTGCTGTGAGTGCTCGTGGAGAGACCCAGAAGGTGGTGGCAGTGCCAGGAGCAGCACCCAGGAGTTTGTGGAGAGAGTGGCAAGCTTTCTCCCAGGGGCGGCAGAAGGCATGTGACCCCGGCCCAGTCAGTCAGTACCATGCCTGGTGGAGTCACCCTGGCCGAGAGAGAGACTTTAGGCTCACCATGGCCTGTAGTGGCTGCTGTTGTCACTGTTGGGGACTTCAGACTACCAGACCCTGAATTACCTGTAAAAAACTTGTTATGCTTGCAGCTGTTCTGAGCAAGACAACTTGTTTTCCTGTGTTTGCAGCTGTTCTGAGCACGAGACCCTGATGGCAGGGGAGTGGTTTCTAATGGGTCTGCAGCTGAAAGATCCTGAGAGCCGGGGCATGGCCAGAGCCCTATATAAGCTGCCCCTAAACACAATAAAGGGGGCTTTCTTGTTTCAAGGATGACCCCTGTTTCTCTCTCTCTCTCTCTCTCTCTCTCTCTCTCTCTCTCTCTCTCTCTCTCTCTCTCTCTCTCTCTCTCTCTGTGTGTGTGTGTGTGTGTGTGTTTAAATCTTTAGGCCCTTACCTGAGACTTACAAACCATCCTGTACTGCACTATGGGTATAGTACCATAGTACACATAGTACAGGTGAACTGTACAACTTGGGAGGCAGAGGCAGGCGGATCTCTCTGAGTTCGAGGCCAGCCTGGTCTATAAGAGCTGGTTCCAGGACAGCCAGGGCTGTTACACAGAGAAACCCTGTCTCAAAAAGCCAAAGAGAAGAAAAGAAAAGAAAAGAAAAGAAAAGAAAAGAAACATGAATGCATGCTGGTACTCAGTTCTCTTTCTCCATGTATACCGTCCAGGATCCCATCCAGAAAATGGCCACCCACAGTGGGAAGGTCTTGCCACCTCAGTGAGCACAATATAATCCGCTGCAGATATGCTCAGGGGGCCATCTCCTGGGTGATTCCAGTCAAGTTGATAGCTAACACCCTGCCCCCAGCTGGGTTCTCTGGCAGAAAGAGTGGGGGCAGAGCTGGACCCTCAGGACTCTCCTGGGGCTGAACGGGATGGCGGGTGTCACTACTCAGCCCTCCCAACTTGGGCACCAGGGAGAAACATACCCACTGAGTCGGGAGTCTGCCAAAGCAGGATCTCATTTGATGATATCAAGCAGGGATTTATTATAGGGTTGTGTAGAGAAGCCTGGGATGGGCCAAGGCTGAGCAAAGAACAAGGGCCAATAATATTCTGCCACGTTAGCGGCGGCAGGCAGAGGAGGGCCTAGGCTGGGTAGCCAGAGAAAGGTCTCCAAACTTGAGCTGGGCCCAAGAAGTTACCCTAGGCCTCACCAAACTCAACTTAGGCTTAAGAAGTTACAGTGGGCCTCATGCCTCGTGAGGCCAAACAACACCCATGATCAGTCATGCTAATCCCAGATTGAGGGCTGTACCACCTTGACCAATTCCCTCCCCTAAGGCCATAGCCTTGAAAGTTAGGATCAGTGTTCCACTGCACCATTGGGAGATGCATCAGACGGTAACCACACGCTCAACCCCAATGTGCAGTTCAGAGCCAACCTGGAGGAAACTGTCCTGCAGGAGCACATAACCAGAGCTAGTTTTTAAAGTGCTCCCGGAAGACAGACTGCCACCATGGCCCTCTGCTCCGCTGTGGTGAATTTCCCAGGCAGGAAGCGACTCCACTCCCTGCATTGAGGATGGCTCTTTGCACACTTTCTTAGCCTTTGCTGTTCTGTTGCAGCCATCCCTGGCCAGGTGATTACATAAGAGTTCCCCTTGCCAACTGTCACCAAGGCCACCTAGACGCTCAAGACATCCACACACCAGTGCGAGCTGGCTGCAGGCTGGCGGAAACTCTTCTCACTACTTGTACTAGTCCTGTTTTTTTTTTTTTTTAAAGAAGGAAAACCAACAACATACCTTTCCTGCAAAATTAAGATGAGTTGAGAGGCCAGGGAGACACATGGAGGGCAACAAATCCCAGCCCTAGCTAAGGAACTATTGGCAACCAATGGCTGCTGGGAAAAGGGGTCAGTTTTCTTTGAAGGAGCAACTCCTACAAGTTCCACCAGGCTCCACGCACAAGAGTATTTGGGCATCCCCAACTAGACAGATGGCAGAGAGAGAGAGAGAGAGAGAGAGAGAGAGAGAGAGAGAGAGAGAGAGAGAGAGAGAGAGAGAGAGAGAGAGAGAGAGAGAGAGAGAGAGAACAAACATGGAATTTGGTTGGTAGGGAGGTGGTGGGGATGGGTCTGAGAGGAGTTGGGGGAGGCAGGTGAATATAATCAAAATACATTGTATGTAATTCTAGGAAAATAAAAATATTCTGTAAACGAAAAAGAGGCTGGGAGGAAGTGCCCAGTTTGGAAACAGCACCGGTTTCCTGGACACCATCTGTGTAAGGCTTCATCCAAGGACAGGATTATGCAGGTGTCCTCTTTCCATGCCTGCCCTTTCTCTGTGGACTGCATGACCTCGGGTGACTCAGTCTTTGGGGCTTCAGCTTCTTCATCTGCAGGGTGAGATGGGGTTTCCAGGCATGTCTAGCCCCGCAGTCTCCTCAGAGACACCTCCTTTTGTCTCTCCCTCCCTCTGCTCCCTCTACAAGCAAGGACTGGCCTGGCTGGAAACTGAGTGCCAAGGGGTCAGCAGAGGGCATGTCCTCACTCCTCCCAGGTCACACTATGAGGCCTAGAGTTTATCCTTTAGGTAGAAGGTAGCCAGACTAGGGCTTTCTTGGCCATTGGTTTACCTCAGTGGCATTTTCACAGAAACAGCAAAAGGGTGTTTGTGTCCCCTGAAAAGAGAGTGGCCCTGGAGAAGGACAGGCTCAGGGACGGTAGTGCCTCACCAGAGCCCTGTGGAGCACAGTGAGGTGCGATAGGGGTGCCTAGCTCTACCCAATGGCCGGCCAGTGCTAGCTCCAGCTGCTCTCAAACCTCGTGCCTGTCCCTTCTGCTTCCCTGAGTGTGTCATTCACTGTCCCCACAGCTTAGAGCAAGCAGCTCATCTAGAGAGAAGCAGAAGAGGCAATCAGCAGAAAGCAAGCAAACTGTACCGAAGGGCAAAGGAGTCATGGCTCCTGGGGCAGAAAGAGGTGAAACGTGAGTGGTAGAGGGGTCACCCCTAGGGTCTCTAGCCCACCCCAGCCCTGACTGGAAGTCCAGACAGTTCAGAGTGTGTGAGGAGGAAGTAAGCCAACATAAAGCTCTCTCAGCAGGCCAGGTGACACATGCCTGGGAGTCTAGCTCTTGGGGAGGCTTGAGGCAGGAGGATGAGAGTTCAAGCTACCCTGGGCTCTGTAGCAAGCCTGTACCCTGAAGGGAGAGAGGGAAGGGGGAAAGTGAGGAGGGAGAAGGAGGGCCTGAGAGAGCAGAGGAAAGGAGGGAAGACTGTGATAAAATAATATACCTCCACACACTTAGAGATAATAAAGGAAAAGCTATCTCGGGCCCTCTGTGGAAATTCAGGCCCCATGTTCAACACCAAATGTTCCAGACTTTTTCTTTTAAGAGACTTCTTATTAGTTATGAATGCTCGGCTTTATTGTATTTATTTAGCTCTTATAACTTAGCCTGTTTCTCTTCATCTACATTTTGCCTAGTATTTTTTTTTGCTACATTTTGCTTTTCTTCTGTATGTCTGTCTTTTACTGCTTCTCATGTCTAGTTGGCAGCTGCCTGATTTCTGACCCTGGGTGTGTCCCTGTCTTTCTCCTTCATTTTCTTCTCTCTCTAACCTACTACTTATTTCTCCTCCTACTTATTCTCTCTGCCCACCAGCCCCCACCTATCCCTCTTCTGCCTGGATATTGGCCATTTAGCTTTTTATTAGACCAATCAGGTGCCTTAGGCAGGCAAGGTGCAATAGCAACACATCTTTACATAATTAAACTAATGCAGCATAAACAAAAGTAACACATCTTTACACTGTTAAAGAAATATTCCACAGATAAACAAATGTGACACACCTTTACACAGTTAAATAGTCCACAGCATAAACAAATGTAACACACCTTTGCCTAGTTAACGTAATAGTCCACAACAGACCAGGACTCAATGGTGGTTGTGACCCCTGCATTGTCCACTTAGGCTGCCCTTTTGAGGCATGTTCTTTGATATGGGACGAGCCTATCCCAGTGAACAAACATTTACAGCTTAGCATCCTAATTTTGTTTACTTCTAACAGGCATGATGAACACACTATTTACCTTTGGGGTATTTTGGAGGCAATGCTCCCTCAGCTAAATTCTAATTTGTGTGGTTTAATATCTCCTAAGCAAATCTATTAGCGCATCCTTTATAACATCATTATATTACTTTGAGTTTCTTCTACATCAAGACCACGAAGGGAGAAGGAAGGAGGAGGGAGAGGGAAGTAAGGAAAGCGGAAGGGAGGAAGGCAGGCAAAGGGAGGGCACCACTCTCTCCATGCTCTGTGTGGCATTTGTACACAAAGAATGAGACACAGTGACAGAGTGGCGAGAGGGCTGTGTGCATCCTGTCCTTTCAGGCAGGCAGGTACACAGTGGCTGGGAGCAGGGGCACAGGGGTGGGTGGGGCTTGCAAAGCTGGAAGGCTGTGTGTTCAAGGAAGCTTCAGAAGGAGGTGAGAGCCTGAGGCAAGCGCATCTCAGCCCTCCTTTCAGTTCTGTCGCTTTAGAGATAGACACTGAACCCCATGGTCTTCCCTCCTATCCCGGGAGTCTGACCACCTAGCCGCAGAGCCAACCACCTTGGCAACTTCAGGGTGCTCCCTGTGCCCGCACCCTTCGCCGTTCCTCGTGCAACATCAGTTTTGGTTTTAGGTTAGAATTCACGTTTTGAGCAGCTGGGGGTTTAAAGCAGGAGCTGCTCCATGTGAGCATGTGCTCTGTCGTTTCAAAACTGGAGCTGAGAGTCCAGGGGAAAATTACAGGAGTCCAACAGGGCTGGGGCGGGGGTGGGGGTGACAAGCGAGAAGGGACAAACAACTAGAGAAGGGTGGTTGTTTCTTTAAGGGTTAACAGAAGGAATGGAGGCTGAAGCTTTGGAGCAGTTAGCATCCAGGAAAAAAAGGCTTGGCGAACCAATGATTTGAATGAAAATGGGTTGGTAAAAACCTCAGGAGTATGACCTCAGAACAATAACGAACCACTTTAGAAGAAGCTGGTTCCTACGGTCTTGCTTGTGTTCTACTAAAAGCTGTTTGGTGAAATGCAGGGAAACTGGATGAAAAATAGCAAAAAGGAGAGCAAGGGACTAAAAGAAAATTTTCTGAGTCTAATAAAAATAGAGTCTGCTTTTCTGTGCTTAACGATGCACACACGAGGGCTTCTGGGGACATCAGGTTGTGGAGTCTCTTTGGTAAGGGGAAGTGACTGAGAGGAACAGAAAGGAAGAAAACTAACAGGGAGGCTGGGTGGGCTGGGGCACACAATTCATCCAAGGGTCAGCAATAGCTCACGGATTACAGGTCAACTCGACACACATAGAACTTCCTCTCACTTGAGCTATGATTGCTTAAGAAAAACTTCACAAAAAGCAAAGCTTTCCCCACCTGCCCAACATATCAGATTAAAAAAAAAAAAGGAAAAGAGGAATCACGGGTAGCAACACGCTCAGTTAAAGAAGCCCCCGTCACGTGATGACGGCATCTGAGGGAGACAAGAGTGTTTTTGGACTTGGTACAGAACTCAACACAAGCAAACTCTTAGGTATCTGGATGCAGCTCTTTGGACATTCGAGTCTGGGTTTGGTTTTCTTTCCTCTCAATGAGGCTGTTTGAAGCTGAAAAGAACTTTGCTGTGCACCTAGCACTAATCACGGAGCTGCACACACTTGCTCCAGTAAGTGGTACTGAGCTCTAAAGCTCAGTGCTCTTATGGGCCCATCTGCAGAAGAGGAAGCGGAGGTGCAGGAGGGCAGGCTAACTTGTCACAGGCTGTACGGCTAAGTCCCCATAGAGTTTATTTTTGTGGATGTGAGTGTACCTCTGTTTCTGCATATACCCATGCATGTGGGGGCTCAAGGAGGTCAGAAGAGAGCCTTAGATGCAATGGGTGCTGGGAATTGAAGTTGGATCCTCCAGCCCCTCCCCTTGAAACTTATGAAAGAAACAAACTACTACAACAAATGTTGCTGTGCCTGCCATATGTACCGTATTCCAATTCCCTGTCCCTTTAGTGGGTGGGGGTGCTCCTCCAGTTCCTTTTCTCAATGTGTGCGCGCACACACACACGTACATATGCGTGTGTCTAAGGATAATATATGGTGTGAGTTTTCATATCATAAACATTTGCATAATGCTATGGGTTGGATAAATGTGCCCTCGAGGCACGTGTGTTAAAAGCTTAGTTCCCAGCCCCTGGTGCTATATAGACAGATGCTTTAATGGGAGGTCTTCTGGCCACTGGAGTAGTTCCCTTAAAGGGGTGATTGTGAGCCCTTGGTCCCATCTTCCTCCTTTCTCTCCTTTGCATTTTGGCCATGAGGTGAACATTTTGCTACACCCTGTGGCACTCTTTGTCTCACTGCTGCCCCTAAGGCAAGAGGGCCAATTGGTCATCCTCTAACACAGCCGTTCTCAACCTCCTGATCCTGGGACCCTTTAACATGGTTCCCCATGCCATGGTGACCCCTACCTTAAAAATAATAGTTGCTGGGCAGTGGTAGTGTTCACCTTTAATCCCAGCACTCAGGAGGCAGAGGCAGGCGGATCTCTGTGAGTTCGAGGTCAGCCTGGTCTACAAAAGCTAGTTCCAGGGCAGCTAGGGTTGTTACACAGAGAAACCCTACCTTGAAAAAAAACAAAAAATAGTTGTTATTATTATTTTGTTTTTTGAGACAGAATTTCTCTGTAGCCCTAGTTATTCTGGAACTCACTTTGTAGAACAGGCTGGCCTCGACTCATAGAGACTCAACTGCCTCTGTCTCCCGAGTGCTGGGATTAAAGGCATGTGCCACTAACTGCCAGCCATACAATTATTATTGCTACTTCATAACTGTAATTTTTCTACTGTTATGAATCATAATGTAAATATCTGTGTTTTCCAACGGTCCTTGGGGGTCATGAGCTACAGTTTGAGAACGGCTGCTCTAACCCCTCCCAAACGTGTGGCAAAATCAATCTTTTTTCTTTGAAGTCAGATGTGCTTTGCCCAGACGTGTTTTGGGGGGCAGTAAAGACTTGGGTTGTAATACACTGCTTAGGGAACTCTTTTGAGCCACTTGGTTCTTCCACCAATTCTACTGCTGTGATGGCAAACTCTGCCTATGGCCATGTCTTTGGTGTGTGTACACCACCCAGTGGGGGCACCACTTGCCACATTGGTTACAGACCTCTTGAAATGTGGCTGGTTCAAAGGGAGATGGGACATAGGTAGAAAATACACAGCAGATTTCAAAGACAGTGTGATAAATAGGATAAGCACCGTAGTAATGATTTTTAGCTTTTTTTGTTGAAATGATAATAGTTTTTATACTACGATAAACAAAATACGCTATTTTTTTTTTTTTTTTTTTGGTTTTTCGAGACAGGGTTTCTCTGTGGCTTTGGAGCCTGTCCTGGAACTAGCTCTTGTAGACCAGGCTGGTCTCGAACTCACAGAGATCCGCCTGCCTCTGCCTCCCGAGTGCTGGGATTAAAGGCGTGCGCCACCACCGCCCGGCTAACCAAATACGCTATTAACTTCACTAGTTTTTTGTTTCTAGACTGCTGAACTGAAAGACCCTGCGCCTTCCATCTGTGGTGCATGCGGCATTTCTACAGGAGAATGTTAATGGGGCTGGAGAGATGGCTCAGTGGTTAAGAGCACTGGCTATTCTTCCAGAGGACCTGTGTTCAATTCCCAGCACCCACGTGGCAGCTCACAACTGTCTGTAACTCCAGTTCCAGAGGATCTAGACTCTTCACACAGACATGCATGTGGAAAAAGCACCAACGTAAATGAAATAAAAATAAATATTTTTAAAATCCTAGTTAAATAAGTTAAGATGATGTTTTAGGAGCATTAACTTTGGGGTGTATTTTCATTTTATTCACAATTTATTCTATCTTTCATTGTATGGGTGTCTTGCCTACTGTGTATTTGTGCATCATTTGAACTCCTCGTGACCATGGATGCTGGAAGAACATATCATATCTCCCAGCACTGGAGTGACACACAGCTGTGAACTGCCCAAGTGGATGCTAGGAATCAAACCAAGGTCCTCTGGAGGAGCAGCCAGTGCTTGTAACTCTGAGCCCCTGATGATATTTTAATCTGTTGCCAATCTAGGTTTTGTTAACAGGAAAAGGAAGAACGCCCCACATGCAAGTGGGAATATATTTTATATTACTTCACACAGATAATTATCCCAAGTATTAGAACACTTTGTATTCTAGCAAAGCACAGACTGGATGATTAATAACGAAGAGATTTTTGTGCACAGCTGCAGAGGCTGAGAAGGCTAAGGAGCCATGTTTGTCCTTGGGGCTTGTAGCTCTGTCATAAGATGACAATAGGCCTTGTGTAACTAGAGAGCAAGAGAGGGCAAAATGTGCTTTTAGGGCAAACCTATTCCCTTCGAGAGAATTCATTTCTAAAGTAACATGAACTCATCCAAGCGACTCAACTAATGACTCATAAAGGTGTTACCCTTGACCATCGGGTTGTTTCTCACACATGAACTTTGGAGACACAGTCCTGCTATTGCAATACATAAAAAAAAAAACCCACTCAGATTTCCTATTATGCTCTGGAGCTAAGTGAAGCTAAGCAACTGTCCAAAGTCATACCAGGCATGCAGGCTGCTCAAGCCTGGCCTTTTAGCCACAAACCTGATGGAACAATGTACCCTGAGAAGCCGTGTAAACCTGCCCAAGAGGGTCCAGCCGCAGCTTAACTGGGTGAGGTCTCTCACACAATCTCTCCACATCTCAGTGGTACCCCTCTTTTCTAACTTTCATCGGCATGGCTGTACAGACACACACTTATTTGCAGCAATTTCAGCTTTAATGAAGCCAGCATAGGGAGCGTTTTTCTGACATCTGTTTCCAATGTTGTGAAGTCAGCTCTATTCTTTGCCACTAATTATATTAACTATTTTTAGGGCAAACTGTCAATGCACCATACTTATTCATGCTTCCTACATTCCCAATTTGTTTTTTAGCCATATCTATTTATAACTTGAGGTTTTTTTTTTAAAGAGATGCCCTCATTCTGCCAATGATAAATTTGGGGCTTGTAATTAAGTTATAAAACACGTTGTGGGGGGGATGACATATCATGAGGATATTATTGGTGGCTACTAGATTGCTTTTTGAATTCTGAATAAAAACTCACGTTAACACTTGTAATTATAGAGTTACAGATTAGGGAGAACCTGAGATCACCTATCTGTAGATTTTAGACCATAGACTTGGTGTCAAGGAAGCTCTGTGGCCTTGTGATCCTGGGGCTGCTATTAGAGCCCTTGTTAACGTCAGTTTCCTTCTCTATAGAATAAAAAAGTGTCTCTCCCAGAGTTTCTCAGGGGATTAGAGGAGGGTTTTGATTATTTATTGTCACATTCATTCCAGAGCGGTAGTGATAACTGCTATCTAACCGTACTTTCCTCCAGAGGTCTCCAGAGGTGTCTCCTCTCTTCTGGCACATCTGTTCCAACCTCAACAGACCTCCATTCTCTCCCAAAACTTAGGAACCTCCCCTTGAGTGGAGAGGTCCTGGGCTAGAAGGAAACTCTACAGTTTCATGCAGTGAGAAACATCTTTCTATCAAAGACACTTAGTGCCACACGGGCTTATCTTTCCTGGATTCCCCCCTTTGGGTGACTGGTCTGTCATGCCATGCTGTGAAGCTGTGTCCTGTTGGGGACAGCAGACCACCAGACCCTGAGTTTCCTGTAAACAACTTGTTTACCTGTGCCTGCAGCTGCTCTGAGCACGAGACCCTGATGGCAGGAGAGTGGGTTCTGGTGAGGCCTGCAGCTGAAAGATCCTGAGAGCTGGGGCGTGGCTATCAGTTAAGGATCCCTATATAAGCTTCCCTGGAGCACAACAAAGTTGGCATTCTTGTATCAAGAATGGCCTGAGTCCCTGTCTCTCTGTGTGTGTGTAAGTCTCCAGCTTAGTTTCTGGCTTGCGTACCATTCTGTTGTGCAGGCGCTATTGTGCCCCACCAATGGGGTGGAATGCAGTCTCCACCTAAGTCAGGGCTAAAAGGCAGTGGGCATTTTCGTGAGTATTTTTGCTGTTTTGGTTCAGGTTCTGGTGTGGTCCTTTTTTCAAAAGGAAATCACCTTGTCAAATTTCACTTTGTTTCTGAGTTCCTTTATGCAACAGTGTAATTAATTTTTTCCCCCACACTTCCTCCACTTCCTCTGTTTGGGACACTCTTCACAGCTCAGAAGAAAATAGTTCTGAGATCCATAACGTAAAAACCTCAAAACATCTCCAGCATTTCATTTCTGGAAGATCTGGCTGCATAAGCCCTCCCCAAGGCGGCTGAAATCAGAGATGTCCCTGCTCCGCTTGGGACTGGCCACTGTGAATGAACTTCCACATTCCTGTTCCCTTTTTCACGATTTATTTTTATTTTGTGTTCATTGGTGTTTGCCTGTACGTATGTCCCTGTGAGGGTGTCAGATTCCCTGGAACTGAAGTTACAGATAGGTGTGAGCTGCCTTGTGGGTCCTGGGAATCAAACTCTGGTCCTCTAGAAGAGCAGTGGTCACTCTTCTTAACCATGGAGCCATTTCTCCAGCCCCCTCCTGTTCCTTTTTGCTCCCAGAATGTGGGACCTGGAGAGACAATGTGTTTGTATGGTGTGTTTTGTTGCCAGCAGTCAGGGGCCCTCCTGGAGACTGGCATGACACAAAGAAGCGTAGGTCCTTGCCATCTAGATGCTCGCTGCCTCAGAGTCCCAGTTTCACGCGGGGCTCACCGGCGTCATCCGTTTTTCTTTCCAGTCCCGGGGTAGGGGAGCGGTCCTCGTTGGTGTTCTGACCCTTCCCTGTCATGTGAACTGGGAAAAGATGACTGAACTAGGTCCCCTACTCCTGACTACTTAATTTAGTTGTCCTGACACCTGTCGCTTAGCAACACAATTTCTCCCAGGGCGCAAGCTCAAGGCCTTTTCCCGCCCGGTCTCCCGGGCGCACAGCTGTGACGCAAGCATTCCGCGACTCTTGGCAGCTACCGCACGCTTGGTACCATGGCTTCCTCCGGAGTGGTGGGTGGGAGACAGGCCGAAGATACCTTGCAGCCACCGCCCGAGCTGCTACCGGAGTCCAAGCCGCCGCCGCCGCCTCAGCCTCTACCGGTCGCCGCGCTCCCGCCACCGCCGGCTCCGCGGTCTCAGTCCCCGGCAGGCGTGAAGGAGGAGAATTACTCCTTTTTACCGTTGGTTCACAATGTCATCAAATGGTAAGGGCCTAGGAGAGGTCAAGACACCAACTTTCCCGGCCTCTGATGTTGCTGGTTCGGTCCGAGCAGCCGAAGCCTGGGCGCTCTGGGCCACGCCCCGTTTTCCCAGAGGGGCCACACAGTCGCCTTGTGAGTTCAGCAAACTCCAGAGCCTGGAGAGTTACACTGTGCACCCGGGTGAAGCCCACAGACTGAGCAAATTCACAGGTTCTGTGGTGCACTCTTGTTTACATCCCAGATCCCCCGGCGTCTTGGGGATGAGTCTCAAGTTCTTACACACATAGTCTGAAGGGAATTTGTTTTTGTTTTTCGAGACCTGGTTTCTCTGTGTAGCCCTAGCTGTCCTGGAACTCGCACTGTAGACCAGGTTGGCCTTGAACTCAGAGACTCGCCTGCTGCCTCTGCCTCACTCGAGTATTGGGATTAAAGGCGTGTGCCCCCATGCCCTGCCATCTGAAGGCAGTTTTATACGATAGTTTTAATATACCTGCGTTTTGGTGGTTTATATGAATCCTGGTGTGAAATTTCCCACTTGTACCATTATGTAGGCCCTTAAAAGTTTTCTAATATTGGGAATTTTAGATGTTCAGATGCGAGATTTTTCACCTTGTACACAGTTCAGTGCTAGGCAACATCTTTACCTGTGTGGCACAATTAAGGACTACAGATGTACACCGGAAAGGAACCAGCAATTCACCGTCACAGGGTTTACCCGATAGAAGCAGAGAAAAACAAGCGTTTTTAAAACTGGATAGGGAGCCAGGCGGTGGCGCATGCCTTTAATCCCAGCACTCAGGGGGCAGAGGCAGGCGGATCTCTGAGTTCAAGGCCAGCCTGATCTACAGAGTGAGTTCCAGGACAGCTAGAGCTGTTACACAGAGAAACCCTGTCTCGAAAAACTTAAAAAAAAAAAAAAAAGTTAACTGGAGAGGGTGATGCTAGAAAACATTTGAAACAAAGACACGGAAGTTGCTCCAAATGATTATGTCTCAGTATTAACCTTAACAGAATATTTAAGGATGTGGGTGTCGTCTTTTTGGCCACAGGTCTCCAGTCTGCAAGATGGCTTACGTATTTTTTGTTGTTGTTGTTAATCTCCATATACAATTGTGTCACTTCTAAGAGGGACACTGTTGTGCAAGCATTCTCATCTCAAGTGTGCTTTGATAAACTCTTGGTGCTGCCAGGATTCTTGGTAACAGTAAGAGAGTTGGATGGCTTGGCAGGTGAGAACGCTTGCTGTGCAGGCAAGAGGACCCGAGCTTGAATCCCCAGCATCCACATAGAAAGCAGTCATGGCTGCTCATGCCCTGTGGTCCCCACATTTCAGGGCAGAGACAAACACATCTTGAGAGCTGTGGCCAGCCAGCCTAGCTGATACTATGAGCTTCCCATTAACCATGAGACCCTGTCTCAAAGCAGTAAGGTGAAGAGCCACAGAAAAAGACACCCTGCTTCAGCATGCCCGCCTGCACACTCACAGGCATTCACAGACCTGAATAACACCCCCCCCCCCACACACACACATAATAAACAAAAAAGTCTTGGTAACATAGGGTGTATAAAAGCTGCTGCTGGTGTCTTAAGACATTCTGTTAAAAGGGGGAATTTTGTTTGAGACAGGGTTTTGCTACAAAGCCCAGACTACCTTTGACCTTTTGATCCTCCTATCTCAGCTGAGTGCTGGGGCAACAGGTGTGCACCATTACACCTAGCAACCGTGAATCTTTTCGTAGGAGGGAGTGTGCTTTAAAATCACAGAAAAAGTACATTACAGTAAATGCAGAAACTAATGACATCGTTATTATCATCAAGCATTAGGCACTACCTGTAATTCTATATGCTATACTTTTATACCTGGCAATAATTACTGTAGGTTTTTTTTTCTTTACACTAGTGTGAGTGATGAATTCTGCGGCGGCGTTACCACAGCTCCTGTGCCACTAGGCAAAGGAAGGTTTTGGTTACATTGTAACCATTAAACTATTACTATATGTATGATCTGGCATTGATCAGGTTATTCAGCGATGACTGGATAGGCACAGGACACTAGGTGCAAACCCCTGAACTTGTAACCGCTACTAAACCATTAAATACTAAAATTAAGACAGGATTACAATTCCAGTCATCTTTATGAACGTGCCCTTTGATGTTTCGCTGATAAGGAATTGCCATTTGGCTTAGAAATCCTATAATGGCCAACTTCACTGGAGTTGAGGCAGCCAAGGTCCCTTGCAGTATGTTGGCGTGGTGCTTTCCGTAGCTAGGGTTACTATTGTATGATGAAACCCCATGACCAAAAGCAGATTGTGAAGGAAATGGTTTATTTGGCTTTTACATCCATATCACTGGGGGGAAGCCAGGCAGGAACCTGGAGGCAGGAGCTGATGCCGAGGCCATGGAAGGGCTGCTTACTGACCTGCTTCACCTGCTTGCTCAACATGCTTTCCTTTTCTGTCTTGTCTTTTTTCTTCTGGTTTTGGGAGACAGTTTCTCTACATAGCCCTGTCTATTCTGGACTTATTTATGGATCAGTCTGACCTCAAATTCAGAGATCCGTCTGCCTTCACCTCCCGAGTACTGGGATTAATGGTGTGAGCTACCATGCCCGGCTTCAGTGTGCTTTCTTACTAGAATCCAAGACCATCCTAGGGGTGGCTCACCCATGGGCTGGGCACTCCCATATCAATCACAAATTAAGACAGTGCTCCATAGTCTTGCCTTCAGCCTGATCTTGTGGAAGTGTTTTCTCAGTTGAGGCTTCCTCCTGTCTGCAAACTGTCAAGTTGACACAAACAGCAGGCACAATGCTCATCTATTCAAGTGACCGCAGAGCTTCGGGTCTCACAATGGACTATTGGTGTCAGACGACATGAACATCCTGTACGTAGGGTAAGGCAGACTGTCCCCTATGTTAGCTTTTGGCAGATACATAGGTGAGACAGAAGAGAGGAAGGCAAACAAAAACAAAAACCCTGACCATCTCAGGGCAATGCTGAAATATTGGAGTTACCCAGAGTAACCCAAATATACATGGATTAATTAAGTCACAGGTGCACGTCCACCTATGCTGCAGAACAAATGTTCCCAAGCCAGCAGAGCACTTGGGTTGGGCTAGCCTTGTGACAGGAAGTGAGATGTACCAAGAACATGCTATGAAGTCAGAGGGTCTGAGTTCAAGTTTGTGTGCTGAGGCTTGCCTTACCACTTTTGTGAATACTTAGTCTTCCCAGGCTGTAATTTTCCTGTCTCTATATGTCAGTAGATCTGAATTGGACATGGTGGTGCACACCTTTAATCCCAACACTCAGGAGACTAAGGCTGATCTCTGAAACTGAAACCAACCTAGTCTACATGTCTAGTTCCAGGCCAGCCAGGAATAATGGGTTCAAACTACAGCTCTGACTTATGGCTAGGTAGCCTTGGGCAGCCAACTCTGCTTCTCATAGAACTGGGCGAGCTCTAAGGTGCATGCCTGTGAAAGACGGCAGTTGATTACGTGGGCTTGTCTAAAAGGACACGGGGGCTGACTCACGTGACCCTGGAGCAGCTGCCTTGACTGGCCTTCCCCACACCTCTGTAAGCACTCTCCACTGCCCCCTCTCCCAGATCTGTACAGATTCTGTGTAGCAGTGAGTCCTCAGTTATGGACTCGACTCTTGTGCATACGCATGCTGCTCCTGTAGTTGGAGCCAGAATGAGTACCCGGGTCTGCACTTTCCCAGTGAGTTCTCTAGAGTCTCAAGAAATTGCTACTTATGTGGTATGTGAATATAACATTCCTGTCACTATTAGCAAAGTTGGGAAAATGTGTCAATTTATGCTTTGTTACCAGTATATTTCTCTTTCCTCCATTCCTCTGCTGCTACCATTAAACTTTTAACTGGCTTGTCTGATAGATAGGTCAGAAATGGTAATCAGTTGGTATTTTTTGTTATTTTTAGTATGCCATCTTTTCATATGTATGCAGTTTTAATTTGTTTTGAGACAGAGTCTCACTTTGTAGCTCTCTGGTCTGGAATTTGCTATGTAGACCAGGCTAGCTTCCAACTCAGAGATCCACCTGCCTCTGCCTCCTGAGTGCTGGATTCAAAGGCGTGTACCATCAAATCTGGCTTGCAAATTTAATTTTTTGTTGCTATTCTTGTTTTACGTACCCGTCCCTCTAGTTTCCTGTGCTTCTGTTGAGCCAAGCTTCTTGTCTCTGCCTTCCAGATGTAAGTTACTGTTGACTTTTCTTTGTCTTTGGTGATGGTCGCGGTGATTTTTTTTCCCTACTTAAAATCATGATTTGATGTAATCAAATTTTCTCAGCTTTTCCTTCACAGCTTCTGAGTGTCTGTCCTCATGGTGGAGAGTTTGGCTAGTACAGTTGTATCACCATGATGTCCAGGAGTAGAGAGAAGTCAAAGAAGGAGTAGGGACAAAATATTCCCCAAGGACATGCTCCCAGTGTCCTAATTCTTTCAGCTTTGTTCCCACCCCCAGAGTTTCTAGAACTTCCCATTAGCAGTGTCACCAAGTGTTTAAAATATTAGCCTGTGGGAGACATTTTGTATCAAACCATAACAGAATCTTGCTTAGAAAGGCTTTGGGACTAGGTGTGGCTCAGTGTTAGAGCACTTGCCTAGCGTGTACAAGGTCCTGGGTTCTATCCCCAGCGTTCTAAAACGACAATAAAACAGTCTTTGATTTATTTTTGGTTTTTGAGACAGGGTTTCTGTATGTAGTGTTGGTTACCTGTCCTGGAACCTGATATGCAGCCTCTACTTCCAGAACGCTGAAATTAAAGGTGTGTATGGCACACCTAGCTCAAAACAAAGGTCTTAGTGATCTCCTTCTGGTAGAACTATTGTGGTTCTGATTTTTTACTTTTAATTTTTAGATGTTTCCACAATATTTTTTTTTTTCGAGACAGGGTTTCTCTGTAGCTTTGGAGCCTGTCCTGGAACTAGCTCTTGTAGACCAGGCTGGTCTCGAACTCACAGAAATCCGCCTGCCTCTGCCTCCCGAGTGCTGGGATTAAAGGCGTGCGCCACCGTCACCCGGCTACAATACTTTTTTGTAGAGAGTAAATGGTTGGATGGACTTTCAAACTCATGTTTGAATTGCTGCCTTCAAAAGTCATATACTCAGTCTCCAAATGTTTTCTGAACTTCCAGACATCACTGATGCTAAGGTATTGTAGTCCTGAGCTCTTTATGGTTTATTTATTTTCCTTAAACTAGTTTTCCTTCTTGTTCTTGCTTGGCTTACTTCCTGTGGCGTCCTACGTTGCTGCCCAGCTTCCCGATAACCATGTGTGTGTGCTCATGGGCTGTGCGTTTAGACCTGCACTGTACTTTCAAACCTGTTGGTGTCACTCATCCAGGTCTGTAACCTCAGTTTGGGATCAGTCAGTTCTTTGTTTTATTTTCGTTTTTCAAGACAGGGTTTCTCTGTTTAGCCTTGGCTATCCTGGAACTAGCTCTGTAGACCAGGCTGGCCTCAAACTCAGAGATTTCCCCCACCTGCCTCTGCCTCCCGAGTGCTGGGATTAAAGGCGTGCGCCGCCACTTCTTTTTTTTTTAAAGATTTATTTATTTGTTATGTGTACAACATTCTGCCTCGATGTATGCCCGCACACCAGATCTCAGTACAGATGGCTGTGAGCCACCATGTGGTTGCTGGGAATTGAACTCAGGACCTCTGGAAGAGCAGCCAGTGCTCTTAACCTCTGAGCCATCGCTCCAGCCCGCACCACCACTTCTTAACTAGTCTCTTTGCCTTTCAATTCTCTTCAATTCATTCTGTAAGTACATTTTTCCCTGCCCAAAATTTTCTGGTATATTGTACACTATAGTACCTCTGTGCTGACACTCAGGAGGCTGAGATAGGGGGATCTCATTTGAGGCTAGCCTGGGCTACGTGGTGAGACCATGCCTCAAAGCTTCTCGAGTTTCCTTTTCCTAAATTGAGTGCAGACTTTTAGCCTTTTGTTCAGGGGTCATAGCAGACCATGTCATATGACTGAACAAGTTGCCACTGCAGAGCCTGGTCGTTACATGTGTCTTTGATTGGGCAAAACACTCATAGAACCTGTATATCTTTATGGACTCACCTAGTGGCCACCTTCTACACTCAGAGTTTTGTGCCAGAACTTTCCACTGCACCCTGTGACTCCACCTGGTACCTGGAGACTTTGGCTGAAACAGCCCTGCTTAGAGTTGGAGTCTAAACACTGGCTTTCCTCCCATCACCATTCCCAGAGTTGAATGAACAGTTATGTGAACTGCATGTTTGCAAGGCCTGCTGGTGCAGCCTTGTAAGTCCAGCTACTGGGGCCGCCGGGGTAAGAGGATTGTGAGTTCAAGGCCTTTGTGGGCAATAGCAAAAAGAAGACTGAGGGTGTAACTTAGTGGCTTAGTGCTTGCCTGTCAGTCATGAAGCCCTAGGTTGAATGGCAATACTAGAATTTACAGGCTGTGTATTGATTATTTGGAGACAGTCTCTCTGTGTAACCCTGGCTGTCCTGGAACTACTATGTAGATTATGCTGGCCTTGAACTCCTGAAGAAATGCCTGCCTCTGCCTCTCAAGTGCTGAGATAAAGGGATGTGCCATTACACCAGGCCTAGTTTTTTAAGTTTGAAAGAATGAGGAGAGGAAATGCTTGTAAGAACTCCTATAAACCCCACTCTTTGAGGCCTTTCCTTGTCTATGGTGCAGCTACAAAGGACATAGACAAGAAAGGAGGAGTGAAATGTGGCCTTCAAAGTCCTCTCATCTGAGTTTGAAACTAAGCATCCCAGCCTGCCAGTGAAGTGTCCCTGCCTGTGTGCCACTCTTGGCCCACCCCTGTCGATTTGGATACTTACGCAATGTGGCTTTACTAAATGTCATACTTCTGTCAAATGTCTTAAGTTGACCATCCTTGTTAAGCTGGCACCGGGAGTTCAAGTGATGAGTGCAAGCCTCCCTCCCGCCTGCTCCAGGCAGGTCAGCGAGACCTCTGTTCTGGGAACAGGGTGTCGCTGACCTGCCTCTTCCCACACACAGGCTCCTTGCCAGCTGAGGCCTGCTGGACTGTGCAGGAAGTGCCCCCACAGGCCATGTCTGGGATTCACAGTTCTGCTGCCCTGTGTCCACCCAGTGCCCACTCTTTCCGCTGTGTCCTGGAGCAGAAAGGGTGCCCTGAGAGCTTGTCTGGAGACTACTGGGAAGAGCTGTATCTCGGCCTCTGTGTCTGTGCCAGTTCTCAGACTCACAGTAGAACTGACCCGGTCCTGAGGGCCTCCATGGGGGTGGCCTCCCTGTGCTGTTTGGGAAGGAGTCCAGGGAAGAATAAGTTGAGTGCTCCCCAGTGGTCTCCTCACAGTTTGCCCTATGGGTATGTTGGGGCAGAGCCACCACAGCTCACCATAGTGACTTATGCAGATTTGGATTTCTAAAAGTGGGTGGGACAGAGGGACTAGGAGCAGGAGAGGACTTGGATGGCTAAGAAGCAGTGGCAATGGTTGTCTGAAGTAGTGTGGGGGAGGGGGAGGGGGAGTGGCTGGACACATGGCTGGGAGAATTGGAGAGGGCAGCCTTAGTGGGTGGGGGCTGCTGTCCCATTATGGATATTGACAGGCAGGCAGATGGCAGTCCCATTGTGGATGCTTGCAGGCTCCTCAGACTCCAGAGAAAATCTGGATGCTCTAGGAGGAGCTAGACTTGGGAAAGAGGACTGTGGGAGTTGCTTGGGGTGAGGGAAGAAGCCCAAAGACATGCTGTAGGACAGTGTTTTCAAATTTCTCTAAGTAGCAGAACCTTCTCTAACTGATCACTGGAGAGAAGGAAAACCCCTGCAATCCTGTGGCTAATGAAAGCTGGTTTGGGAAGTTCAGTGCCACTGTACCAAAGACCTGGTGGGTGCTGGCAGAACCACAAAGAACACCAGATCACAGCTAGACAGGAAGTAACCACTAATAGCCAGATAAGATTGCCTACAGTCAGGGGAGGAGAGACAGTCATGAGTTTTAAGGAGATATGTTTATGTTTGGAATGGGGTCTTCCTGGACTGGCCTCAAACTTTGGTCTTCCTACCTCAGTCTCCTAAGAAACTGGGATTATAGGTGTGTGTTGCTATGCTGAGAGAATATTCTGGCAATATATGTCATAAATTATATAAAGCCTTTGACCCAGAATTCATCCCATAGGACATTATCTTTCCAGAATACTTGCAGAGTTAGAGTTATGTAAAGATGCAGATGTACGAAGTCCACTGCCATTTTGATGAATTACAAGCATTCCAGATGATGGTCTGTAAATAATTTCATGATGTAATCAAGTGCATATTAATGTAGAAAGACCTCCATCCAATATGGATTAAGTGAAAAGAGAAGAATGAGAACCACATTTGATACGCTCTGCCAGAATAACAAAAGTACACACATGGTTGCATGTTACTACACATGTTGAGATGATCTACAGCAGTTTACATTATATGCTAACACAGGTGGCTCTGGGACTTGGAACTAAAAGGACTTCCCCTTTCTAAAGCCTTGATAGCTATTTTAATTTCTTCCCTCTAGCATCTACTAATATTTAAGAGAAACGTTTGATCTGGGGATGTGAAAGCCACAGGAGTCAGTCCAGCGGGAGGAAAGCTGTGGACAGAGAGGACTGAGGGGCACTAGTCCCAGGGCTGGCCAGCAGGGACAGGTGGGGCATGCTCCCGAGGAGCACAGAAGTCTGTTGTAAGAGGATGCAGGCAGCCAGGTCAGGGTACCCAGAGGTGAGGAGAGTGACTGTCAGGTGTGAGAGCAGGCTGGCCTGCTGACCCATGGCCTCCCCTTGTTTCTGCATTGCTGGAGGACACACTGCTCACTTGTTGCCAATTTGCTTCTGTGCAAAAAAGAAACTGGGAGAAATCAGGGCAAATTCTTAGATGCACCCATTGTTCCTAGACTTTTGTTCACGAGCCTGGGACTCGTGCCTAAATGCCTGTGCTGGCTGCTAGGAGGATGCTCTGCCCTCCGTGCCCTGTGTTTGTAGTGTCCGTGCCCACTCTTTAAGGACGCACAGTAGAAACCATGGAGCTCTAACTGGTCTTTGTGTGATTTCCATCGTTCCCGACCTAGTCTCTCTCCTTTTCCTTCTAAAGTTGGATGGTGACTAATGTTGATCACAAAGGCAGGCCCATTAGAGCTCTCGACTTCTGTTCCCTCACTGTCAAGCCTGACCCTTCTCTTTAGGCCTGGGGTGTCACTATTTCACTGTCATCCTGGCATAACAAGTCCCCTCTTAGTTTGGACAGGTTTCTGAATAGTGTTTCCCTCCCCCAGGACTTCTATTTACCACTACCAACTAGGGCAGGTGAACAGCCTGCTGCAGAGGCCTGCAGCCCAACTCCCCTCCTGATGGCTTTCCCTACCTTCTGTTTCTTACCTGAAATCTGCGCTCTTCCCTCAAAGTTCATCTGGTAAAGAATGGATATCTGGAGTTTGGAGGGTTTCAGAAGCGAGTGTCTTACACATGGCCCATGCTTCCCTTTCTGAACCAGAGCTTTGGAGCTGGTTAGGCTTGTTTCAGGAACTGTATTACTATAAACCTCCTTCCACATTTTGGTTTTTGTGGGGTTTGTTGTTGTTTGCTTTTACTGTATCCTTCTATGTGATGTGAACCAGTTTTCTTAAGAGTATTTTAAATTCCAACACTTGATCAGTGGCAGTACCCAGTGTCTGTGCTCTGAGCTGGGACTTGTTCCGAAGCTCATCTTTCCTGGCTTCCATGGGTGATTCTTTTGTTCTTAGGGTTTTTTGGGGTTTGGGAGCCGGGGGGTTGTCAAGACAGGGTTTCTCTATGTAATAGCTCTGGCTGTCCTGGAACTTGCTTTGTAGACCAGGCTGGCCTCGAACTCATATTCTCCTGCCTCTGCCTCCTGAGTGCTGGGATCAAAGGTGTGCGCCAGCACTGCCCGGTTGTTCTTAGGGTTTTTGTTCTTTTGCCTCTGGTTTGATGGCAGGAATAGGGATCTTTGCAGTGGATCGCAGCTGTGAATGGATCTGAACGATCTGCCTTCAAAGGGGACTTGACCCAGAAGAAGGCATTTGCGGAACCGTGGTAGAAGAGAGCCTGTCTGCTGAGAACTTCCAGTGATCTGTAGCAGAGTTAAATTCATGACTAGCTTTGTGGGAATTCATCTTTACATTAACAAAAGCCCAAGCCAGCATCATACCTCAGTGAAATGAAGGTCTTGCTAACTCACAAAGTCTCCTGTTTGGCCTAGAAATGGCTCAGTCAGGTGGAGTGGAGTATGTCAGCAAGTTTGTTTTGATTCTTTGTTTTGGGTAGCAGTCAGCTGGTGATTGGTAATGGTGTATTCATTTAGCATGGCTGTGGCCTTGCTTTCCAGTCATTCACTCTTTTGACAGGTGGTGTTTTGAAAACTTAAGTTGGTGTATTGTGTGTGTGCGTGTGTGGTAGAGAGCCAGAGGAGGGCACTTTGGGTGCCCCGTGTCACTTTTCACGGTATGCCCTTGTACAGAACCTGAGGCTTGCTATTTAAACTTGTTGGCTTCTGGGATCTGCCTGTTTCTATACCCTACCCCACCTGAGCTGGGGTTATAGACACATGTGTCCCTGCTATTCCATGGGTGGTGTGGCTCCAAACTCAAGTTGTCATATTTGTGCAAGCATTCTTTATCCACAGTTGTTTCTTGAGTGTGGTGTCCTACGTATGGGGTCAGGACCAGCAAGACACATGTGATGAAGCCAGCTCAGTTCCTGCCCTCAGGGGGGCCGAGAGCTTCAAGTATCTGATTTGTCAAGTGTGCTGGTCAAGGGAATGTTTTAATGATCTAACTTAAAGCTAAAGAAAAAACCAAAGTGACCAATCCCTGTCTTCTGGGGTGGACAACCTAGTCACGGGTTAGACATGTCAAACAGAACATTCCGAAAGGTGTCAGAGGGTGTAGGACTAGAAGCCGTGGTGGAGATGAGCTGCACCTGCTAATAACTGACTGCCTTCTACTTCCCCTGCTGCCCCTAGCATGGACAAGGACAGCCCAGATCTCCACCAGGACCTGAATGCACTCAAAACAAAGTTCCAGGAGATGCGGAAGCTCATAGGCACCATGCCCGGCATTCACGTGAGCCCTGAGCAGCAACAGCAACAGCTACACAGCCTCCGAGAGCAAGTCAGGACGAAGAATGAGCTTCTGCAGAAATATAAGAGCCTCTGCATGTTTGAGATCCCCAAGGAGTAGGGCCAGCTCCCAGGACAGCTGCCGAGGGACTGAAAACATCCCACCTGTGGTGTCCAGCTCCTTGGGAGCCTAGCTCTAAACTGTGAGGCCACATGTGCCTGGTGTGGGGCCTCATTGGCTGTACTTAGCCTCGACTAGCTACGCCTGGGCCTCATCAGCAGATCTAGAGGGCACAGGAGAGGACGTAGCTGTTCCCTTCTTTCCCTCAGCTCCTCCCACTCCCGATATCATCAGCGTATATCAGGTACATACTGTTCCCATTAACAGCAGTTTCATGAAGCATTTACATAGAATTTGTGGGGTAAATTAGGCCTACACTGAGATGGCATGGATTTAATATAATTAAAGAAGGCTGGGAGCATGTGAACATTGTTTTGAAAGGCCAGAAGGTGGGTGGCTTCTCCCCCAAAACTGAGCTACTGAATGAAACTATCTCTGGGGCGTTAGCCCAGAGCCTTGCCTGCCAGCCAGTGGCTGGCAACTCCAGTTTCCAGCCTCATAGGCTCTTGCCCCCTTTATCTCCATCACTCCAGGCAGTGCTCAGAATAGCCAAAGCACTGCTTGCCTGGGGCCCTTTGTTCTTCCCACACTGGCTCAAAGGGGCTGTTAAGCAAGCAGCTCTGCCCTGATTCATCAGCCCTGGCTTACCACGTCATTTCTCCTCCAGCCAAGGAGTCAGCCTCATTTGCTCCTCTGCACATGGTCCCTGCACACATATGATGTGGAGCAGAGTGGCTGGAAGGGTAATGGGGCAATTCCTCAGCCAGGGGTGTGTGTGGTCTGAGTCCTGTCCGAAGGGCAGGGAGAGCTAAGCCTGGCTCCATACCTGTGCTCTAGTTGTAGAGAGTGCCCAGCTAGTCCCAGAGAGACACTGTTCTCTTCCTCCCGGGGCTGTCTAAGGGAAGGTGGCCCTTTCTCAGGAGTAGGGTGAGAAGTGCAGAGTATTGTTTGGACCTTGAGACGGGCACAGCCTGGGCTGACTGCTTGAGGACTCAGCAGGTGCCTGCCGGCTGGAGATGGTTTTAGTAGGGGTTCTTGTGGTACTTGCCTATCTGGGATGCCTCACAGTTGGGACTTGGGATGTGTGAAAGAGGGTGTTGAGTTGCAGTTGTTTGGGCAGAAAACTGGGCTCTGAGGCTGAGAGGAGAGCCAATTAAGCCACGACTACCTGGGAACTGTTATTTAACTGAATCAGTTACTTTCTGATTTTCTGGAAATTTGAGCAGTGGGTGAGCCAGTTTTAAGGCTCTGCCCCACTTCTGTGAAGCACATAGCACACCTCACACAGGAGCTTCAGACCCTCCTGCTAAGCAGAGAGAAAGGCTCCTCAGAGGGCTGGAGGAGGTGGAGACTTCTCTGCCCCGTGCTGACCTGTCACATCTGCAGACATGGGAATAAAGTATGCTCTGCTCTCAGGACACATGGTTTGCCTGCTGTCTTTTTATTATAATCTATTTTCCAGCGGTGTTAGGAGTCAAACCCTGGGATTGCAGGTTTTATAATGAAGAATTCGAGTGGGGTGTGGAGCAGTAGCAATGTAGAGGCAAAATGTTCTCTGTGCTCCTTCCTCCACCCAGCATGTGCATCTATTGACTACATAAAAACCTGCATGTCTCCTTCAGGGGCCCTGGGCAGCCCAGCCAGCCAGCCATTGTTGAAAAGGGAATGCTTTTCTGTGATTTGAGAAGTGCAGTTCCTTAGAAGTGACCCTTCCCAAAACACGGTTGAAGTCCCAACCCTCAAGGACAGTCTTGAGCATCAAGACCATCTTGAAAACCACCAAACACTTGGCTCATGGGGTACAGCAGTTGAGCTGATTTCTGAGATACCATGCTGAACCCACACAGCATGTCTCTCTGTTCCTCAGCTGCAAAATTGGAGGCTTGGAAGGTGACACATGCCTCAAGCTGACCTTAGGAGTGGCAAGGAGATCTGGGTCAGAAGCCATGAGCCCTTAGCCACGGAGGGAGACATCTAAGTGCAGAGGAGATGGGCCTCACCTGGGAAGTGCTTTTGGGAACTACACTGCAAGTTCTCTGCACTTTACTAGGCCCTGCGGCAACCCTGGCAGGGGCTAAGCACCTAGCACTAGCATCTTCCAGTACCCTCTCGGGCAGGACCCCTTACCTGGGGAATCCGGGTCAGAGGGTCAGAGTTCGGAGAGTGACAGTTTTCCCTAGCCTGCCACGGTTGAGTAACAGATTGTGTGGAAGGGGAGTGTGAATATATCTCCAGAAATTAGGCCCTCTGGAATAGGCAAAAGGTGGACAGAGAATGCCAGAAAGATCTAGAGCATGTCCCACTTTGAAGCTGAGAGGCCATTTTCAGAAGGCAAGGTCCATTCTCAGTTCTGCTTGACCACTGCCACTGAGGCAGGAACCCAGCTCCCTAAAAGTAAGAGGAAAGAAAACGCCATTTTCCATTTTTAAAATTATTTTATTTTAAATTAAAAAAATAATAAAAGACCCCACACAATAGAAATGTAGAGATTTTTGTTCATGTCATATTGACACCGGAACTAAATTAAAGTGCAAGTTTTGTGGCTTATCTTTGAGCAATTACACGCACACACACACTTGTAAACAAGTCTCTTGCTTATGATTGAACCCCCCCCCCCCCAACCTCGCGCCAAAGTTTCCAGTTTGCGGAGGTTGCTGTCATGGCAACACCAATCACAGACAAGATAATGCCTTATTGGTCCTGGCCTTCCAGCAGGCAGGACAGTTACAAGAAGTCTCACAGGCTGATGAACTTCACAAACTCTCATTCTCAGGTCTCAGAGAAAAATGCCAAGTACCCCTCTACTGGGTCCTGGCATCCCAGAAGCAAGGACAGGCACCAGCGGGGTATCAGTGGCGAGAGAGTCCAGTCTTAGCCAGTTCTCTTTCCTTTCACAACAGATGACTGTCCCTTAATGGTCTGGCAGCGTCCCCCAGTGCGCAGGGCTGGGTCGCAGGAAGCGAGGGAGGAGGCCAGTTGGCGCCCTCATGGCACCGAGCGCGCGGGGCTAGCCCAGGAGTCCAATTTGACTTTTGAACAAAAAAGGTCCTCAGGTTGTGTGGCCGACGCTGGGGGCTCCTAACTGATGACACAACGCTCCTTGTCCTTGGCCTGGCTGCTGACACTGGTCTTTTCACGAATGTACATGAGGTCGCTGTGCACGCTAGGTCTGCGGGCAAAGGGCGCCAAGATTCCAAAGGCTTCGCCGTGGTCGCCGCCGCCGCCGCTGCCCGCACGCAGAAGCTTCTTGTTCCTTAGAGCCTTTTTGTGCAGTACATCGCAGTATTGCACAGACACCTTGCGGTGCAAGTCGGGGCTCATCTCACTGGGCAGCTTGGCCATGGCAAAGAGTGCACGGAACATCTGGTCCAGGCTGCTGTTCTTCTTGGCCGAGATCTCAAAGTAGGCACAGCGCTGAGGGTCGTCGCCCACCAGCTGCTCAATCTCCCGTTGCTCCACTTCGCGGTAGAAGTCCCGGTCCCCTTTGTTACCGCAAATGACCAGGGGCACGTCCACGTTCTCTTTGGTTTTGTTCTTGAGACAAGATTTGGTGTCCAGAATCTGCTGTTTGAGCCTTTGCACCTCCTCGAATGAGTCGCGGTTGTCCAAGCTGAATACCAGTATGAAAACGTCTCCTATAGGGGAATGAGAGGGAAAGGTGAGGGCGGCTGTCAGGAGTGAACAGCGCACGTCGGCGGCCCCATGCGCGACACACCAGACCCCCTCCCCAAGACTCCGGTCCCGGGATCCCAGTCGCCCCCCCCCCCCCCCACACTCACCTGTTAGGATAGACAGGCGCCTCATGGCGGGGAACGGATGATTGCCGGACGTGTCCAGTATATCCAACTG